>NC_090668.1:5776015-6079045 GCF_013368605.1 Nyctibius grandis
ACTCATTGTATTATTTCATACTTATTACCTTGTAAACAGTCACCTGTTTTGGTTTTTTTTTAAAATACTCTGAGGGAAAGTGTAAAAGAGAAAATCAGTGGGTTTTGACTAGGACTCTGAAGTATCACAGCCTCTTAGTCCTGATCAAAGTTAAATCAGAAGAAATGATATCATATAGCAAAGCTCAAATTTAGGAAAATGGTGCATGAGGTAAAAATAAGAAAAATCCTTTAAATTCTTTATTACCTTTCTGGAATCAGTTAAATAGCAATTTATGTTGAAAATATTATTTATTAGGTAAACAGTTTTATCCAAATAAACCAAGTCAAAATTAAACACATCAGTACCTCTGAGCTATGTTTTTCTTAAGCTATACAGTTAAAATATTCAGGGTATTTAGAGATCTGAATGTCTTGCATCACGTTTTTCCCAACAGATTTTTTGGCAAAACAGTAATTTGCTATTTTTAGTTGTAATATGTCTCTGCTGCTGAAATCAAAGATTTATTTACATTTAAAAGCTATAAAATCCCCTCTGAAGCCCTTATAAAGAGGACTTTTTCTTTGGCAATATTCCATATTAAGTGCTTTCTGATGCCTCAGATTCCTCGGTGTTCCCCGTGACTGTTTTCCCTTGGCCAGGTCTGTCGTGTTCTCTGCTTGAGACCTTATCTGTGTGTCCTCTGAGGGCGCATCTACGTGAAAGTTTTCATTTCTATCAGGAGAGCACCCTGGAATGAAATTTCCCACCCATCCCTGCTCCTCACCTATTGAATTGCATCTCAGAGTAGTCTTGGATCTGGTGCAAACTCAGTGTCTTTGGAATGAAACACAACTGGAAGATGCACTTTGGTCCCTGTCAGGTGTTCAGGGTAAGAGCTAGACCAAAGTGAAACCGATAGAGTCCATATTATGTGGGTGCTGGGCTCGCAGAAGCAGCTGGTTCACCCTCTGGTGCCTCTCCTCTGCCTTCCAATGTAGATGTAGCCTCAGCCACGGTTCAGAAGTCCCTGACGCTCTCGTTTGACAGGCCCTGTAACTGTGACTTTGCAAGCACTCAAGTATGGCCAAGAAGAGTCTGAATATGGCCAAGAATAGTTTGAATATGGCCAGGAACTAGTTCTTAAACTGTTAATGCATCTTAATTTCATAGATTTCAGTACTAACCTTCACGAGGTAGGTTGTAGCAGTGGCATACTTGTTACACACACGAGGTAGCCAAGGGGATTGGACTCGTCCCAGGTCATTCAGATAACAATGGCAAAGCTGAAAGCAGGTCACGTTCCTGTTGCGCTTTTCCTTTGTGTAGTAGATCTGATGGTATAATTGGAATGTTATTGCCCAAAGCAGGAGGAAGCCATGAATATGCCAATAATGTGCCACAGGAGGAAAAAAGGAGGAAAAAGGAAATCTAAACCGGAGGGGCTGGACAACGTGGAAAATATTTCTAGTCATTAGCTAACAAATAGAGCATTTCAATTACTAGTTGTCGGGTGTGGTGTGTTTGACAGAGTTGTTTTTAAAAGATCACATCAACATCCTGAAATGGTGATGATCAAATAGCACCAGACACACGTTCAAATTGTTTCTTATCTCGCCGCAGTGAATTACGCTGATAGCAGCGGGGGTCATTTTCCCGACACGATTAAAAGCCGGGCACCACGTTAGTGTATCAAACTGATAGACACCCGTAGCTTTTGCCTCTTAGACTTTACCAGCATAATGTTGGTAAAATTACAATATTGTGCTTTTGCCAGTGAAGGATTCAAGTTATGGAGGTCACTGATGGTTATTTGGTTGGTTGAGACCAGCTCCTTGTGGGTATTAGTGTGCTCCCCAGAACACGTTGATGAAATAGCTGCAGTAGGTGATGTCTGCTGAGAAGAACGAGCAGCTTGACAGAAGGGCCTTGAGCAGTTGGGAATCTAGACTTGCATCCCCACGTCTTCGTTCTGCACAGCAAAAGGAGCTGGGAACCTCACGGTTTGTGAAGCACAGGTCTGGGGGGAGAGAGAGAAGGGATCCTCTCTTACGCTGGCTCCCTAGGATGTGTGCTAGGGGTGTCTTAGCTGGAAGTCCTGGTGTTGCACCTGGGCAGCACAAATGCACAACGCTACGTGTTGGAATCCTGTATAAAACATATGTACCGTGGGTAAAAAGAATTCTGAGTGGGAAGTTAAGAAAATCCTACTTTTTTATTGATCTGCCTACCTCACCCTGTCGGTGGGTCGCTGGGTGTCCTGCAGGGCCTTGGATTTTAGCAGTTGAACGTTACCCCTATTTGTTGAGCAGTTCAGATGTTGTTCTGTTGCCCAGGTCGCTACATGAGCATTAGAAAAATCATTGTGCAAAGCAGAAAAAGGACTGCAATATTTTGCTTTGGTTTTAACTTATTTTCGTTAGCTTTTAACTTCGTTAGATGCAGACAGATAAATCAACCGACTTTCCTTGTCTATCGATCCACAATTGCAATTGCATTGCGACAGTTTTAATGTATCCTCTTAGCAACATTTATTTAACCTCGGTCTCCCCCTCTCAGCCCCCGACTGCAGTGGAGCCGCCGTTCAAGGAGTGATTCATTCTATGGCAGCTGCTTTGCTGAATGATTTCTTTCAAATGCTGTTCAGGACAACGTGCTGTATCTCGACTGTACGGCCTTTGTGCGAGGCCAGATTGAGCAGGGACTTTTTCTTGATCCCTTAGAAAAATACAAGCTCAGAAAAACTGATCTATCAGCAGTGGCTGAAGGGATAAATCTGTTCTCTATATGTCTGGCATGCAACAACGTCAATCTTTTTCCATGTTCTTAGCATGTCACTTGTTGAAGATGTATATTTTCTGGTTTTTTTTAAAATTAGATTAATGTGAAACTGTGTAGTGATAGGTCTGCAAAGACTATTCCAGCGTGTAGTTACTTTTTAAAAAGTGATGAAATACATGTTAGAAAGAAGAGACTCGTTTTGCATGTTACTTGTTACACCGTGCTTAAAAGCTGGAAGTAATAAAGCTGCTCCCTTATTGGCATTAAAACTAATTTCAGTGTAATTACTCATTAACACAGCTCTGCACTGCTGAGCACTCTGCTCACACGGCTGTGTACAAATCAGCTGGTAACGGCACTCGGGGCATTTTGAGGAGGAATAGGGAGAAAAAAAGAAAGGAAATAACCTAGTCTTCTAAATGCCTTCCACAGCCCTCACCTGTACCAAATTGCTGCCAAGCTGGTAGTTAATTGCAGCTTGCGGCCGGTGAGTTTTCTCGCCTCTCCATTGCTCACCTTCCTTGTACAATTTTACAAGTCCTTTGTGCTTTTATTTGGTTCACAGTTTTATTTTTCAGCCGCCGCCAGTTGTTTTTGTTGCGTTTGACCGCTCTACCTATAACGCTGTCGGAAGGAATAGTTCTGGGTCTGAGTTTTGTGCGAGGATAAATCTGGGTTTCTGCTCACCTAGGAAATCCTGGCGGCTCTCCCAGACTCTTCATGTGATGCCGGCAGGTTCGTCAAGCGCTGCGTGCAGATTGCTTAAGTAAACAATGGCTCTTTTTCATTATATAGGAAGACAAATACATGAGTGTGTGGGATGTGTTTGAGATGAAGCGGATGAATTTTGAAAATTCATCAGGGGAATATTTTTCCTTAGAGAAAGTTGAGCATTTTGTCTCAATTTAATTATTTAAAAAATATTTATATTACGTTTTAACTAAATAGAATTATTTTGAAATACAGGTAAGATGCAGCTTTTGCATCAAGAACATGTAATTTGAAGCAGATCGCCTGACAATATTACCGAGACACGTAAGAGGAACCAAAGTATTAACGTAAGGTGATGGAAGATGCGTGGGGCAACAGTTGGACTCGATGATCCCAGAGGTCTCTTCCAACCTGGTTGATTCTGTGATTCTGTGTTTGCATTTTGGGCTCTAAAAAGACAACGGCTGTACTGGAGAACGGCACTGTGGTGCTGCTCCTTGGAGTTTTGTTCTTTCTAAGTCCATACAGTAGAAATCCTTCTTGTTTCGTTTTCCTAGAGTTTGTTTTTAGAAGAGCTGCCCCACAGATTATTCCTCAAACTGATGTTTTTAAATATTATTAATGTAATTAGTTAATAAAAGGGTAGGAAATTAAAGCCCTCTGCAAGGGGAAGGTATTCAATTGAAGTGTAAAGGGAATAGAAATTTAAAATTTGAAGTGAAATGGATGTCAGTCAAGGACGGACTCTGGGAAAGACGCTGAAAACCACGGGCACCAAGGAGGTTTCTGCAGAGAACCGTACCTTGTTCCTCAGTGGCAACATGATGTGGAAGGAGTAAAGATAGGTGCAGTGAGTAAGGCTCTAGTCTGAGGGAACTCAAATTTAAACACGGGAGAAGCCTGGCTGATATAAGTGGGACCATAAGTGCGATGGTCCTCTGAGGCTCCTGCCAGCCCACTTCTCCAGGCTGGCAGGTCCCTCTCTCTGCCAGCGTATCTCCTGCTCCTCCCAGTCTGGTATAACCTGCAATCCCACTACAGATGCTCTCTGTCTCATCATCCAGGGCACTGATGAAGACACGAAACCCTCTCTGTCCCGGAATCAAGCCCTGGGTAACACCACTGCTTACCCAGGCTGCTGGCTAGCCTTCACCCCGTTCACCGCTGGCCTCCTGGGCCAGCCAGCTCTCCAACGCCCTGCCATCCACCCGTCCAGTCCAGATTTGGCTTTCCTAGTTCCCCCTCTGCGTGCCTGGATGGTGTTTCTGTGTTTTCTTTGGTTAGCCATTTTGGTCTCCATTTTTGCTTCCTTTACGCTTTGTGTGCTTAGGCTTGGCCAGGAGCTCCCTGTTCAGCCAAGCTGCCCTCTTCCCATGCCCGTTTGTTTTCTTGCGTGCAGGAAAATGGATCATTCTGGGGTTGTGAGCAGTTTGTCCCTGAAGATCAGTGAGCTCTCCTGATCTCAGTTGCCCGTACGGGCAGCCATCCATGGGATCGCACATGTCCTGTGGCCATGCTCAAGTTTCTCCTCCTGTAGGTCAGCATCTTGATTATGCCCAATGCCTTCCTCAGTTTCTTCAGGATCTTAAATTCTTCCATTTGGGGGTCATTTCAGCTAAGGAGGCCACTAACTATGAAGTCTCTGAACAAATTTCCTTTATTTACGAACAGCAAATGCAGGAGAGCATCTCTCCTGTTGGGTCATCCAGCAGTGGTGTCACAAAGCTCTCCACAATACACATTGGTGTTCACTGCTCTGAGAAACGGTGTTGGTTTAGATTGGAGTAAGACTCTAGTGGTAACTCTAAGTGCTGGTAACTTTAAAGCCTTTTCTGCCCCGAGATGCTGCTGTTTCCCCTTGGTATATTGTACTGTCCCATCAAACAAGGTCATGAAATACCCTGCACTGCATCGTCTGCAATGACAAGATTAGCCTTGGGGCACAGGGGCCCTGTCTGAGTCCAGAAGAAGAGCTAAAATGTGGTGCATTTCTGTAAGAAACCTAATTACGGGAACATAAAAATAGTTTAGATTTTGCAATGAATGTGAAATGAATTGTGTGGTCTGTTGATCGGGATGGGGGTGCTGGAGAATACTGAATTGTGATCTGTGGCTGTTACAGTGTGAAAAAGATAATTAAGAAGATATTTTTGTGTACTTGTCTTTCTGTGAGCTGTATTTTCAATACCAAAGTATGTATGTTCCTGGCTCTGGGAGTCTTGGAGAGTCCAGGTATTGAAGTAAAAAGTCTTGATTTTAGCATGGAAGCAAGAAGCATGTAATTGAAATGTAATTAAATTGGTGATTGTGTTTACACCAGTACGTGTTGGGAGAGTGAAACTTTCCCAGTTGACGGGATGGGCAGTACCTGAGAGAGGAGACAAAACACGACTGGGAGCTTCAGGAAAGGTGGAAGATGCGATGGAGTTGTAACGGGCACACCGGCATGTGGGAGGGAGGGAGGGCATCGCCAGTGTCCCCATGGAGCTGGGCCTCGTTTGTGGTGGGTGTTGGTCCTGAGGAACCTTGACACCCTTCTCTTTGTGGTGGTGTGAACAGTAGTGTTTCATGGGAAACAATGAAGGGTCTCATAGTTCTGCCCACATCCTTTCATTACATTGTGCAAGTCTGATAAAAGCAATTATTTTGTTCTTCAACCATTGTCAGTCACTGCCTAAGAAATAGAAATGAAAAAAACAAGAGTTCTGCCAGATCAAGACCTACGTGTGAGATGATGCTTTGGATGACGAGGGTTTTTTAGAATTTAAACTCGGGTTGTTGCTGAGGATAGACTCTCAGTGCAGCTGAGATGTTCTCAGTTTATCTGCCTGAAGGTACTCCCTGGGTTTGGTTGTTCAGATAACATTTTCTGGCTTAGTCTGGTTTTTTTTGTGTGCAGTTTTCTCCTTGTCTAACAAGTCCGCGTATTCTGCTAGTACATTAGGTGGAGATGCTGCAGCTCTCAACAAAAGCTGTACTAGTCCTGAACTCTTTCTGGGGAAAATGTGAGATATTTTAGTTAGTTTCCATAATTAGTAAGTAAATAAAGGTATTTGGCTGCAGAGATTCCTGTGTGGAAAAAGTCATTGGGTGGTTTAAGCTTGGTAAATACTTAAGAATCCAGAAAAAATCAGGGTATCCTGAGCTTTAGGGGTTTGCTACTAATTGTGCTTCCTGTAATACTCTGTGGTAATTGGGGTCCAGCTGCTCAGAATATTACTGTTAGATTTACTGGATGGATTGCTTTAATAGGATTTGGAGAACAGCTAGTTGTACGTTACAGCTCGCGCTGTTCACTTGCCAACCTTTTAATGCAATAATCCCGGCGATTTATCCGAGCTTTAAAGTCGAAATACAAGACGACGTCCATGACTTACCACAAAAAGTTGGTGAAGTCTTCGTGTAGCATGAAGCAAGAGTTGCTTGTGCTTACTAGTATCTTTGTAAAATGATGTAATATATGTTATGAGAGGGAGAAAAAGCATTGATGGAAAGAAAACAGTGACCTCAGTGACAGTTTAGGAAACTGCCATACCAAGTTGGTCACCATGTCTAGCAGTAGTAGAACCCAACCAACTCAGAAAGCGGTTACCATGTGAACTGACCTCAGCCTTTAATTGCACAACCGGGATGAGTTTGCGCTCTTAAATGAACGTTGTGTGTTCCGCCTGTCGCTTTTTATGACTGGGAGTAGGCTAAATTAATTCTGCATGTTAATGAACTAAAGTAGAAAATCGGGTCTGGGTGGACTTTTTAATAAATAATACAAGTTGGGGTTTTTTATTGGTAAACGTTTGGTGTTACATCTGGTTTACAAAGAAATGAAAGTATTATTTGCTGCTGGTATGTCCTCTTCTGAGGTCATGTTTTATCCCCAGTTTTCACCCTT
This sequence comes from Nyctibius grandis, assembly GCF_013368605.1. NCBI lineage: Eukaryota > Metazoa > Chordata > Aves > Nyctibiiformes > Nyctibiidae > Nyctibius > Nyctibius grandis. The sequence goes on from NC_090668.1 coordinate 5,783,376, forward strand.
CCCTCTCCCTTGCCACTTCCATTACGATGGAGATTTGGTCTGCTTGCTCGACAGTGACGTGTCCTTTAATATTTCCCATTAGTTTTCAGTAGTTACCTCTGCCTGCATGTCAGCCTTCAGTTTAATGGCCTTTTTTGTGTGTGTTCATTTTCTTTTGTTTCCCATCGTGGTTTTGTTTATTTCTTTTTGTGTTTTTTTTTCTCCCTGTTTTCTTTTTTTAAACCGTGGTGGTGTTTGCCCTTCATAATCCCCAATGTTTGCACATGACAAGATGTTGCCATCCCAACATTACCTCCCACTTCACTGACCAGTGCCACTAATGACCATCTAGCACCAGCTACAACCGGACCATTGCCTTCAGCCCCGCGGGACGTCGTGGCCACCCTCGTCTCCACTCGCTTCATCAGACTGACGTGGCGGACGCCTGTATCAGACCCTCAAGGAGACAACCTCACGTATTCAATCTTCTACACCAAGGAAGGTATAAACAGGTAAAGATCTCGATGTGTAAAATGGGTCGTGCTCTTTCATGCCTCTTCTTCACACTAGCTTTGCTTAGAAGAACCTTAAGTGTTTAATGCTCAAAGAGCATTGTTGACTGCAAAGAGTTGCTACCTGCTTTTAGCAGATTGCTTACAAACTAAGAACAAGCGTAGACTGTGACAGCTCTTGAGGAACACCGACACTGCTGTAAATGCCATCCGCAGCGGGCACAGAAACACTCTCCAGATAATCCATGTGCTGTTGAGAGCGAGCAGTCACTTCAGGCTTTAAAACCCTGTAAATGTAGTCTGATTCTGGAGAGAACCATGTGGTAGCTGTTGGTTACCTGTTGGTTCCCTCCTAGTTATCCCTGTAAATAGAAATGTCATGAATGTGAAGCATTCTTGACTTTTTGACCTATTATCCCAATGGTTTAGTTTTTCTTCCTGATAGGATCTACTGCTCAGAATTAAAGTTTCAAATGGTTGTGATAAGTTTGAAGAAGTTGGAGCTAACGATCCTTTTGAGCGATGCTTAATTAATTGCAAGTTAGCTTGCTTATCAGATTTATTACTCAAGAGAAGATGATCTGTCTACCTCCTGACTCAAGAAAGAGTCGTTTGAAGAGCACGTAGAGCACACTACTACTTACGGTGAATAGCCACTGTTAATTCCGTGGATAGACATCTTGTCCAGGCTCGTGATGACTAAGTGAGGCAATTAATAAAATTTCCTTTGCCTCACAAATGTTGTTTTCCTACCACTTCCTTCCTTTAGTAATTTTCATTCTTATTGGAGATATTTTAAGTGAGACAGGAAAAAAAGGTGAGATCTTGCCAGCCATTCTTGCTCTCACCTCTCCTCCTTCACATTCCGCGTTATAACCACTCTACCCGCTGGGTTTCTAGGAAGTAATTTGCTGGAGGTGGCTTCATGCCTCTCCCTGTAGTGGGTCTTGCTTTTGAGGAAACAAAATGCGTCCCCTTCCACTGCATACAAGAATACAGAAATCTAGAAAATACTCCTCTTGGGCCAAAAGCATGTGCAGAATGAAGGGTAAGAGGCATCTCATAATTTGTGGTGAATAAATTAGGAAATTACAGGACAATCTGCTGTTTCCACCCTCCGGGCTTGGGTTAAGGTAGTCCACAGAAGGTTTACACAGCAAAGTACTTAAGCCGGTGCTTATATGTAAGCAGGTGGTTTCACTGACTTCAATGAAATCTTTGGTTGCTTAAGTGTCCTTCTGGATCAGGGTTCAGAGCAGGCTCTGAAAGCCTTTTATTAGCACATATTCACTATTTTCTCAACTGCACCACTCTTTTGCTTTTGGGAAGTTTTCATTACACCTTACAAAGACAATTGGTATCACACATTTAACAGGTTGGTATGAAAATACTGTGGAATCCTGCCACTGAACCTGGATTTAGAGAATGAGAAAAATAAAATTAAAAAAAAAAAAGAAAAGGAAAGGAAGAAAGTTTTGTTTACCATTGTGGTGTTGGGCCTTGTGGAAACGTGGCTTATAAATAACCAAATAAAAAAATAGATGTGCGTGTCACACACACCCCTGAGGAGTGGGAAATCAGAACGTTTTGAAGTTGGATGTGCAACTCTCCTTTCTTAGCGTTGTAAACCACTACTTAAATGATTGCTTTGTAGGCCTTGAATTATATATGATCATATATCTCTGCAGTGGTTTTGAGTGCATATGTACCATCTCCTCATACCATTCTATTTTTTATCTACACGTACCATTTTCATTGCACGCGTTACTGGATCCGTTGAGTAACCGAAGCGTTGTCTCTTGCTTACATTTGAGCAGTGATCAAACCAGGTATTTGATTTATTTACCTTTTAAATCAGGCTTGTGCAAAATGAAACAAGCACGTGTAACGTGGAATGGCTTAGTGAGATACTCTCACATCTCCAAACCATCTCTAAAGGGCTGTAGAGTCATCTTCATACTGTGACTTGTAGGAGCACTGAAATCTCTCTGCAGCATACAAGGTGTGCGGTGTTGCTGCCTCAACCACCGCTGATTTATGTTCCTTTTATTTTTATCTGTTCAGTGAAAGGAGCCACACACAGAAACATGGTGAATCACAGAGTGTTCCTTAACTTTGCCCTTTGAAAGTATCGAGAGAATTGCAAGATGACTGGAACGTGGTTCCCCCCTGTTTTTTTATCTGATCAGATAAAAAAATACTGTCTTCCTTATAGATTATTTCGCCCTTGCATTAGGTATTCCAAATTTAAGGCAGTTCCCCTGAAAAGGGTAAGAAAATTCAAATGTGTTACCGGGAGGATAAAGGGAGCTTTAATTCTGTGAAACTCTGGACAATCACTCAGGCAGAAGAACTCCCAAACTTTCAAGATTTGGACAAAAAATAAAAGAAATAGGTAGCACATCGCTGCTACAAGATGGTAAATTGCACGTGCAAGATATTAAAATAATATTAAACCCCGGTTCAACGTAGCGTGCTTCAGGCACAGCAAATGGGGTTTAATTGTGTGTAATCACGCTGTCAGTGTCCTTCGGAGCTCAATGCTGGGCTCCACAGCTGACATGGCTGGCACAGACAATATTCACAGTTTAATAATCCCCTGAAGGTTGTTTTTTGTTATAACTTTCAACTTTACATTTCCAGATTAGCAGTTGTTTCTGGTTTGGAACCATAGGCTCTTTCCCTTAGGTCCTTGATAGGTATTTTAAACCTTAACTCTAGTTTACAAAAGTCTTGAATTGGGGATTAAACTGGAATGAGTTAGAATAGTCCTAATGTTCTGTCGGGTAATGTAGTTATTCCTATAGACCATCTGGTTTGGTACCTGTTATGCCTACCTAAACACAGCGGAGCTCGTAAAAGGTGCTCAAGCTCCCTACGAAAGGGCATAAATGAGAGATTCATGTAGCACTTAATTAGATTAATGGCAACGTATTTTTAACATACTGTTGCGAGGGAAGGCACAGTTCCTAGTTATTACTGAAATTTGCAATACTTTGACACATATTTTTCAGTAAGTGTTGTCTTTCCATTAAAATAATTTGATTTTTTTATAATTTTAAATAATAACCTTGGATTGCTAATTTTTTTTTCCTGGATAAAATCAGTGAGTGCATTTACACTTGAGGCAGAAAATGCAATATATTTTGCATGTCAATGGGAGATGAATATTATTCTACAGCTGTGAATCGGTTGGCACTTACTCTGGGTTTTCAAACACCATCATTGTATCTAAGACACATCTTAAAGGAAACTATCCATTTGAAAATGCATTTTCCAGCAAACATTTTGCACTAGTTATAACTGCAAAAGTGAGCGAGGGAAAATATTATCTTTATCCCTTCCCCCCTAGTTTCATTCTGGGGAGGGTGCGATTTTTCCTTAGCATGTGTCTTGCTTCTCTGTCAGGTTCTTTCTTGCAAAAAACTACTTTATAAACATTAAAAGAAGAAAAAGCTTTTGTAAACGCTTTAAATTCAAATATGCTATAGTGATGCTGCTCATTTAACGATGGAAATTTAAAAAAATCTGAACTGAATTAAGCTGTTTATGCAATGCCATTTTAGCTCAGCTTTTGTGAAGAAGAATATTCTAGAAAATGTGTTTAAACAGATCTTTAGTTACAGTAAGGGTATTGTTTCCCTCGGTATAGATACAGTGTAACAGTGCAGAAATCAAGGGGGATTTCAAAATGTTTTCGAGCAAGTTATGCTAAATCAACCATACTAGTTGTTTTAAAAAGAAATAAATAAAAAATGAAGATTTTTGGCATCATATTTCTGTGATATCAACTAAAGCATAATGGCTGGAAGGTAGGAAAGGAGGGACCGTGGAATAATTTTGCCTGGGCTTCTGCATTAAAAATGATTTAATAGCAGCTAATCACGGGGATGAGAATCGCCTGCCCTCTGCTGTAGAGCTCACCAAAGCCCAGCAGACAAAAGGGAAAGGGTTGTGTTCAAACAGTCACATTTCCCTTTATTTTCTCAGTGGGGAAGTTTTTTGATTTATTCTTTTGTGATACTGCTGATATTTGTGTTTACGGGGAGGTTCTTACACCGAAGGACAGCCTGTAGTGTCGTTACCCAAACGTAGCTCTGGGAAAGTTTACGTAGACAACAGCAACGTGTTGGAAATAAGGGCTGTAGTTGATGAATCTTTTCATCTTCCCCTCAATCCTGAGTTGATAAGAACCGATGGAGTTTCCTGACCTATGTTGGACGTGAGACCATGTTTCCCTGAGATGGGGGATGCGACGGAGGTTCTCTAAACATGGGGCACTCATCCTCCCGCTGGCCTCGCTCCACAGAGCATCTTCTCCCAACTAAATCACAGCTTTCGGCTTGCAAAATGTCACCGGTTTTGCTGAGCCTCACCTCAGTGCTCCATTTCTTGGGGCTCTGGCAGACAAATGAGGGGTCTGGTAGCCCAGAGCTGGCTCCTCGGCGTTGCCGGAGGTGAGCATCTCCACACAGGTCGGAGAGGAGCGTGATACGAGGGGTGGTTTCTTCTGCGGCGGAGCCACGGGCAGACGTCGCCTTTTGTTGACTCGGCTGCTTGTGTGGTAACAGCAGAAATGCCACAGCTGTCTGCCGGGGTGTATGCGAGCCGGAGCCCCTGGGTGTTTTTAATAAATCTAAATATTAGGGCGGAACTAAATAAAGTTTGGAGGTAGAATACATTAAAACAGCTTCTGTGAAAAAGACACAAAAAGCAGCCCCGCAATATTAACAGAAATGCCTTAAATCCCACCAGACTGTGTACGTTGCTTAAATATTTCTTCTTCTGGCTTCAGAGCAGTAGGATAAACTGTCACTACAAATTACTGCCTGCTGATACAAGAATAACAAAGAAACTACTTAGAATTTTGTGATGTTGGCTATATTTTATTCTTCTACTTGAGTGCTTTTTTTTTTATTTTCAAAGAGAATTTACAAAATCAGAAGCTGTTTGTCACCAGCGTTTTTGGCATATTACTGTTCTGTTGTGTAGCCTGTGCAGCGTAAATAACCACATCATTAACACATTAGAGAGACTCCCAACAGGATACATCTTAGTAGCAACTATTCCTTTACTTACCCCTCAAAAACCCTCTTACTAATCCAGGATTGTTTCTGCGCTCAAACCTTTTGTTTCCTAAAGGGAACGTGTTGAAAACACGAGTCGTGCTGGAGAGACCCAAGTGACAATCCAAAACCTGATGCCAGAAACAGTTTATGTCTTTCGAGTTGTGGCTCAGAACAAGCACGGCCCTGGTGAGAGCTCAGCACCGCTGAAGGTGGCAACTCAGCCTGAGGGTAAGCTGGAAATAGTTTGAGTCTTCCTGACTTTGGGATTGATTTTTTTGTTGTTTTTTTTTTTCCCATTAATGACCTTTTCCAGAATAAGTTGATACTCTTAAAAGTTGCAGACCGCCGTTTCAAAATAATTTTCCAAATTACCATGTTGGTGTGATTTATTCTTACCCTTAAGAAGAACTGATAAGACATCCCTTGTTAGATCCTCTAAACTTTCTGTTATAAAAGGAATACTTGTAAATTGTCATTAACTGAAAGAGAAAGGAAAAAAAAAACTTTAAAGAAAGAAAAACTTCAAGAAAATGCAAAGTCTGTGATTTGTTCAGATCACTCAGGACAAAAGGAATCTGACCCAGGGAGCAGGATCTCCTGAAATTTGGTGCCACCTTTACCCCCACTAATGAATCCATGTGAAATCCTGAAATATTAAAAAATACCCATTTTTTAACTGGAATTGAGTACTTGTGAAGTTGACTCCAGAGTACTTAGGTGTGGAAAACGTTAATGGTTGGGCTTGGTGACGAGTGGGGTTTCACGCTTCCATTTCAGTTCAGCTTCCCGGTCCAGCACCCAATATCCGAGCGTACGCCAGTTCACCCACCTCTGTTACGGTCACCTGGGAAACGCCCGTGTCCGGCAATGGAGAGATCCAGAACTACAAGCTCTACTACATGGAGAAGGGACAGGACACTGAACAGGTACAGAGCCTGGCTCTTCCTGCCTGATACACCATGCCATTAACAGCAATTTTTTATTTTATTATGCTTTTACCTTAAATTTCTAGGAACACCTTGTGAAGTGTTCCTTTTCCTCATAGGCTGAATCCTTTAGCCTAAAATACAGAAGTATTTAAAATTAAGAATCCAACATGAAATGTATATGTCTTGGAATTAAAGCAATATTTTACATGATGGCTTATTTAGGTATTCATCAGCATCACGTGGCTTTTGGGGATGTCCATGGTATCACGAGAGGAGAACACAAATAGCTGTATCATTTAACGGCTCCGGTGTGTAAGGGATGCTTGTGTAGTTTTTATAGGTTGGCTGGTTTTTAGTGTAAAGTGGGCTAACTGCTGATTTTAGCACGATCCTTAATCTGGACTGGTTGTTCTTCTGGAGTTCTTTGATCCAGTGATTGATATTTTGATACTGCTGAGTGTTTAATTGATTACATTTTCTTACGATTCTACTGGAAGAATCCAGTATGTTCTGTACCAATATAGGTTGCCACCTGAGAATAATCACAACATTGGGAGGATTAATCCCAATCATTTAATTGCCCATCTGATTGCATATGAATATGATTCCAGCTTTAAAAAAAAGCTAAGGGAAGAATATTTTTGTTGGCTTGTTCGATAGTTTGACAACGGTTTTTAAATAGGGACGTTGTAGTCCTTAGCTAAAACGTCATTTGCTACTTCTGCATCCCACTATTCAAAACACAAGAATGATTTTTGCTCATAGACGAGTTTCCCAAATCTCTTAATTTACAGAACCAGTGTCCATGGTATGATTTAAATCAGATAAATCAGCACTTCCTCTTGCAAGCTCACTGTTAGCACCTGTACAAGTCCTGGCTGTGTATGAGCTGTGGGTTTGACCCACAGGTGCTCCAGCAAGGTGTCTCCTTCCTGCTTTGGACTTCATTTACTGTACTAGAAGTCATTTATAATAGTTGCAGACCTGATTCTGACCTTGGCTTGTGCGTATGTTTCTTTACGAACAGGATGTTGATGTAGGAGGACTCTCCTACACCATTAATGGATTAAAGAAATACACAGAGTATAGTTTCCGAGTGGTAGCTTACAACAAACACGGTCCTGGAGTCTCGACCCACGATGTTGTTGTACGAACGCTGTCAGACGGTAAGCTGCTTTATTCTTTTTTTTTTTTGGCAGGAATTATTTGGTAATTTCCTTTAAGTGAATTTTTAACCAGAAAGACTTCCATGTTTTTTGTACATTGTTGCCCTATTTTATTAATAATGTAGTTGTTGTGTGCTGAAAGTTCCCCCAGAGGCTTTCCAAATTAGGTGAAGGAAAATTACCATACCTGATTCTGATTATGAAACAATGGTGTCCTTCATTTCCCCATCAGTAGTTTATTTCATGGGTTATTGAGTCTACGAAGTATTAAGAATGGACAGAAACACAATTATGTTGACGGCAATGACTCCGAATTCTTTTTTAGCTTCTATAATATTTTTACATATGAGCAGTGTTTGCTTTTGGAGTGTTTTTATTTTAATTGTGGTCATATGGGAAAATGTTGCCTGTCTTTTGTTTGGACTCCAGCACTGATACTATTAAATCGATTGCATGTAATAATGAAAGCAGGAAGCGGTAACAGTGTTTTCTATAAGGCAAATAAAGAGGTAATGTGAGCAAATACAGATATACGAGCAATTGTAGAATGATCAGAGTTAATGTTAATGTCTATTTTTATAGAGAAGTTTGTTTATAAGAACAGTCTGACCAAAAGTGAGCCCAACCTGGAGTCCTCTGTCCAGGCGTGACCAAAAGCAGAAGAGACGAGCAGAGAGGAGAATTGTCCCAAATTCTCTCTGTGTCACAGAATCACAGAATCAACCAGGTTGGAAGAGCCCTCTGGGATCATCGAGTCCAACCATTGCCCTGACACCACCATGTCAACTAGACCATGGCACTAAGTGCCATGGCCAGTCTTTTCTTGAACACCTCCAGAGATGGTGACTCCACCACCTCCCTGGGCAGCCCCTTCCAATGGCTAATGACCCTTGCTGAGAAGAAATGCTTCCTAATGTCCAACCTGAACCTCCCCTGGCGAAGCTTGAGGCTGTGTCCTCTTGTCCTATCGCTAGTCCACAAGTTTGTTTCTGGGGGACTTCTTGACTCTGCAGTGGTTTCTGTGTGTTTGCTAATTCAGTTTCTCCTCCATGAACCCTGTCAGCATCCTCTTTAACCCAGGTCAGCTTTTATCATCCACAACATCAAGTGGACAAAGATCCTACAACTAAATTTTCTGTGACAAGTCACCCCTTCTTCTCTGTTTTCCAGATTCCAAAGTCACAGAAATGGTTAGACGTTACTTTTGTGGAAGCTGTTTCAACCTTCAGTGCCCTTTTCTGAACTTTGTTCTAGGTTTCTTTTCTCCTACGTGCTTTTAAAAGCGGAGGTAGAGGGGACCACAGTTGTATCAAAGATGCAAGTGTGTAGTTACTAGCATTTGACTGACTGTTTTGGCTCATTCTGAGCACCGAGGTGACATTTTTGGGATGTTGGTGGAATTTGATGTTGGTGGAATTGGTCTGCTTAGAGCCATCATTTGGCCTGTAGAGTTAGAAACATTTTTCTCCTATGTGTAACTTTACCATGAATTTCATCTGCCACTTTAACATCCAGGCACAAAATGCCCTGAGGTCTTTCTGCAGTTCTTTACCGTTAGATCTTGTCTGTACTAACATTTGTCACCTCGCTGCTCATCCAGGGGTCTCGGCACATACCACAGAGCTCCACAGGTCATGTCCCACCACGTACGTTCCTACCTTCTCTTTCCTTTCTTTTAACCAGTTGTTTACTCAGGCAAGGACTTCTCTCCTACCCCCTTGTTGCTTCATTTCTTAAGAGCTCTCCAGCAGGTTTGCGATGTGGGATTTCCCTTTAAAAAGTGACAAATAAATATTATTGCTCCCTATATCTATGAATTTCATGCTTTATTGTAGCTTCAGTTTATTTGCCTAATACAGGTTTCTGACTTACTACTTGAAGTTTCTCACATGGAGCCCCTTTTAAATACTGGCATCAAATCTCCCATCTCCCAGTATCGAGGTAACTTGTGAGAGGTTACAGCCTACTATAAGTCATGCAACCGTTTAGTTCCCAAGTTCCTTGAGAAATCCTGGATGAAGAGCATCTAACCCTGGCAACACGCTGCTGTTGTTACGTCTGACCCCTCCGTAATCCCTTATATTGACCTTTCAGTTTGAGAGATCCTCTAAGTCCCTTGTAAAGGGTGTCATGGAAACCTCTCCTCTTCCTTCCACTCAGTACACATGCAAAGAAGTTAGTTGTGTAGCCTTGTTCTTTTTCTGTCATACCCTGACCATCTGCTAACTCTAAAGGCCTTCCAGCTCCTTATTTGTTTGAAGAAGAATTTATTATTAGTTGTAATGTCATTTTCAAGTTTTTCTGAAGTTCTTTCTAGCCCAGCTTACATTTTCACATTTTACCTATAGAAATGTATTTTCTAAAGCTTTCTGATTGCTTCTTACAATCCTATAACCCTGCTGCTTACCACGCTGTTCTCCCCCTTCAATCTCTCAAATCTTTCTGGATGAAAGGTGCGCATTTTCTTCTTGTGTTTTCCTGCCGTGGTGTCTGGAAGCCATCTCCCATGTTTCCTACAGGGATTTCATTCTAAGCTTCCTTTAGCTGCTATTTAACAAGCTGCTGCATTTTTATGTAGGTTTTTTGCTCCTAATCTAACTACGTTACAGTGGTTTGTTGCAGGATAGCTCTTCAGGTATTACAGTTGGAACCAAGGTTTACGTGCTCCTCATAAGGATTACTTCTCTTCTCGTGGTCTTCCTGATCTATAGGAAGCAATCGTGTGTCTTAACTAGAAATGTAATCTCTGCATCACGCCCTGATCGAGGGCATTTCCCTTACCGACTTGGCCTTGCAGTCTCTGAACCATGAGCATGTCATGGTCCTCCTGCCTGGGTGGCTGCTCTACAGCGTACCAAACGTTGCATTAATTAGTAATCACTCCATGTGAAGCCCCTGACTTTTTTAAGGTTGTTCTGAAAGTAGGGACCAACTGCGTAAAACAAACAGTGAGCAAAGAAAAAAGCTTAGCTTTATTTCATTTCTTCCTCTTAACCTATGTTGCTTTTTAAAGGACACAGCACTTAATCCCTAGGTCTGGTGATTTCAGACTCAGCTCAGTTGGCAAGAGAGAAGGAAAATCAAATCCTCATTGTCTCCATTTCTGTTGTGGAATAGTAGGAGAGAGGTATTTATTCAAGCACGCCCCAGTGTACCTTTCACTTCTTGCAGAGCTACTTTCACTTCAGGCACTCAGGAGTGTTTTCTTAGCTATTGTTGTGGCTGGTGTGAGTTATTTGGAATATATATTATTCAGGCCGGAACAATCTTTAGCCCCGTTGTGCTACTTCCCTGTCCTTGTGCTTTGCTGGAGCCTCACCTTCCTGCCAGGGAACCCTTATCTCTGCCTTTGAGATAACACTTGTGAGCCTCAAGTGCTGCGAGGAGGTTTTCCTTGCTCTCAGGTTCTCTCTCACATTGCCCTTTTGTCTAACGGAGTTTCACGACCAGCAAGTTGCTACAGCTCGTAAAGACCTAACAAAGAGCGGAGGTTTAAAAGCAGAAACTGTCCTTGCAATGCACTTCACCTCTTCAGTACCACCCAGACTTGTTGACGTTCGAGTTTTTCCTGTTACAGAAAGTCATGAGAACAAAAAACATGGCTAGAATTTTAAATGTGGTTCCCAGAATCCAGTGTGTAAATTAAAAGTCCTGAATGCGCTCTCTTTTCTTAGAGTTTATGGGAAGTACCTTTAATATGAGACATATTTTATTTAGGTACTTGTGATAAGTAAAGACCTGAATAAAGTGAGTTCATTCTTTGTGATGAAAATACCTAAACCTCCTAAGCTACTCTATGGCATAAAGTACCTCTGGTAGAATTTTGTAGTTGCTTTATATAGTGTCATAAACCAGAATGGTTTGTTCTTTCATAACGAATGATAGCAGAGAGTAGTTGTGCATGGAAATAGAGTATTTGATACAGTACATGGCAATTTTGGAGTTGTAATTCCTTTAATGTTTCTAGTCCCCAGCGCCCCACCACAGAATCTCACGGTGGAGGTACGGAACTCCAAGGTAAGATGTGAAGAGTTTCCTGTTGGTAATGGGTAAATAAAAGGTCGGTGGGTCTTAGACTGACCACATTTTAGAGCTGCTTTGGGTCTTTTTTCTACTACGCTGCTTTTCAGCTCTTTGTGTATCAGTTGCCCAACAGGAGAATATCTGAAGCATTAGAAACTCCAGTCCAGCTGTGGGTTGTAGCTGGGCACTTCAAAAGAGAAGTTTATACTTAGCCATTATGACTTTAGTGATTATGATTGGAGATTTTTTAAAAAGCCTTTTCTAAACTCTTTTCCAAATACTTTTTTTCTGCTGCCTCTATGATTAAATAACTGCCTGCGCCTAAGGTACAGTTCAGATAACTTGTACCCTTTAGAGAAAACACCAGCTCTTAAAGATAGATCCTCAAATAAACCCTATCTTAAGATAACCTGAAGAAAACAAAAGGGAAACGCACAGGGCCACTTGTGAAATTGGGATCAGAAGGTCTTCTAGGATTGAAGGGCTTTGAGGTGAGCTTCTCTGGGCAAGTGGATGACCTGGGCTGCTGCTGAATCATAAAGTTGTTACTTTTTAACAAATAGCCTATGTTTTACTATATAAAAATGCAGTATTTTCCGTATGCATGTTTTTAATCTCATGTTTCGTGAAGCATTAGCACTGGAGTAGTTTCTCTGGCTGCGTGAGAGGCGATGAGTTTGTAACGACCTTCTGCCTTCCACAGAGCATCATGCTACACTGGCAGCCCCCTCCCGCAGGGACACACAGCGGGCAAATCACTGGCTACAAAATTCGCTACCGTAAGGTGTCCCGCAAGAGCGACGTGACAGAGAGCATTGGTGGGACCCAGCTTTTCCAGCTCATTGAAGGTGAACTATTATTTGCAAGCATTTGTTGTCAGAAAGGGTTTTTAGGTGCTTTTAGTGGGCTGAGAGACATGTTTAGGTAGCGTTACCTTGGAAATAAAAATGGAAACACTTCAAATGAGTGTTTGTAGGTTATGAGTGGGCTGGCTAGCAGGAACTGAAGTCTCGTGACCTGTTTTCTAGCCCTCATTTTGCCATTGATTTGCTAAGTGGACTGGACAAGTCCTTTCAAAACCTTTATAAAAGGCACAGGGGTTGCATGGAGAAGACGGTCCTGAGCTCGTTGTGTCTGCCCAAATGCCAGAAATAAAAGGCTGGAGAAGGATGGCAGAGAAGTGCCGCCTGGCTGGGTGTTCAGCAGTCACGTGGATGTGCTCTGTAGCGAGGCTGTTTTGTTCATTTTGTAAATCTCTGTAAATGAACACTTGGTCAAAAGAGAAGAAATTGTGCCTCTCTGGAAAATGAATGTGTGCTTTTTAACAAGATGTTTTGATTTGTTCTCGGAAACTCCAGCTGTGACTCAGTAAGTTTCAGTTTTCTCAGAGTGGGAGCTGATCTGTGCCTGTAACTAGAGTAAATTTTTGCCAGCAACAAAGCCTGTTTAAGAAGTTCCATATATCACATTTTGAGTGCATTTTCATCCTGCTTTGATTATTGATTATACGCTCTTATATACCATAAACCAACAGTTTGCTCATTGTGCTCACTTGTTGACTGTATTCTACACCAGTGTTTGGTTAGGGATGTGGGTGGTTCTGTATTTAAAATTAATTAATAGCCAGAAATGAAAGCTGGCTGCCTCGCAGTGTCTGCCAGTGGCCCACAGGGACAGGCTGCAGAGTGTCACAGCCCTGGGTGTCTCTGGTCACAGTTTAGCTGTTACACCCTGATTGGTGTCAGCTTCCTCAGCGGAGGTTATACCTGTACTTTAATTAGGAACGGGTGATTCCTGTGCTCACAGTTGGAATTCCTGTTTTGATACCTGGATTTGTGTCTCGCAGGTCTGGAGCGAGGTACAGAATACAGCTTCCGCGTGGCTGCCCTGACTGTGAACGGCACCGGCCCGGCTACCGACTGGGTGTCGGCGGAGACGTTTGAGAGTGATCTAGATGGTAAGGTCGTAAGTGGGAATGTATTTATGCCATCAAAACCATCAGAATGCGTCAACAGGGCACAGTAAAGCTTGATTGCCTTTTGTAAAGGCAGACCTCATTTTGTTCAGTTGTTTTTACTGTATTCTGATTATACAATGTTCTTTCTTTATGAATAAGTGAAATTAATTTTGATTTTAACATAAAATTCTTGCCAAGGCAATCAAATGGCTTGAAATTAAACCCTGCTTCTACACTTTCTCGTACTGTATGTTTGCACCATGCTTTTTCTGCTAACACATACCCAATTAGGAATTACAATGTCAATGTTTCAGTATTTAAATAATAATACATTATAAGATTCATATAATAGTAATAATGGCTCGATTTTTATATTGCAACAAAATTAATCTTGTTAATTATGCAGGGGTTTACATGCTATGAAACAGAGGTAGGAGGACTCTTTTCCTTGAGGGACGTAAAAAAGTGATTAAGTATTTCCGTAGCTCCTAAGTTATGCTAATGAAGCCACTGAAGTATACCTCAAAGAGTTCAGAGCGGTGAGTTGATAGTTGGAGATCCGGCGCGCTGGTGGCCGAGACGTAGTGCTGTTGGCTGCAGCGTGGAGTATCGGGGGCTGCAGACTTGGAGTTGTCAATGTTGAATGCGAGAGAGATGCCACAGGAGGAAAGAAACCGTGGAAGATGCTGTTGTTGCCCATAGACCTTTGCAGCCTTACCACTGGGTTTCACTCGTACCATGCTTAAGATATTTTTCCGTAGATTCATGACACGTGGTATACAGAACCATGTTAACAGTTTGTTTTTCCAGTGTAGAGGTTAGCAATACAAGTAGATGTTCTCTGAATAATTTTGACCTTTGATAGTTGGTCCAGATGTTTGGTATTTACTATACTTTTTACAAGGGCATGGAGTGATAGGATGAGGGGGAACAGTTTTAAACTGAAAGAGGGGAGATTTAGATGAGATATTAGGAAGAAATTCTTTGCTATGAGGGTGGTGAGACCCTGGCCCAGGTTGCCCAGAGAAGCTGTGGCTGCCCCCTCCCTGGCAGTGTTCAAGGCCAGGTTGGATGGGGCTTGGAGCAACCTGGTCTGGTGGAAGGTGTCCCTGCCTGTGGCAGGGGGGTTGGAACTGGATGGTCTTTAAGGTCCCTTCCAACCCAAACCAGTCTGTGATTCTATGAATTTGCAAGTGGGAACCTGCTTCTTGCAGAATTCAAATGAGCATCTCCCAGAATCTGACTAAGAGCAATTAAAATGGAAGAAAAGTGCCTTTTTTTAAAGGGTGGCTGGGGCGAATCTCTTTGGAACTGCCTCCATGGAGCTGGTGGTTCTGGGTAGATTGTTCCCGTTTCAGAGAAGCATTTAATTAGTGCTGCCACACACAAGTTACCTTACGCTTGCTGCACACCAGTCTCCCTCTTGGCTTTGTTAAAGTAGCTGGAGGGTCATTCTAGCTTAATGCCGTGGGATGCAGTAATGTCTCTCACATCTGTGTGGCTTGAGATTCAGTTATACTGGCAGCTGGAAGACAGAATAATTAATAAAAGAGCTTCAATATTTGCTCTGTGCTGTTGGAAGATTGCTTCAACAGTCAGCTGAGGAAAGCCCTCGAGAGCCCGTGCCTCAATCTGTGTGTTATGCAAAGTCGATGTTCAACTTACTACTCGTCCTCTTATTGCTTACTCTCCATCGGCTGCATCGAGAACACCGCAGAACCCAGTGTTAACAGTAGAGTTCAGGGTTGTAGTTATTTAAAATTTACTTTTTAGAGTTGAAATGACTTTCACCTGTGTGTCTGCCTGCCTCTAACTGGGTACGACACAACCTCGCAGCGCTGAGAAACCGCTAGTTCCCCAAACGGCGGCAGAGCTGTGTGAAGGGGCAGCACTTACCCAAGGTAATGAAAATGTACTCGGCTTTTGAATTAGAGTTAGCAGCACTTTGCCAGAGGATAGATAGCATCAGGATTAAATTTAAATAGGGCAGAAGGAGGGAGAAGAAAAAACGCTTTCACTCTGTGTTGATTTTATAATTGACATTTTTTTCCAATTGGAGTGTTGCAGCCCTTGCAGGAAATCAAACTTTCTTTATGCATATGCTTTACAGTGAATAAAGTAATTAAAAAATCATACTTAAGACAATGTAACACGGTATTTGTATCATTCTGTGTACATGTATGAGCTACTTGTGTATGTGCCTACTGGAAAGAAGACGTATATTTTTTGCTTTACTTTCCTTTGTGAGCTCATGTGGATAGTTTTAATACCATGCAAATGTATTTACAGCTAATCTTTAATTTCTCAGGTTCAATAGACATGTAAGGCATAATTCCTTTTTATTCCACAGCTGCTTCTTGAATTTAAATAGAAAATAATTTGCTTTATAGTGTCATCAATGTAAATGGGAGCCAGACTGTTGCAATTTAGTGTTAGTAGTGGCTGTGTAATTTTGCAGAGTCGATGCCAGTCCCACCGGGCTGCATATGCAGAAGGTGTTAAACAGTTATACAGAGTTTATCCCCAATGCACTGACTTCTGTGCAGTTAAAAATGTCATCCCTTATATTGCAATTCTACAGCTTTTCTGTATTTAATAGTCGTGAACTTTAATTGATCAGCTGTGTCAGCTGGAGGCCATAAACTCCCTGGGCTTAGCAGGCCAGTGGCATATTATGATCCAAATAATCCTGTTGTGATGCTTTATTAAATGTTTTTAGAGAAATGCAGCATGTTTCATTAAAATGAAATCCCTGCAGGAAGCAGAACTCTCCGAACTGATTTTATTTTAGAGTGGGGAACTCAGCTTATTATTGCACAGAATTATTTAAAATCTGTTAACATAGTGGCCTGACAGAAGTACTGACTTCATTTTTGAGAAGTTAAAACAAAGGGGTGGACACAAGTAGGTACAGTTGTGCTTTTAGATTGCTTTTAAATTCTTATCAACAGTGAGGGAAAAACATTTTAGTGAAACTAGGGGATTACAGTGACATATTGTGGAGTCCTCTGTTATTAAGGATCCACATTCCATCTCCGGTGGGTTGTGATTAGCTTTGTGTTGCTTGAGGGAGTAGGATTCGAGGCTTTGATACGGACTCTGTGAGTATTTTTGGATCTTGTGGTACAGTTGTGTGGTCCCTGCCTGTATTTTGTGAATTCTGTTAAAGAGACTCAAGGATTTAAACAGCAACAAGTGTAGAACAAATCACGAGACACCTTTGTAGCACATGCAATATCCATTTTACTGACAATTCTTAGAGCTTTGGAATATTCTATTTAATCCTACAGCGAGCTCAGGAACCTTTCTTTCATCACCAGTGTGTTTTCAATGTAATTATGTTAATGCCCACAAGTAAGTGATAGGATGGAACTAAAAGCAGATTGCTTTGTGGAGGGGAAGGATGTGATAAATTTAACGCACGTTTTTGGAAGAACGTGCACAAACATCACAAAGTCTGCCTTGAAGCAGGTCTGATGCTTCCTTTCAGTACGACTGGCCTTTCTTTTAAAGACAGTATCTATTAGAATATATTAGTATACGAAACTATGTTAATTTTCTTCTGCTCCTTTCTTTGCTCTCCCTTGTACAATCAAGCTCTCTCCTTTGGAGCGTCCTCATTTCAGTACAGACACAGAGTAGAAGTGCTACATTTGACCTCACTACCTCATAGCTCGTCATGTAATTACCTTTATTTAAGAGGAATCCTTTAAATCCATCCTTTTTCTTCCACAGAAACTCGCGTTCCTGAAGTCCCGAGTTCCTTACACGTCCGTCCGCTTGTCACCAGTATCGTAGTGAGCTGGACTCCACCTGAGAACCAGAACATCGTGGTGAGAGGCTACGCTATAGGGTATGGCGTTGGCAGCCCTCACGCACAGACCATCAAGGTGGACTATAAACAGAGATACTACACCATCGAAAACCTGGGTAAGGGAAGGGAATTCACAGAATCACAGAATCAACCAAGTTGGAAGAGCCCTCTGGGATCATCTAGTCCAACCGTTGCCCTGACACCACCATGTCAACTAGACCAGGGCACTAAGTGCCATGTCCAGTCTTTTCTTAAACACCTCCAGAGAAGGTGACTCCACCACCTCCCTGGGCAGCCCCTGCCAATGGCTAATGACCCTTGCTGAGAAGAAATGCTTCCTAATGTCCAACCTGAACCTCTCCTGGCGAAGCTTGAGGCTGTGTCCTCTTGTCCTATCACTGGTTGCCCGGGAGAAGAGGCCGATCCCACTTCACTACAACCTCCCTTCAGGTAGTTGTAGACTGCACTAAGGTCACCTCTGAACCTCCTCTTCTCCAGGCTAAACAACGCCAGCTCCCCCAGCCGTTCCTCGTAGGTCAGACCCTCCAGACCCTGTTAATTAACAGCAGTGCCCAAGTTTCACCTCTAATTTATGTTACTGTTTTTGAATCATGGTATTATAAATACATAAAACTACGTGCGTGTTTTTAAGAGAATCTTTTTCCTTACTCAGATACTATACCGGATGCAAAACTGTTGATAAATTCCAAATAAACTCAATTTTCTGATGATAGAGGCAGAGGAATAAAAAAACTCCCAAACCCAGAATCCTAAATTCACCGAGTCTGAAGCACAGTGCATTGTGATTCGATGCTTTCCCTTCAGTGCTTATTACAAAACCTTCCCTGCTGAGCAGCACTCCCTTGCTCTCCTTCTGGAGCTGCAGAACAGGTGGCTTCAGGCAAAAAAAGAAACTAAAATGTCACGGAGAGACAGTGGCAGCTACTTTAAAAGAAAAAATATAGATTCAACTCTCCACAGAATTCTCTGTGGTAGGTAAAATATCCTGAAAGCCAAATAAATATTAGTATTGTGAACTATTGAGAAGTTCCATAAAATTGGAGTTTTGAGTAATTTTATAGTAGAGCAACTTAAAATGTTAATTTAAAAATGTTTTCCCTCACTACTATTTTGACTGTACTTAAGGCAGATTTGCTGTGACTGCAGACTTCTGCTGTGTGGGAGCTATTGAACACTTCCAGAAGGTCTGTATGGAGACTTTCTCAATTAAAATTTAGTCTTGTTTATTTCATGTATTTCAGTTAAAAAATAAAATACTGAGCAAAGAGAATATGGAGAAGCAGAAAAGAGGATTCACCAAGAGCTTGCCCTAAAAAGATACTTATTTTTTTCCCTTTAGACCCAAGCTCCCACTACGTCATAACCCTGAAAGCGTTCAACAACGTTGGTGAAGGGATCCCCCTCTACGAGAGCGCGGTGACCCGGCCTCACTCAGGTAAAGGCGAGGGGCTGCTTGTAAGCTCTGCCCAGCCGAAAATGGGGTGATGTGTCACGGCAGAGTCTTGTTTTCCAGTGCCCTCAAGTACACCTCATCTCTGTAGTTGATTGGCCTTACTGCTTCACTGATTGCCTCGCATGGTTCATCCATTTATTAAACCTAAAATTGGTTTCATTTTTAAATTACAAAACTTACCTTTCAACTAGTTATTTGTTCTTATTCAAAAAGTTACCATTACGTCAGCACAAATTGTGTGGGTGCAGTTCTGAAGGCGTGGCCCTTATTTTGGTTTTAATGGACAAGTACAGACCTTTTTGGGGTCTCTTACACTGAGATTTTGAATATGATGCATGCGTTTTCTTTGTCTAAGTCTCAGTCTGCTGTCACTTACACTAAACAAGTTCTTGGGGTTTTTTTGGTCTTGTAAGACATTAATAAAAGATTTTAAGCAGAGAAATTAGTTTGCAAGTGAGCTGTTACTGTGCTATGGCCACTGCGCTCCCCACTAGACTGCTGACGTTAGTTATTTTGTGGAGATGTTAACACCTCTGCTTGGTTTAGTCTTCTGAAGAGCAGGAATTCTTATAGATTTTATAGATTGGAATGGCAGTTTGTTCAGTTATTGCAAATTTGTCCGATACCTGGAACTCGATTGCCATTAACATTCTTTAGAAGGTGATGGGAGTTCCCTGTAATTTTTATGAAGTGGCGTTTACCCATCTAGAAAATGTCCAGCTCTTTTTCCTCCTCGTTGTTTTCTGGAAGAGGAACCAGTGGACATTCTGAGGCAAATAAAGTCAAAGTCAACGTTACTGTGTGTTTGGGTTGAATGCACTGAACGCTAATATGATTACGTATATATATATCTCAGCATATATGTTGTCTTACTGTCTTAAGAAGGGAACGCGATGCAAGAGTGATTTTATTAGCCAGTCTTATGTCACCTATTATTAACTCTGGCTTTTCTCTCTTTTTCTCCATTTCTCACCTTTCATTTCATTGTACTACCCTGCATTTCCCCTTTTTTGTTCTTTTTTTTTTTGTTTACATTAAAATGCCACCTTCTCCCTTTTTAATTATAATACACTACTTTTTACCCATCGATTCCCTAGACACTTCCGAGGTTGATTTGTTTGTTATTAATGCTCCATACACTCCAGTGCCAGATCCGTCTCCCATGATGCCACCGGTGGGGGTTCAGGCTTCCATTCTGAGCCATGACACCATCCGGATCACTTGGGCAGACAACTCTCTGCCAAAGAACCAGAAGATCACGGACGCTCGCTACTACACAGTTCGCTGGAAAACCAATATTCCTGCAAACACGAAGTACAAGGTATCGGAGTTTCGACAACACTAACGCAGCTGCATTGTTTCGATGAGAAGTTGTTTCATGTTCAAGTCAGGGTTAAGCGCAAGCTGAGGGTAAAGACGAGCACTTAGGAAAGGCTCTAGACGTGTGCCGGGTTTTACGTGAGGTGCCTGGGCTGAGCTCACATCAGTGCTGCTCAGTTTCTGCTGTGGACCCATGGACATGGCAACAGTTTTCTCCTGTCCACTTCACCCTGACACGAGCGCTGTGCATGACAGGTGTGGGCTTACCTTTAGAGGAGCCAGTAAAGCGTTAGTAAGGTACGTGTTACTACTGGCTTCTCTCCAGGTAGCAGAAGAATCTGACTTTGTGGGGTGAGTCACGCAGGGAAAACATTTACCCTGACGGTTTTAAGTTTCCTTTTACAACCTTTTCTGTTCATATGAAGTTGATAATGAACCTTTCCTTTGGGAACTGAATGGGTGCAAAATATATAACAATAACTTTATTATATTCCTGCCTGCCTTCATTTTCATCTGCTGTTTTGATTTGGAGACTAGATGTGGGGTTTGGTTTATTGGTTGGGATTTTTTGAGTCGGTTGGATTTTTTTAATTTTCAGAGTTACCTGGAGGCCTCAAAAATGCTGACTGCAAATTTCACGTTTGAAATGAGACTCAAAGGAAATGGTTGTTAAAATATCCAGCTAGTGGAGCTCCCTTTATGCTCTTGCAGAGCAATCTTGTTACAAACCAGATTTTTTTTTTTAATTGAAATGAGAAGATGTATACACGTGTGTTCCTCCTCTAAAGGCCAGTTATTTATGAACCCACATTCCTGAGTCACGTGCAGAGGATGTCTCGGGAGTGATTTATATAATGCTGCAGTTTCATTGTTAAATGCTTAAAGAAAACCCACCCTCAGTGGGAAATGAAATACTCCCACCGTTCTCGGTGCTGGTGGCCCAGTGCTCAAGAAGTTTTATTGTGGACCAAAAATAACATGTAGTGATGGAATATAATTCAAAATTACTCATTGTAAAAAGCATTTGCCTAAAAGGACGTAAGTTTGAGAACATTTGCTCTCATCATTTTAACCCACGGTGTTTGGAGAACTCGCATCCTGCTTTTGTTTCAATCCTAAATTCTGTAGTACTCTGTTGGACATGAACAATTGCGAGTTTTAAGACAGGCAAACCCTCTTTTCAGCAGTGCTGTTGGATAAGCTGCCGCATTTCAGTCAGGTCTTTGGCAACTTTATTAGTCTGAGCGAATATATTGTTTGTCACGGCCGCCTCTAGCAGCTTTGTTATTTATTGCATGTTTGAGGCTGTTCACCCGCTTGCATCGGAGCTTCTCCGTTACGCAGCCTTGCACACAGAAATCTTATTTTTGTGTCAGTTCTCTAATATCCAAAGCTACCTCTGCTCAGTGTGGTGGTGTTTCATCCGTCCCTCTCGTCAGTGCATTGGATGTTGATGTAGTTCATTCTTATTTTCTACATTTGCAAACTCTTTATTAAAGAAGAGGCTGCGAGCTTCAAATACAAGCCAGGAGGTTCCACCTTAAGGAGCCTTATTTTCTTCAATTTGTATAGGAGTTGTGTCAATCTAGAGCATATAAACATAGGAGCAGATGTGATACAGTTCCTGAAGCTAAAATACTCCGCTGTGCTTTGAACCGTGTAGTTTCACTAACGGGGATCAGAGAGCGTTTTTCAAAGAGCCTTTGTTGGTGGAGCAGAGTCGTCCTGCTCGCAGGCTACCTGTGATTTATCAGCATGCTCTCAAGCATAAACTAAAATATTAAATCTTAACTTAGATCTTTTAGGACTGTAGAAAAAGAAAATAAATTTTACAGGGTGATATTTATGAAGTTTATTTCTAGTGGGTGAGGAGGGTTTAGTACCATGGGATATGTTGTCTTAAAAACAGTAAGCGGTGTTAAAAAATGAAGCAAGCAGAGAAGTCTACCACCCTAGATATTCTGGAGGGGAAGGAATGGTGTGCTTTTCAGGGGATAAGTCAGCTCGTAAGGCAAGATGCTAGGAAAAAGATTGCTCCTTTGGACTTGTCCCGGCCAAAGGTCTTTGCAGCTTCTAGTGAAGCATCAGCTTTTTCCTACCGTCCCCGAGCAGCGCTGCAAAGAGCCGGGAGAAGATGTTGCTCGGCTCTTGGAGAGCTGATGGAAAGCTCTTCTGACCACGTGGCTCCGTGTTCGTACGAGGGAGGTTGTGCTCCATCAGCCTTTGTCACTGAGCTAACGTTAAGACCTGTCCTGCCCTACCCTTAAATATTTGAACCATTCAGCCACAATCACGTTTACTTTGAAACTCCACTGAGTTTTGTATCCAGTAAAGGTTTAAAGGTAATGGAGGATTTTATTTTAATTAGTTTTATGATGTCTTTGTTGTCTGTGATGTCGAACTGGCAAAACACGTGTCTGTGAACCAGCAAATACTCTGTACAAATCTGAGTATCGCCTGGCTAACAGCTCTCTGCGCTTCCACCTCGTGTAACCAAAAAGCTGGCATTGGTACGCGAGAAAGACGAGTTGTCTTTGTAGAATTTGGAGTGTATTACTCAGAGTCTTCAGGAATGTGCATTTATGGATGGCATTTTTCTTGAGATTTAGCTCAAAACACTTGTTTTCTGAAGGCAATAATTATTAGTACAGTTGTATGGCCCTGTCAAAATTCTGAACCAACTGACTCTTAATCCTTTGTTTAGATTACTGTAGGTGAAGGTAAGGAATATATATATATATATATATGTAGATATATTTTTTTTTCCATAGCCTCAAGTACTTTGTGTTTATGTTCAAGTCATGTGTAACAGATATCAGGTATTTTAACCTAAAGGTTAAAAATTCTACCTAAATGGCTGACTTACAAATCCCACTGTAAACCATGTGTAGTTCCGCTGTGTGATCCTAGAAAACCATTTATTTTCTGAAAAATATTTACATATTAATAAAGCTTCATTATCTTCAAATCTCTCAGCACCTGTACTTTCAGTTGATTTTTTTTTTTTAAAGTATGTTAAATATTTACTGAAAATTCTAAGAGGAATTTGGAAGGCAGATAGAGATTTCAAGGACTGTTATTGTTAGCTGTGCTTCATTGTTTTCCCTAGCCAGATCGGTTAATGAAATGCTGTAAATTAAACCCCCCAAGCAGACAGTGATTTAGCCTGCTGCATAACAAGTGTTCCCTGGACCTTGCATTGCCTTTGTTTTTTTTAAATTTAGAATTGACTGCATTAAATGCTCTTCCTGATTGCAGAAAGAATGTCTAGTTTAGGATAAAACAACTGCACGTTAATACTTGATTAATAAATTTGCATGACAGAGCAGAAACGTTACAGAATTAACGACCATGGTGATGAAAACGTAACGATGCTAAAATGTTTTAAACACTTACCTGAGACAAGGGTGTTTTGGGAGCTGGCGACGGATCCTTTTCAGTTCAGAAGTTCCTGACGCTTTGTTTTTCTTCCAGACTGCAAACGCGACCACTTTGAGCTATTTAGTGACCGGGTTAAAACCCAACACCTTGTACGAATTCTCGGTGATGGTGACTAAAGGTCGGCGATCGAGCACGTGGAGTATGACAGCACACGGAACAACTTTTGAATTAGGTACTTCTTGTGTCCTTCTGGGAGGGACGATGTTCCTGACGAGATGAATCAAATCGAGTCTGCCAGAATTCTGGAAGGCGGAAAGCATGTATTTAAAATTATTATGCTGATGAATGTATGCTGGGGGCTTCTTTTCGTTATAGTTCAGTCAGAAATCTTGTTTAAAAAACAACAACATACTTCAGAATTCAAAGGGATGATTGCATGCAAAAGAATTTACATCAAATTACGGAGGAGTAATGAATAATGTACCACAGGTCGCGGGCAGGAAAGAATAAAGATGCGTACGCTCAAAACATCTCAGAAATAGCAAGTTAATAGCAAATACAGAGAAAATACTTTAGCAAATAATAATTAAAATTTGCTATGATTTTGATGATAATTATTACAGGGTGAGGAAGTGCATGAGGCAAATGAATTTAAAAAAAAAAAAATCCCAATAGAAATGGAGGTATGCTGATAAATCAGCCCTTAATTCTTGTTCTTCAGCAGGAATTGCCAGCTTGGGCCCACGGAGTAACTGCGAGATCCAGAACCTCTCTCTCCCCTGACCTGTCCCTCATTAGCTCCTTTTACCCCGCAGTGTTAAATGATCTTTATACAATTAGATCTCCTGCTTATTCTGCTTAGGTTTTTCTTTATGTGAACGGTAAGGACAAAAAAGAGCCTATCCAAATGACCCTGTAGTTCTCATGCTAAATTAAAATACAGCAAAAAAATCAAGTATGCAAAGAGTTGGTGAGATCATTCAAATATTCCAAAACAAGGAATAAGAAAAAGCAAAACTGGATAAAATCAGAAAGCTCCTAACTTACTGTAAAGGCCTATAAACCCTTAGTGAGCTTCGGTTGCTTTTGAAAACATATTGTTTGTCTTAGTTTTTGGTGGGAATTTCAGGATGTGGAGCCAGCTACTGTTCTGACAGCACAGATCTGGCCTGAGGCTCCTTTCCCGTTCCGATCGCTGTGCCCATCCCGCGTTAAAACGCTTTATTTGGTATTTTTACTGACACACATACAGTTCTCATCCATCATTCTACGCTAAGAGCGGGGACTGTCAAAGTTGCACAAATAAAGTTCTTAAAAGAGAATTTGAACGTCAAAAAGTATGGGAGCAAGGGCGAGATGCAGGAGGTCTCATTTCACTGAGACAGAAAGTAGATTTCTAGTCGGGGCGGTTGTGAAGAATATTTGCAAATACGACCTAAAAGCCTGGGAACTAAGCAGCAAATAAAAAAAAAAAAAGGCTAAATATATTTTCTCATAACAGATCTTGTGATTTATATTAGTCGCCAAATTCCTGAGTGCGTGACTCATTATTTTTGAACGCTCATGACTAGCAGCGTTGTGTAGGACTTGCTCCTTAGCTAATGCTAAAGAAAAAAACGGGATACTGGGTCCAGTGTTGGTCTGTGAATTAGTAATCTCTTGAGGGCTAGTCCTGATTTTTTTTTCCTCCAAAACTTACTGTAGGGCCTTGAATCACTCTTTACGTTTCTGTTGACCGTGTTGTAAAGTATTTGGGATAATAGTTGTAGTAACTTTTGAGCTTTTGCAATCCCTGGTATCCAACTGTTATTCTGCATAGGGATAATCTATACCAATCTCAGAGGATGGATGGATTAATTTCTATAGGTAGGATACATAAAGCTCTTTAAATGCACAAAGCGCTGTGTAAGCACTAAATGGTACTATTATAGTATTAAATATCCACGGCGGATTTACTTTGCTACGAGTTACCTCATTAGAAGTCTCCTGGTTTTCATAACGCGGCATTGCAAACCCTGGCTGGTTAATGCACCTTTGGAGATGTTGGCTCTGGGCATTGGAAAACCATTAATCTAAAGCCCAGCTGCATATTTTAGTTCACAGTGAGGAAAGTCTCCGATTTCAGCCTGGCGCTGGAGCAACTTGTGCCGTTTCCTGAATTTTAGGCAGGAGGAGGCTGATGGCAGAAGGAAGCGCTCTCCCCTTCTTTCCTTCTCTCGGTCTTGCTCTCTGGCAACCCAAGCAGAAAAGGTTGGACAACTGTGCTCAGCAAATATTTCTGGATTTCAAATGTTTCTGCGGTGCAGATTTCCTCGCAAATAATTCTTCAGCGAAGGAAATCAGCAGTTATGGATTCTGATTCTAAATCTCTGGTGGATTTATTTTGTTGATTCAGATTTAAGTGGCAAATTGGCATTACTAGGTCTTGGTCCCACCACAAACCTGAAAATACAGAGCTATTTCATATGCCTGTGCATATAGAATGTATTTATTTCATAAGTTCATGTAGTTTTTGTGATGACCGAAGAAAATTCAGGTTAGAAGTCATTGACCCCAGCTGTTAGAGTTGTACAAAGATGCCGTGTTTTTGAAGACACACGGACTCGTTCAGTCCTGAATCACAGCAGCTGCTGACAGAAATGCTTTGGAAACTGGTAACTCCTCCTGGAGAGGAGATGCTGCATTACACACCAGGTGGCATTTGCCAGTTGGAGTAAATCAGTAAGACCACTAGGCTGGTAGATTTATTTGAAGATTGAACATTCAAGAGTTTTTATTCTTGTACGTGCCTTCTTTCAATGGTAAAACACCTAAAAAGCAAAGGTGCTGAGGTGTCTTGTTTATGTCTGGGGAAACTGGGCAACCTGTTTCTGACGGTTTGGCTTTTGTTTGTTTGCAGTTCCGACCTCGCCTCCCAAAGACGTGACCGTGGTGAGCAAAGAGGGCAAACCTCGGACGATCATTGTTAACTGGCAGCCTCCGTCCGAAGCCAACGGCAAAATTACAGGTGCAGTTTGCATGAGCGATAGAGGCAGATATGAGATGCCTGGTTAACAGCAGAATATCATCTGCATATCTACGTGAACACATTCCATACTTCGTTTAGCCTAGAGCTAGCCAAGAGGTCTCTTATCTTCTTTGTCAATCTTTTTAGTAGCTCAGATTAATTATTTACTTTTGTACCTAGTAAAAATATATGAAGGTATAAACTAACTGCAGTGTGAAATTGGAGTCTAACCAGAAATATAATTGAAAGCTTAAGTATCTCAATAACCTTTGCCTTCATCAGCTTGTGCTAATCTAATAGCACGCCTCCAGAAATACATCTATAATGCATCTGGCCCATCGGTATTTTATTTACAAGGCTCCATCCCAGGGCTCTTTGTCGTCTTTGTGTCATTTTTGTGGCATGGAGCAGACTTAAAGTCAGTTTATTAGTCCCCTGACATAATCATTAGGCATAAACTGTCATTTGCCTTTGTAACTTTCACATAGGATAAATCATTTTACAGAAAATAGTGATTACTGTTTCCTTTCTGTAATTTCTGTTTGGATTCACATTCCTAAAGGCTGTTTGCTAGAATTCACTTCAATTTTCCTTTTTTTACTCCAGGCTTTAAGCTTAAAGCAGACAGGGGCTTACCCTGCACCAGGATGCCTGTCTGAGCCACTGGCACGTCTCTGCAGGCATCTCGCTGTTCATATGTTGTGTACATGTATTTTTATATTGGCTGTCGAGCAATTCTGCGTTATTATCAACAAGATGGTTCCTCTATGTGGGAAAGACGGTTTGACTGGAGAAACAAGAGCCTTTATCTTAACTGCAGGTTAAAGGACTTGGTTCCTAGCAGTGAGGATCGAGACAGGTGTGAAATGTAAGGCACAGATATCCCCAGGTTATATGTGCTCTTAAAAAGATAAGCCTAGCAAGTGCATACGTGAGAAAGGGAAGACAACGTACAAAGAGATCAGCATTTCCTTGCACTATGTGATTAGTAAAATTATCTTACACATTCAATTCTCCAGGTAAAAGATCTTCTTGCAGTGTCTATAGTGTGGAGAACCTTACAGTTATTCATCCTTGTTGAATGAAAACGTATAGTATTTATTAGTTTTTGCCTAAGCAGCAGTTAAGAGCTAATAAAATAAAATAAAATAAAATAAATCAAATCATTCTGTGGTACGTCTGAGTCCATCAAACATGAGAGTCAATGTGCCAGGGAAGCAAGGCAGGAGCTGCAGGGAGGTGTGGGCTGAGTGCCCTCTGGTGGGGAGAGGCAGAGTAATTAGTGCTCATTAACTCCACTCACTTCATTCTGTGCATCGAGTAATTCTGTAAAAACTATGTGATGATGTAATTCCATGCACTGGATAGCGTGTCTGTGGAATACTTGTCTTTTCAGCTCCGATCTGCTTTAGATGTGGATAGGATGGATGTGAAATACTGAACTGTGCTAATCTGGAGTCCAGATTTCTATATTATATAGTATAATTGCTGACTAATCAGTGCAGTTGTAAGTTAACTCAGCAGTCTCATGCCTCTATACTACATACGGTGCTTTTAACTGTCACTATATAGATATTTATATATCTGGTGCTCTGTGGGACAAGGGAAGCAGCAAGCTGTGCGTGACGCAGCTGATGACCCAGCCCTATATCGGTGCAAGTATTTATTTCATGCCGGGGCTCTGGTGTTTCTTACACAAAAGTGTTATAAAGCTTTTACTTCGTATTGGTTTGTATGTGCAGTATATATTATATATAATAAACACTTCCCATACCTTTCTTCTGTGGCATGCTGATGACTTCAGTTCTCTTCAGATTATTGTCGTCTTGTTAATAAGCTGAAAAATAATAATTATAAACTATTAAACACATGTTCTTCTGCTGTCCATGGGAATGTTTTGTTGTTTTAAGGTTAACTGTTTTCTCTAAATATTAATCCTTTGAGGATGTTTTGATAATAACAGCTTTATGTTCTTTTATGTTATTTGGTTGATGAACAGGTAAAGAGATGGAAATGAGGCATTTCTCCATATTCAACAAACAGTGGTCAAAAATCATTTTGATGTTTTAAATTGATTTTTTTTCCTCTCAACGTATATTTTGAACAGTTTAAGATTTAAGATGGGAAGGCTGTCTAATATTTCAATGCATTCTTAGTCTTTGAAAAAGTGAGAATACACTTTCAGAAAGCTCATAATCATTAGCTGTGCAAATAACATTTAAAATCAGTACTTTGGCTGTTAGATTTTATCCTTTTACGTATAAAGTTGTTTTGTTTTTTTTTTTTATTTCCTTTGAATAGGCTACATCATTTACTACAGTACGGATGTGAATGCTGAAATACATGACTGGGTTATTGAACCCGTCGTGGGAAACAGACTGACCCATCAGATACAAGAACTGACCCTTGACACGCCGTATTATTTCAAAATCCAGGCCCGCAACTCCAAGGGCATGGGGCCTATGTCGGAGGCGGTTCAGTTCAGAACCCCGAAAGGTAAAGGATCACGTGTATCTAAATATCCTCCTCCTCGTTTGCTGAATGCCACCCCCATAGGGATAACAGACCAGTAGCATGGTTTTTATATTTAAACTGGAAAAGACAGGAAGATGGTGGAGTTTGACTAGGATGAAATCTTCTATTGATTACATATGCAAATTTTGCTTAGCTTTTTGATTAATTGTCTTGTTTCAAAATTACTGGTGGGCCCTTAGATCATCTAGTTATTAATGCCAAAAGTCCATGGCCTAAATGTGCTTTTTAGAAAACTAGTTTTTAGTTGCTGTAAGATGTGTCACGTCTGTTCACGCTGCAATAGGACAGCGCAGCAGGTCTGGAGCTGGCAGCCAGCGCACAACTGCTCGCTGGTGATGTGGGTGATCTCATGGTGTGACACAGCAGGCTCGTAAATCAACAACTGCGTGGTGATGGGTAACTAGTGAAATAGTACAAATGCGTGATAGCCTGAAAAACACGTACTCTAAGGGGAGGTGAAAAATAAACTGTTATGAATAGATTTTCTAACTACTTTTCCCATGTGAGTATTGGTGGTTAGAAATGAGAGCTTATGCTGTGTGAAACTTTAAATTCTCACTCTCACTCCTTCAAGCCTTGTGATCTTTCTCTTGTTTTTTTCCTTCCCTGTGCTTGTCCCACTAGCTGAATCCTCAGATAAAATGCCTAATGATCAAGGTAAATGAATAGCCACGCTTTCTCTCTTATTCCATCCTTCACCCATTTTGTTTTTCCTGTCCATGTGCTGTTGCATTTCCTAAATGAAACAAATAATCTGCTGCCCTAACTGTAAACAAGCAAGTTCCTCATGTGCTTTTAGTAGTGGAAGAACTGGAAGTCCTGTTTGTGGTTTGGGTGTTAGGAATATAAAGTGATCTCTGCAGTCAGGTGTCACGTGAAGGGACGAGCGGGTTGTGCTGGAGCTGAGTCACTCTGTCAGGATGAATCTGGATGAAGTGATGCTCCAGCCGCCCTCTGACCGCTGCAGCAAGATCTCGGTACACAGGGGTGGAAGATCAAACGCTTATCTAATTAGCACAAGTGCTGCTTTGTGAGCTCTACAGCTATAATTATTTTCCTAATAAAGGAAAGTATGTCTGCTCTAGAAAGCTTTTTTTGCAAGAGAGATTCTGCTTGTCAGCTCGTTTGGACTCCAGACTCTCCGGAAGAGCAGAGCATTAGCTACTAAAAGCCCTAAGGTTTTCAGATGCTTGCTTGAAAAATGGCAGCTTTGAGTTTACTACATTGCATTATAAGGTGGATGTCCCAGGGCTATTTTTGCTTTCTTCCAAATAACCTACAAGCCCAATAAAAAGGGGAAGAATTGCTCTAAAGGGATGAGTTTAAAAGGACACTGGCAAGCAGCTTAGACATACAATTAAATAGATCCTAAAGGGGTTGAGAATGAGCTTTTGGGGGTTTTTTTTTGACTTGCTTTTCAACTTGTAACTTGGAAGTAATTTATTAAATATGCTTTTACCTTGTGTACCAAATAATGCTGATAGTAGACAGTTAGGGAGTAAATTCATACCCAGACTTGTATAGCAGAGATGCTAGGTGAGATCCAGGCTTGTTGGGGGGGAAGCAGTGCTCACTGTGTCATCATTAGTGCCCAATGGCAAGTGGAAGGGACTAGGGGAACATTAAAAGGTTTTATTTAAAAGTTGCTGTTTTCTCTTCTGCACTATTCTAACCTCATTTCAGCAGATAACTAAATCTTCTCATCCGTCGTTATCATCCTAAAGTAACATATTCTTCTAGTTACAATTTGATCAGTATTTATCAAATTCTGTAATTTATAAATCATAAAAGCCAAGAGAGTTTTGTTTCAGAATTCCCATAAGACCAGTGGGAGATGATAAATCAGGGCAGTAGGTCAAACGTAGAAAAGGAGAAGACGAGGTGAAGAGCAGTGACAAGATCACTGAATTGCAGGATTGTGTCCTTCAGGAAAGTCCTTCAAGAACAAGTCCTTCAAGACAAGTTCTTTGAGACTGGAAGGAACAAAACTACAATGGGATTGGCCTCAGTGGTTCTGTCTTTTTTTTTCTCCCCTACTTTAATGTTTTTCTTCTGTATTAAGCACACCATATTGTTCTTCCACACACTTCTACAGCACAGAGCTTGCGTTAGGAGAAGTTAGTGGCCGTTGCTGTCGGGCTTCAAGGAGTTGCACTGGTTAAGCAAAGGTTAAGGTATCTAATCCTAGTAAAACTCTTCTAAAGTAGCACCAAGTAAAAATATGTTGTGTGGCTGCAGATACCTAATGGGTAACATGGAGATTGACAAGCTAAAATAAAAAAATAACAATTTCAAGTAAATGTTATGTTAAACTGCTCCTGAATGTAGAAGGAAATGAAAGAACCTCAACAACAAACTTTGTAAGGTCCTGGCAAAAAGGCCGGTGTCTGTAGAGAAGATGCAGCACATGTTTCTGCTTGTACAGAGCACATCGTGTAGAAGCAACAAGCTGCTTCCGAGAGGCGATGAGTTACAGCCCTTACGCCCACATAAACCACGGAGAAGACTCAGGTCACCTTTCAGGTTGCACGGCGTAAGAGGAGCTCCCCAGAATTTAAAGGCTGAACTGCTGATCCCTGGTTTGGGGAATTAGATACTGAGAAGTGTCTTGGTTAGGTACCTACATTTAATTGTATTTTGAAAACTGGGCTTTGTGTCTGGTCGTTATCTTTGCTTTTTTGGCAGTGTGCAGACACTGACACCCCGCAGTCGGTGCCAGCATCAAGGTCCCTGAGCTGCCACGCTCTACGAGCATCAGGGGCCAAGTAGTTGGTCCCAAGGATGTCCACACCCTTAGGAAATACGACCATAGGCCCGAATACTCCTTTCTCCTTGTCATTGCCTTCCAACATTTTTATCATCTAAATATGATTTATATACTTGGTCACATACACACACACGTATCGGGTGTATATAAAACCTGCAGTTGGCTCTGTGAGTACATACACATTGTTCCAGGGAGTGCAGACCCTGTGATACACCGCACTGACTCGGTGTGTTACACCCACGTGGTCTGTGCAGGTGACTTGGTATATCTTATTATCCGTTATTTCATGTCATCTGTTAACTTCAGTAGCAAATATTTCAATTTTCTTTCACGGTGTTATTTAGGATATTGAATTACACTTGGCCAAGCACAGGTCTTTGCAGAGCTCATTAGAAATATCCCTCGTGAATAATGATTCTGCAATTATAATTCTTATTCTTATCAGTTAATTAGTTGTTAATCTTGTTAATTTGTGCCACATTGCTTTTTTATTATGCTATTTTTAACAAAGCATTGTACAGCACTCAGTCAAACGTTTTATGGAAGTCTAAATATAGTATGTCTGCATGGTTACTGTTACCGGCCCAATTTATAACTGACATTTAGTTTGTTTGAAATTACCTGTTTTCACTAAAACACAAAGATGGGCATAAAGTAGGCCAGCATCTCCTGTCTGTCACCTTTTCCATGATCTTGGCCCCAGCTGCTGCACTAAAAATGCACAGGGTGTCTTATTTCTCCTTTTAAAATATTGTCGGTTATTTTTATTCCCCCCTTCTCCCACAGCTTCTCTGCTGCTCCAACATATCTTCATAGAGGCTTTTTTTTCATGTCTTTTCAGTGCAAATTATCCAGTCATACAGATGTGAATATATTAATTACAAGCTGTTTAAAATTCTGTTAAATTATCTCATTGCTGCTGCAAAATTACTAGTCCAGGACTTCAAAAAGAGTCTGAATGCAGTGTCCTCTCTAGACTGGCAGGTGCAATATCTCCTATTCATGATGGATTTGTCCTGCAAATGTCTTTTCCATAATTTTAGACTACATCTAACTCCTTGCTGTAGACATGTAACATTCCCTCTTGGTGTCCTTCTCGGGGCTGTCAGTGTTCTTCCTGGTACCTTTTGCTGTTTTTACCAATTGTCTGTATTTCACAGTGACTAATTTACAGACTTGGACTTCAGGTTCACAAGGACCATTTGTTACACACCCTTTAACACTTACTACTTGTTGATTAGAGTGGATTTGTAACTGAGAAAACCCTTCTCCTGGTTGTGGAACTGCCGTATTCGTGGACTTCTGGGGTTTAGTGGTTTTGGCCTTTTGTGCGTAACGGTGTAAAAATGTGCAGAGTCTTACAGATTCCTTAACAAGAGGAATGTTGTTCCTTGCATCTTGCTGTATGTTTCCCCTACTACAGTATTTTTATTGTTCGTGGTTAATTTTGCATTAGTGCATTTTAATGAAAACACAGACGTGAAAGAAGCAGGGGTTTTGTATCTGTGTCTGCAGGAAGCGTTCTGCTCCCTCAGGAGGGGTCTTAACATTAGAGGTGAACTTGTGACTTCAGGCCTCTCGCTGCGGCAGCAAGTGGTCTACATTAGACCTGAATTATGCGAGGGGAAGGACTTGCAAGAGTCAAAAGAGGATGGAATTTCAGTTGGTAGGTCAGCTCTTGCATTTAGCGCGTAGGCACCACCAGCAGTCGCTGAGCTTCTAGAGGGGCTGTGTAATTAGTTTGTAATAATTGAGGTACAGATAGAGTTACTTCTGTTGTCATCCTATAAACATAATTAATTTGTTTTCCCAGGTTTCCCAAAAAAAACCCAAACGTTTTTGTGATACTTCATTGTCACTTGTGGCGAAGGTGAAGCAAACAGAAAAGAAGGGGGAGAAGTTGAAAGCAAGTTTTTATGGATAGGCAGGGACTTAATATTACATTTACCGTGCTTCTGATCCTCTACTTACTCCCAGTCTTCCACACTTACTGTAGGAAGAGAAACCTGTATAATTACTATTTCAAGATGATTAACTGTCTGTATAAGTGTGGCAAAGCCATGCTATATGCCTGTGTGTTACTGCAAATAATTTTTATTATATTTTTAAAAAATGAATACTAGTAGAGGCTCCTAAGCTTACTTAGGAAAAGAGTAATGGAGGAAACTAGTTATTAAGTAGTTGTTTTGAAGGAGCAGTTCTCGTCTTGGAGCAACACAGTTGCTGGTCAAAGCCAAATCATGTTGCAGAGGAGAGAAAAGGAGGAAAAAAAGTGCTCACAGTGGTTCAGAGAAGTTCTGAAAGTTTATGTGTGTGTGTGTGTTTATATATGTATATAAAATTCCCACGGATACAACCTTTTCAGCTTCAGGATCTGCAGGGAAAGGAAGCCGCCCTGTGGACATCGGACCGGATTACAAACCACCCCTTGGTGGTAAGTAAAACTTTTATAAAAGTTATAAAACTTTTCAATTTAAACGCATTTTCTTGCGGTGTTTCACCGAGTGATGCTATATCCCACCGAAAATACCGATTACATCTGTTCAGTAACTTTTTATGACGATAGCTGTTCCCACTCATACTTCTGTCATAGCGTTCGTGCCTGCTGTGTGGGGTATATGGAAAAAATACCATCGCATGCATTTACATTTCTGTCTTGATAAGCAGATCTTGTTCCCAGTTCAGTTTTAAATGGCTGCTATAGCGCACAAGTGTAAAATTAACTCAGTAAGAACATATTAGGAAGGAAAAAAAAATCATCTTAACTCCTTCTTATTAGCACTGTGCATTGTGGAAGCCTTGCCTTGAGGTAACACTCATCAGTGTTACACAAAATGTGTTTCTTTCAGAGGAAAGTGAGCGCTGCAGACTACTGACACCGATTCCTGTGGTTATTGGCTCCAAGGGGATGCCTGTAGTGCTATCGTTTTAGCAAGGTCCCAGCTTAACTCTCCTCAGAGTCTGAACTATTGAATTTTTTTTATGATAACTATTTGAGTAGAGTGAATGTAAATTTTTATAGTCTGTTAGTGGGAAATGGATCTATAAAGCATCTTATAGGTTTAACAATTGTACCAAAACACAACGGGCAAAGGACAGAACAATAAGGAAGCGCTTCACTTGAAACCCTGGCAGACAAACCCATCTGTCTCATTCTGCTCATCTGTGTGACTCTAGAAGCCTCTGCTGGGCGCTGCTTGCTTCGGATGGGGATCTTTTCTATATCATAACTAACCCCTTGCTCCCAACTCAAACCTTTACAGGCAGTAACAGTCCCCACGGAAGTCCTACTTCGCCCTTGGACAGCAACATGCTCCTTGTAATCATAGTATCCGTTGGAGTGATCACCATCGTGATAGTGGTGATAGTCGCTGTCTTCTGCACTCGTCGTACAACGTCTCACCAAAAGAAGTAAGCTGCCCGGGCGGCACTTTGCCCTGATCTACCTTTCTCACTTCATTCTATTATTTAATCTTTTCTTTATGATGCTTTAGAGTTTATTAAGTCTTGTGGGCTGTAAAAATTCTGTTCTGACAACGGATTAGTAACGCAGTTTGAATTCTTGTGTTCAGAAGATGACATGCATCACTACAGCTAAGTTATCATGCGTGTGATGATGATGTTCTGCTTTTCCTAGACTGCTTTTCCTAGTCAGCGTTTCAGAGTTTACAAACCATCAAGAGTTTACAGGCAAACTGGGGCAATGCTTTCATGTGTACCTGCACTTGCCCTCTCTGAGGAGAAATTATTGTTTCAAATACTACGATTATGTGGCGTTTGTTTTTACAGTACTCACAACATTTTCTGGCGAATGTCTTGCTGGAACTTTACATGGTCATTCTCATTTTGCACCAGGCTCAGAGGCAGAAATAATTTGGGCAGAGCAGCGTGCAGGCCTGGCTGTTCTGTTCCCAAACTCGAGCTGATCCATCTGTGTGAGCTCAACAGCTCAGGCAGATTCTCACTTCTGTTCTTAGCAGGTACTTCACTGCATGGAGTAAGTTTACAGGCTGTGCATGATAATATCCAATTTTTCGATAGGTTACTGGAGTGGAATCTGAACCTGGTACTAGAGCCCTTAGAAATGTGCTCCAAAATCCTAAATATTTAGGATTTAGTGCATCTGAGTCCTTCCCTCATTTAGAGCATCTGAGTTAAAACTACAGGAGTGATGCTTCTGTTTATAGGCTCCTGAAGGTTGTATCTGCATGTTCTTTGAAAGAACCGAACAGAGCTGAAAGCTTTTTTTTAAAGTTTAAAAAGACTCTGTTATGCAAAACAGAGTTTTAAGAAAGTGATTACAAGCCAGACTTAGAAGATAATCTCCACTTGCTTTGCTGAAGCTGAACCATCCTGCAAGAATGCCAGTTCTTCAGGAGAGGAGAGCAAGGATATAGGGGTGATGGGCTAGGAGCTGGGGGATGTGCTTGGGAGAGGGCAGAACTCATGGGTCTGTGCCCAAGAGACGTATTTTATGTTCATGTCATTAGTCTTGAGAGTTAACCACCCTATCGGGATAATTGGCTATTAGCACACTCCTGCCACAGCTATAGTTTGAGGTTGTTTGTAAGCCCTGGAGTACGGGCACAGCGTGACGTACGGACACGTCATGTTTAGAATATTCTCTTAATAACTCTTAAGTACCGGAAACTTAATTTTTGTTAATGAAAGCTCAGAGCCCAGTTCTGCAGCGTGTGGTAGCATTTGCGACCAATTTCGTGGCGTCAGAGTAGCAGAATACGCTTTGAGATGTCAGATGTGCTTATATGTAAAATTCAAAGCGTCCTGCCCAGTGGGTGGCTTTTGCTCAGCTGGATACAAGATCTGAAGGAAATCTCAGTGAAAATTTGCCTTTTTCAACACGTGAAAGGAAGCCTCCATCTATAGAACATGTCATTTGTTTTCCTTCCCAAGGAAACGAGCTGCCTGCAAATCAGTCAATGGGTCCCATAAGTACAAAGGCAACTCCAAAGATGTCAAGCCTCCCGACCTCTGGATCCATCATGAAAGGCTGGAGCTAAAACCCATTGATAAATCTCCAGATCCCAATCCAATCATGACAGATACCCCAATCCCTCGCAACTCCCAAGACATCACCCCAGTTGATAATTCCATGGACAGCAATATCCATCAAAGGCGGAATTCCTACAGAGGTGAGCTATCAATGAGTACTTTGACCATGGTGTTTAAAATTAAATACATTTTACTGTACGTGGGGAAATCTGACATATTATGCAGTTACCCTTAGCTTTTTTGGTTCTTATTTTCCAAGTAGTGAATTGGGTTTGTGCCTAGTTTATAAGACTCTCTGAAAAGGATGGATCATGTTTTAGTGAGAAAATTGAGTGCCCAGGAGTTAAATCATGAATGTCCCTGGGGAAATACTGATTAGTAATCAGAAGATCATCTAACAAGTGTTTCATATTCAACTGTTGAGAGATGTGTGTGACATTTTTTCAGCAGTCAAACACACAATTGGGTTTTGGTGCTTTAACCAGCTATTGCTCAGCTCTTCAGGTGTGGGTGAGTTTTCAGTCAGTGAGTGGTTAACTCGTTAATGCAGCATGTTAATCACCCCTATGTGTGACTCTTTGTGCTGCCACTCACTGCCCAGAGCTGTGCTGCCAGAGGTTTGTGTTTGCATTAGGGCCTGGAGAGTGTCTCCAGTGCCCAATAATCTTGACCCTAACCTGTCCTCTTTTCCACCTTCTAGTGAAGGATGAAAGAGCTGTTTTTAGCAATTCTGAGTCACAGAACTGCTTCCAAACAGGACAGCCCAGAAATAAAGAGAGGAGGATTGAAATCATCTGGTATGGTACCACAGAAGTCTTCCTGCGATGGTAAATAACCTTTAGTGTTTTCCTTTCAGGGCATGAGTCAGAGGACAGCATGTCCACGCTGGCAGGAAGAAGGGGGATGAGGCCCAAGATGATGATGCCTTTTGATTCGCAACCACCTCAGCGTAAGTCAACAGCCCACCTACCAGCTGGCTTGACATTGGGAGCACCCAAACAAGCCCTGTTGATAGTGCGTGCACAGGCACACGTACTCACATAGCACCTTCCCGCTTACTCCTCCTAAATAATTCTGTCATATCCGCAGTGGAAACAGTTTAAAGGCAGCATCCGGAGTCGCTTATCGTGGAGAGCTGGTTAAAAGGAAGGACTGAATATCTGTATTTGAGCGTGCAGGAGGCATGCTGCAAAAGGGGGGAAGAGTTAGGAATGTGTCCAGCAGTCAGTCTGTCTGTTCCAGTCTCCAGCAGTGGCAACTGCAGGTGCTTTTGAGGGAGAGCCTATGAGCCTGGCTGCCTTTTACAGTCCATCCCCTTTGTACTCTGCCAGTATCCAGCTGTTACATAGGAATCGTAGAGAGCTGGTAAACCTCTGTCAGGTTCTTCTCCACTATTAGTTTTCTCCTCCCCAGACCAAATAGTCATAGCCTTTTTAGCCTCCCCTCGTGAGGCAGCTACTCCATCTCCTTTATCACTTCAGTTGCCATTCTGAGAACCTTCTCTAACTTTACTACATGCTTCTTGAGATGCAGAGAGGCCAGAGCTGCTCACAGCACTGCCAAGGTCTTCCAGAGCAGGAAGGTGTCCTCTGCCTTGTTCTCAGTACCTTCCTTGCTGAATGAGGAATGTTCTGTTGGCTTTTTTGGCTGCTGTTGCATATGGAGCTAATGATATCAGAGACCTGCCAACCATATCTCCAGAAACCCTTTTACTGAGTTGTAACTGCCAGCTCTGAGTGCGGCATCATATAAGTAGTTTGGATTATTTTTCCCTTACTGAAATAGCTTATTTAGCTGTGCTAAAGTTTACCTGCCATCTTTTTGCCTGCTTACTCAGTCTTCTGAGATCCTTCTGGATTTACTTGCCATCAAAATAGCATTTGACTACCCCAAAGGCCTTAATATAATTTCCAAACTTGAAGATTTCTCTGATTGTTTCCACGTCTGGGTCACTGAGAAAGAGAATTGATTAAAACCAGTCCCAGCACTGATACCTGGGGAATCTCCTGCTGACTCTCCTCTGTCTTGAAAACTGATCATCAAGCCCTTCCCTTTGCTTCTTCCTATCCGTAACCAGCTTTCAGTCCATAAAAGAGCTTTCCCTCCAAGAGCAACTTAGGTTTGTAACTTTGGAGTGGACCCTTGTCAGAGCCTTTTTGAAAATTTAGCTGTATTATATTCACTGGTTCCCTTTATTGACGTATTTACAGGCACTGTCTTGAAACTCTGAGGTTAGTGAAGCAGGGTTTACTTTTACAAGGACTCCTTTTAGGCTTTTCTAAATGACCATGTTTACCCCTGTCTGCAGTGATCTTATTACTCTTACTACATTAATATAACTGCTGTCCCCACTGCATGGACAGCTCTTTGTGAAGTGGTCCTTGACCAGCTGTAGTTTACAGTCCACCCTCATCTGGCAAATCAAAATCAGTATGGATTTATGCTAAAATGCATCATCAGGTGACCTTAGTCTTCATTCTGGGCTCAGGAGCAGCTTCAGAAACAACTCAGCTGTTCATCCAGTAGGAAAGAACTAAGAGAGCTGGGGCAATAGATCACCACGTGTCTCTGTGCAAGACATCCCCACTTGTGAGCTAGTCCCTAAGTTACTGAGCAGAAGAAATGGCTCTGAAGGAGTAACACTGCTCATCTTTTGGGAAGGATACCAAAAGCCTGCAAGATGTACGCTAGCTTTGCTCCACCGTGTGTCTATTATACTAGTTTATTAGAACGTGGATAGACCGCTGATAGGGGCTGAGGTTTTGCAAGTCTGGCAAGAGCAGACTCTTAAGTGAGGAGGATGCCTGGTTTGTTATTTTTTATCTATTTCCCTGATTTGAGCAAAAGTGAACTGAAATTTTCGTGATGCAGCAGAAATCTATTTTAATTATTATTATAAAATATTTTAAGAATTAAAACAATATGTGTAGTTTTCAATTGATGACTCTGAGATGGAAAGGGACACAAGTAAAAAGTACAAAAGTTAACAGGCAGTGACAGAACTGTTGAGGCAAAATTACCCAGTGCTTATCTGGCCTGAGCTTTAGACTTCCCTGAGCACTATGTTCATGTTCAACCCTGTAGCCAGATAATTGCTACCACAACGTCTTGTGTTTTATGGAATGATTTCAGGCCAGTCCGTTACGTTTCAACTTTCTAACTCCTTGCTTTATTTACCTGAAGGGAGTGCTTGGTTTTCTTGGCCTCTACGTGCTTTTTCAAGTGTCCCGATGACCTGATTAGCTCAGTTTGTGACTTTTTGACTGTTTCCTTGTTTTACAACCTTTTTTACAAGGTAGTATCCTTTTTCTTGGCTTTAAAATAAGTAGTGTGATGCTCCTTGTTTTCTCTCAGTTTTACATGTATGAGGGAGGAGTGGAGGATACAGTTTTACACTAATCATCTTTACTCCAATTAGTTTCTTAAAAGTTTGTTTGCTGTCAAATACGGGGGTCTAACATTGCACCTACTGGATTCTGATGATTTCCATGCCAGGTACTAGACCATGGTGAATTCAGACTTGTGTGACCTCGTAACAAATTCAGACTGCCAGAAGTCTTACCTTGCACTCTTCCGTTTTCTCTCTAAACGGGATGCAGCATGGGATACCCGTAGCATAAGATAAACTCATACAGGAGCCCATGCTGAGAGCTCCACAGAAATAGTGTAGCAAAGTACCCCTTATATTGTTATTCACTGAGAAAGATACTCAGATCAATCCCACACAGGATACATATTTTAGGAGGTAGTATATTGCAGTTTTACCTTTTGATGGTGTTCGAGCTGCTGTGATAATGCTGGCAGATAGAGCTGTGGATATGATTTTCCCTTGCAGCACTAAACCCAGCTGTGACATCCCTTTTTGATACCAGCCCTGCTGTGTTCGCTCGAAAAGCCGATCTGTTCTCTGCCTCTTTATTAGATATTGCCTTGCCCGGAAAGAACGAACCAGACACAGACCCAGCTGGCTTGGTGTGACAGGATAGCGTGAGGCACTACACGTCAGGAAGGATATGGAAGGTCTTTTGGTGCCTTAGGGCTTAAAAATAATTTTTGTGACTTTGTTTGACTTTTTGTCCTGTTTGCAAAAGCTCTGAGGGCTTCCAACTGTACATTTCTATTTTATAGTGTGTGGGAACATTAATGTAATATCTTTAGATACCTTTTTGCAGCAGCCACACAGAAAACTGACACGTGAGGCCCTTTCTCAGCTAGGCAGGACCATTTAGTGTCTTTAAATCTGTGCCTGCAGATACCGTCCAGTTGCGTTTTTCCCCCTCACTGTAGCATTCAAACTAGTTATTACTTTTTAAATACTAAATTATCCTACTTTAGTATGTTCAGTTTTAGTATAATTTACAACAATACAACACAAGTGGTGTAGGCCTAGTTAGTTCCTTCTTTGACAACTGGAAAACCAAAACTCTGGAAGGGTATTAGGAAGCAAAGGGCTATTTGTTTCTTAACACACCACATTTCTCTTTATCCTGTTCTTTTCCCTTCCTTGAAATTCAACAGTGCATCATGATCTTCACTAAGAGCTGGTGGTACAACATACTGCTTTTTGCTCTGTAAAGCTAGATGTGATTTAGGCCTGATAACCCAGCAAAGTCTTAGCAAAACCCAGCAGTTTAAGCTGGATGGCTCAGGGGCAGGGCAGACTTTCTGGGGACATGGCTTCTCACTGGACCAGGTTTTCCCCACTTGCTCACCATATTCTGCTTTGGACAGGGTTTCAGAGCTACTACAATGTTGCATTCCTCTCCCCATCTCCAAGCTTTTAGGAAATGTCTTGCAAGGTGTAGCATGTGTGCATGATTTTTTATTGTGGTTGCAAACCCAAGCAGGCAGCCTCTTGTACTAACATGCATTACGTTTGAGAGTGATGTAAATGCGTGCTGAAACACAGGTGTAGACCAGTGGTTTCTACAAATAGAAGTAATTAAAATGTTTATGCCTGGAAAATGTTATGCCTTAAAGACTATATGCCTCCTACCTTGCTGACATGTCAGACAACTCCTGGTGTCTCTGATGACTGCTGTCTCTGGTGGGTTTCTGATCTCCAAGCTTTGTGGGTTATTCCTCCCTTTGCCAGTTCCCTGCAAGACAAAGTGGCATTTTAATCTTGCTTGAAGCTCTTGGTGAGAATATCTGACTTTTCACATCCCATTGACAATCTCACAGGACTTAAGTCTAGAACCTGCTGATTGCGCAGTATTAGAGTTTAGTTACTCTTCACTTACACGGGGTTGATAATGACGTTAGCTTTCTGTTGGCGTAAACTCAGTGGGAGAGAGAAATTATTTATTACCAATAGCTGAAAATCTCTCAGTACATTGCCTCCACTGGTCAGTTCCCATGTCCTGTCCTGCTGACAGGCTGTTTTCCAGGAAAGGAGGAAGTCGGAGGGTTCCGATTTGTTTAGCCAGCCTCTGAGTTCAAACCGCACACAGCAGTGCGAGACGTCTTAACTGAACTCACCGTTACAATGATGGATTTGTGCATCGTGTCATTCCTAGAAAGTAACTTTCAAAGGCAGCACAGCTGGAGAATTTCCAAAAAAAGGTCAAAAGAAAATAACCAGCCACAACCTTTTTTTTCTTTAGGGTGCTAGGGGTAGCATTTTCCCTCCTGTTTTCTGTGTTGAGACTCTTTCTTTTGGATGATTTTAAGCAATTCAGTGTTTTAGTCTGACATAAGAACTAAATTCTGCGCATGCTTTTCCTCCCAGCTGGGGAGCAGTGAGAGTTTGTTTTGCTGTTATACAAAAGAGTGAGGGTAAAGGATGATTTACATTAGGTATAAAATTCATGTCTTCAAAGAGGAAAAAGAAAACAGCAAGATAAAAAAAGAGGGGGGGGGAAGAAAAAGAGGCTTTTGGTTTGAGGGTACTGGAGCAGAGCTTTGCTAAGGACACACAGAAGGAATGGATGGAGCCTTTGGTGTCTTGTCCTACTCTTAGCATTTGTCTTGCGTTATTTAATTAACCAAAGATGCCACATTTGGTTACAATGTTAAGAAATTCAGTGACAGCCAGCAATTATTTTGGAATCTGAGCTCATATGTCTCCTGTATTAGGTCTGACATTTATGGCACAGCATGAAACACATGGAAGTTCTAAAGGGAGCTGAACTTCATTTGTCTCGAGCGTAACAGAAAGCGCTTGGCAGATACAGCCAAGAGAGATGCACTTTCTGTGCAGGGAAATGAAGAGCTCTGCCTCTTCTGGGGCTTTTGTGTCTTGGCGTGGAGGGAGCTAAAGGGTTGGAAAGCAGAGCTGGAAAATTGGTATTGCAGCATGTCATCTTGGTGTCATTGTAAACCCGCTGAGCGGTTGGCTCTCCTGTTCAGTGGCTCTGTGGGAGACGGGAGGGGTAGGGTGCATTTCAGTACACGTGCATGCTTGTCTGTTTGTTAAGCATTTTTCTGTCTTGTATTCATTCACAGCTGTGATTAGTGCTCATCCCATCCATTCACTCGATAACCCTCACCATCATTTCCACTCCGGCAGCCTCGCTTCTCCAACTCGCAGCTATCTCCATCACCAGGTCAACCCGTGGCCGATTGGCACATCCATGTCCCATTCAGACAGGGCCAATTCCACAGGTGAGATACAAATCATCAGGTAGATTTTATTGTAATGGATCAATGAGTGAAACATGTGGAAATCAAAGCCTGACACTTG
Organism: Nyctibius grandis; assembly: GCF_013368605.1. Classification (NCBI taxonomy): domain Eukaryota; kingdom Metazoa; phylum Chordata; class Aves; order Nyctibiiformes; family Nyctibiidae; genus Nyctibius; species Nyctibius grandis. Next base: position 5,827,007 of record NC_090668.1, read on the forward strand.
GTCAGTCTCCATTGTGGTGGTGTATGAGAGGCAGAGTGATGGGTTTAAGTACAGACAAAGTCCTTGAGAGGTTGAGATTTCTTGTGTAGGTCAGATATTGATCCTTGAGATACGTGATGATGGAAAAAGCAGCTTAATGTTTTATATGTGACTTCAAACAGGAAGATTCCTTACTCTAAAGCCTTCAGCCCTGGAGTCTGAAACATCAGATTAAATCTAATTTGAGCTACTTAATATGATAACTTTTTTCCTAATTAGTTGTGTTTAAAACCGAGAGAGGGCGAAAGTCCAGCCTTTGCTACTGAGAGCTGACAGGAGTTAATCTTCCTGAAGGAGACAGAAAATTGTGGTGATTTCTAAGCAGGCTCGAAGCACCATCATTTGCAATAGTTTCTTGTCATGTCTCCAGCGCTCTGAAAAATTCTGAAGCAACAGCATTGCTAAATTGCACGTAGGTAACATCTTGAGATGAAGGGAATTCTGAGCTTGGCTAGTTTAAGGTCTACATTTTAATTAAGGTGCCACAGCCCACAGTGTTGTTTCCTTATGAAAGCAATTCATGAGGCTGCAAATATACAGGCAGACATGAGAGGCAGAGGTTTCCTTGGTCTGTTTTTATCCTTCTGAAGTGACAGCTCTCACAATCCAGATCTTCTCCTGCATGTGGTCTGAGTAGGATCACGATGCCCTAAATTCAATATACTGTCTCGTTGTTCTCTCAGATCCGGGGGGGAGCCTGCTGCAGACAAACAAGTGAAGCCTGTGATTTCAGTTTAGCTTTCAGCAAGTAACGGGATTTCAGGTCTATCTCAGGAAAAAATCTGGCTCTTTTGTATGCGCTACAGTGATATATGCTTCATGTTCTACCTACGTAGGAATGCCAATACTGTGAGATACTAAGGGTAAAATGAGAATAAAGATCGGTGTTTATCTGAGGGCTTATTACATCGATGTAGCTGTTTCAGTGCAAAACGGTTAGTTTGGTATTATGCCTGAGGAGCCCTTCAGTTCTCAAGCTTAGTTAGTTATCAGACAGCCGTTGTTGTTCACCTTAAAGCAGGACAGTTACACAGAATCAGTGTTAGCTGCTACACAGAGAGATAGTTAGTGTGTGAATTCACTTCTTAGCTTATAACAGCAATCTTGGAGAAGGTACTTGCCAACACTACTGGTTTGCTCCCATCTGACCACAGAGAATGTTTCTGTTAAAGAAAATAACCCACTTTTTTTTTTGTCTCTTGTAGAATCTGTTCGAAACACACCTAGCACGGACACCATGCCGGCTTCCTCCTCTCAGACCTGTGCTGACCACCAGGATCCTGAAAGCACCCCGGGGTCTTACTTGGCTAATGCCCAAGAGGAGGATTCGGCTCAGAACCTCCCTACGGCACACGTCCGTCCTTCCCACCCGCTGAAGAGCTTTGCGGTGCCAGCAGTCCCGCCGGCCGGCTCCACATACGACCCCGCGCTGCCAAGCACACCACTGCTGACCCAGCAAGGTGAGCGGGGCACAAACTGGAGAGACACGCTGCCAAAAAGAGAAAAAGGAGGTTTTAAGTAGAAATCAGAGAAGCTCCTTGAGGAGCCAGGGGTAGAGTTGGGTATCAAAGGAAATATGTCAGAGGTTGGAGTGAATTTTGGTGGTGTAATTTTCAAGGCCCTTTTCTTTTATGTCCATAGATAAACTAGAGAAAATTTCTAATTCAGCCCTCCCTAATTTTGAAGTGTTCATTTTCCTCCAATAGAATCCTTTTTATTCTCCTACTTTCTAAATAGTCAAAAGAACTAATTAACTGAGGCATAACTACATAACACTTTATTTTCAGCTCCTAACCATCCCGTTCACTCGGTGAAGACTGCGTCCATTGGGACTTTAGGAAGAACTCGACCTCCTATGCCAGTGGTAGTTCCCAGCGCCCCTGATGTGCAGGAGACCACCAGGATGCTCGAGGACTCGGAAAGCGTAGGTACTCTTACACTGCCAGTGCCTTTCTTTGGCAGTGCTTGTCAAACCATAGTGAATCTCTCTTTGTAGGATGCTTGTGAGCTTAGTGATGTCTGCACTAAGACAGAGGAGAATGAGGCTTCTGACTTGCATCCTGTTAAAGTCACACAGCTGCAGCTTCCTCTGCTGCTGCAGAGCATCCAAAGTGTCATTGCGGATGGAAAATGTAGCATTAATGCCAAAATGTTTAAAGCCATCATCCCAAATCTGTTTTTAGATACTCCTATGAAAGCGTTCTGACTTTATTTTGAATTATTTTTTCTTCTTTTTTCTTTTTTCCTTATTGTCCTTTCTTTTTGTCACATGGTTTTTGTCACCCTCTAGATTTTATTTCTGTATGCGCTGGCCTAGAAACTGTATTCATGCTTGATTTGGTGCACTTTTTGCCCTTCTATCTAGTTGTCACTCCTACTTAATTCTTTTTTTTTTTGGTTGGTACCAAAAATATACTCAGTTTATCCATCAACAAATTTGTAATCTTCAACTATAGCCATTAATAAATTTCTTCATTAATAAATCAGTACAATATAAAGTCACCACAGCCCACTAAATACTAGTTAACTTGTGAGTTGTAAAAATTAGGATTAGATAGTGATTGGAATTGATTCTGCTTTGTTATGAGAGGCTGCAGGAATGAGTCCGAGTACTTCTAGCTCACTGCTATTTATCACTGTCAGTAGTTGGAAGATAACACGTTAGACACAGGACAGAGGTGACTTTTCTGGTACAATCCAGATTGCTTGGTGAACTGGAAGGTGCCTGCTGCCTTCATTTCTATTTACATGAAAGAAAATGTTTGTTTCTAGAAGTAAAGGAGGCGAGGGTCAGAGTCAGGGTTGAGGGCTCCACTCTGGGAAGGACTCCAGTAGCTTTAATATTAGACTCTAGCCTGAAGGTCTAATAATGGACCTTAAATATATAGAGCAGAAATTATCACACTGGAGTTCTCTTGCTTCTGATTTGGCATGAGCAGAGCCGGTACTGGAATAGCCTGTGCAGCCTGGCTCCTCTCCTGTGAAAGTGACGTTGAGAGAGCAAAGAGGGTTTGGAGAAATGCCCCAACAACATAAGGGGTTGAAAACTACCCAGCACTGGGAAAGACTTGGTCAGCTTAGCAAAGGGTTTGAGCTGAACTAGTTCATGGTGTCTATCTACACACACAAGCAGCTATCATAATGCTGTTATCAAGGCAATATAGATTGAGGCTAAAAATGGAGTATGATTTGTAGCAAGCATAATGATTCTCCAAAGAGTTTTATCGAAGTGATTCCTTCGACCTTCTTTTCCAGTTAAGCTGGGAAGATTTTTCTAAAATACCTGCTTTGGTTCAAAGGAAGCTGTTCTCTTCAAGCAGGAATTGATACAAGGAAAACAGATGATCACAGTCTTAAAAATCTGAACCTATGAATCACTACTGCAAAAAGATCTGCCCTTAAAATAGAGAGTTGTTTCCAGTTATTAATTCCTGTTACTGTTGATAAATCTGCTCATTCATGTGTCAGGGTCACAATCTACACCAGAAGCACTGCCCGTTTCTTCTTCTTTGTTATTCTGTCCCTCCTTAAAGAAAGCAAGTCACCTTGTCAATAACTTTTTATATCATCTCCCACAGAATTATGAACCGGACGAGCTGACCAAAGAGATGGCCCACCTGGAAGGACTTATGAAGGACCTTAATGCCATCACTACAGCATGACCACCTTCACCAGGAGATGACTCCAAACAGTTTCACAAGTCTTGGGACTCAGCCTTGGAAGACAAGGAATTGTACAGAGGAAAAAAAAAGAAAGAAAAAAAAGGGACAGCACACGAGAGCATACACAGAAAGCAAAGGAACCAACCAGTGCATTTGTGTTACAGCTGGTCAAAAAGAGATGACCTTTCTTGGCATCGTCCTGTGATGAAGTCATTGCCAAGTGGAATTCCATTTACCTGCTGAGACCATGCAGGATGGGACGCATCGGGCTGAAATCCAGCATCCAGACAAAAGAAAAAGAAGTGGACTTCACGGTTGTTTTTTTTCTGGTCAGGTTTTGTCTCAGTGGTGTGATTGCCCTGCCTTTTCAGTGTTGGACATTTGCATTTATGTACAATTTTATTTGTGTTTTTATTTTATCTTTTTTTATAAAAAGGAAAAAAATATTGTAATCAAAAAAAAAAAAAAGGAGAAACTGTTGTTTTTCACAGCCTAGACTGACGTTTGACTGCTTGTTCTATTGTGTATGAAAATTCATTGCCAGCGTGGGTTGTTCTGTTTTGTTTTTTATTCTGCGTATAATTACGTCCCCTTCTGGCAGTTAATCCATGGCCTTTTGGGATGCTGCACTGCTATTTGTAAGCTTTTTTTTTATTATTTTTATATTATAATTATTAAAGGCCTGACTTTCTCCTCTCATCACTGTGAGATTACCAGTCTGTTTGAATTGAAATGTAATTTGAAAGGCTTGTTTGTCGCTTTTTGTGCAGTTTCAATATTTTGAGGGGGGAAAAAGTAGATGGGGAAGGGGAGGGGATCCAGTGGGAGGTTTCATTATTGTTGTTTTCCTGTCTTTCTACCTTGCCTCGAAAGCCTGAAGAAAAAGGAAAGCATCTTCTGTAATGTCCTTCCTTGTAACTTCAGCGTACTGTGTCTCTGGTTACTGAATTGCAGTGAGAGTCTCATTTAGAAATATTAAAAAAAAAGAAAAAGCCTCCTGTAAAGTGGGGTTCCTTATGTTTAGGTGACACTACAGCTTATTTTGGCAACAGTGCTCTGTTTTGTTGGTTTTAGTTTAAAGATGGCATCATGAAACTTTAAAAAGTGCAGGTCGAGCGCTCATTCAGCACGGAGAGCTTAGCACAGAACTGTGGACTTCTCATCACCAACACACCCCATCATCCCTCTGAGAACACTACATGTCCACAGGATCCTTCAGCAGTAAATCCAGCCCCAGGGCAATTTCTCTATCCCAGGCCATGGAAACAAGAATCCTTCTCTTCAGGATTCTTCAGAAACATAAGGCAAAAATGTATTTTTTTACACTTTTGAAACCATTTGAGAAGAAAAACAGTATTAGTGACTCAGGTGCTGTTCACATATCTGTCTAGAAAGGAAGGAAAGCTAAAAGGGAACTCCTAGATGAGGGGAAGGAGAAGGTTTTTTTGTTTTCTCCCTGTATGGCTCTGCCATACTTTGTGAGGAAGAATGGTGTAAAAAGAGGGAGTGTATTTTAGTGATAAAAGGAAAAAAACAATACCCAGCTGCCTAACAAACTTGTGCAATTTCACTTGTAAGATGAAAGGAAACTCAAAACTTACTGCTGGTTCAGATGGGGAATCTGTTCCTCCTGAGCAGTGGGATTTGGGATCTCCGAAGCTCAGCGATGCCGATGGAGGACGCGCAGGTAACGGGCGGTTCGGGTGCGGGGCACTGCTGTAGTCCGCAGGGCCTCTGCTCGATGGCTGCACCTGTTGGAACAGAACAGGAACTACTGTCATCTGCTTAAATTTAAAAAAAACCCCACAAAACAAGAACTTTGCTTCATTTCTTTTATCCATGTGACTAAAGCTCTGGGCCCATTGTCATAGTCCCCATCCCTAAGAGAAGGGAGAGCCAGTGAATCAGCCTGGGCTTTGGGTTGTAGTTTTACTGCCTGGACTCTCTGTGTTATCATTTCTAGGACATTTGCTGGGTTTATTTATTATTTGAGACAAGGGGAGGGAATCGAATGAATGGCACCATGGGCCACCCGGATAATTGAGGTTTGGACTTTTAATCGATACAATTCAGGGCAAAAATAAGCTACAGAATATGTATTTAAATAATAAAATACTCACCCTGTCCTGAAAGGAGGGGATGGATGTTTTCCTTTGCCTATTTTTTACCTATACCCAAAGAAATACCATCATACGTACACAGTATTCTTAGCTGGTGGGTCTTTGTGAATATTCCTTACGTATAACACCATGAATGTTAATATTGTCATTGGATTGGGGGAGGGGGAATATTTTTAATGATAAAACAACTGTTCAAAGTTGGTTTTTTAAGGTTAAACTAAAAAAAAAAAAAAAAGAAACATTTATTCAGTGTACAATCTGTATTGCACTTTTTCACATTTTAATGCTACGTTTTTCTTACATATCCTGTGATTTTAAATTTGGAACATTGTGTATCCTTGTAGTGTCATAGTCAAGCTGTTTAGTGGCAGCTTCCCTCAGAGACATTTGGGGAAAAAGAAAACCAAACCTGTATATTGTTTTATGATTCTCATGTAGAATAATTTTGAGAACTGCTGTAGATGTCTACCTTTCTGTACAATTTTTTTTTTTTTGCTTTTCTGTAGTATTTGCTGTATACTCTATGGCTTTTTTTAATAATAACTTCATGTTTATTATTTTGTATTGGACATCCAATACACTTTTTTTAATCCAGTCAAATTCTGGTCTGCTTGGAGAGTTTGTTCTCTTTTTCATTATTCCTGTACCTTTTTTTTTACCCCTCCTTCATCAGTATGGTGACCAGGTTTGGAATTTTACTCACACTTTTTTTGTTTTGTGTTTGGGTCCTCCAGAGAAAGAAGAGGAACTGTTATTCCCCCTCCCATCTTTGTGCAGCCACTGAGCATGTAGTGTCTGTCTGGCTCCATTTCAATAGCAAAAGTATCAACCAAGCACCAGAAGGAAGGGTTTCAAATTGGCACAAGTACATTTAATAGCCTTGGTAAACCAGTAAATCACAGAAAAATAACACTATAATTCTTTGAATATAGCACATTCTGCCTATAGATTTTAAAGTGTAGTAATTGATATCCTTATTGTTACCCTTATGCTAACTCCAGACTTTCTTTTAATACTAGAGACTCACACCAATACCAGTCTATTCGCAACCACTTTCCCCAGTTACGTGTGTCCCATATTTTTGGGAGCATTAGACCATTCCTCATCCTGACCTCTGCAAACAGGAATACAAGCTACTGCATTGTTTTGCACCCCCTGCTCCCCACCTCTCCCTATTTTGCTAGTCTGATCCTTCTGTTTACTCATTAAATTGTGCAACCAGACAGGGCTGAGGTGGGAACTGGACCCCTGAATTCTCCTGAAGGGATGCCAAGACCCTGCAGCTGGTCAGGGACTCCTCTGCCATGCTAGAATTGGTGAGGGGTGTGCATGCATGTGTGCACAGAAGAAATGGGGAACAAAGGCATTAACCATTAAGCTGGGAGTGTCACAAGGCACATCTAGGATGCAGACAGTGGATACAGCACAAACAACCCTGCCCTCCACTTACTAAGCTCTAGCTTTAGTATTCCTTGGTGGGCTGGTCAGTGCAGATCGCTTGCAGCTCAAGCTAGATGAGAAGGTGACAGTTTTAGGAGGTGGTCATCAGAGTCAAGCAGCCCATTGTAAGACAGGCAGAGGTAATCCCTGCCGGGACTGTGCCCTCCTGTGCCGCCGGGCGATGCAGGACAAGGACACAAGAGGGCAGCGGTGACTCGCTGGGACACAAAGCTGCCAGCAACGCCACAGCCTGCACCGGTTTGGCATCTACCTAGAAGGGAAGAAATTGTTTCTCTTCAGCCTAGGTTAAGGAGACTAACGTTAGTGAGTCTCCTTGTTTTTCAGTAAAGAACCCATGCAGCAAAATAAGAGATTTTTTTTTTTTCCATGCCTAGCTGTGGCTTTCCTTGCTAGCACCTTGGCTTCCAACACAGAAGCAAGGGCTTGCCTCAAAACCCCTTAGATAAATCAGTGCAACACTTGCAGGCTATTTTTTTCCCCTCAAGAACTGCCACCTGTCTTAAAATGAACTGAGACTGGATTTAAACTAACTCACAGCAAATCACTGTTCATCTCAACTATTCCTGGAGGTGCTCAACACAATTTAACTGAACTGCCTTTGCCAAAAATGTTCAACCATTACAACTCTTCTGTGGGGCCAGGCCTCCCCTAAGCCCACGCAGGCCTCAGGCAGGTTACATGGCTCCCCCTTATTAATACACACATACAGCTTGTGTGGCTCCTAAAAGCCAAAAGTTAAGCTGCAGGGTGACTCTCTAGAGCCTTCCATAAGCAGACACAGCAAAATTCCTGCCTCAAAAAAGCTTGCCAGCTCTCCGGTGTGATGGACACCCTGGAAGCTGAGGGGACAATCATCCTACATGCAGAGCTGACGGGGCAGCAGCCAGGAGCAGTGGATTTGGCAAAGGAAAGCCAACCCTTGGCAGGCACAAGGTGGAAAAGTGGCAACAAGAACATGAGGGTGAGAGTGAAAGGGTGGCAGAAGGAAACACCCACAGATCCAGAGAGTTCAACTGCCTTTGAAAAGGCTGGGAAAGCTTGAATGTGATTAAGTGTCTCTGTACGGACAATGGCCAAGACAACTGGTTCCCACAGGGCTGCAATTCAGAGCAAACACTAATTTTCCTTAGTAATTTCTTAGGAGGAAGCTCTGTTCCCCACCCAGCTGTCTCAGCCAAGTGGCCACTGGCTAAGGGGATGCTGCAGGGTGCTCTGCCCATAGGGGTTGGTCTTGGTGGCAGTTTAACCACAGTCCTGTTGTTCAACACACAAACACACCAGAAACACCACTGCCAGGCTTGGAAACGTGATGTAGTGCTGCTCTAGCATCCACAACTCCTCACTACCTGAACCAGACACAGGACAGCCCTGGTTACAATATCCTGCTGCAACCCCATCGCTGCAAAGGCCAGGACAATTAAATGCAACATGCTAGAGAAGCAGCAATAAAACCATCATCACAAATTAACTTAATCCAGATCAGTAGTACTCACCTTTAGCAGGCTCCAGGCAAGGGAAAGGCACTCGCTGGACTGCCACAGGGTTCTCTACCTGGAGGTTTTGCTGTGTTCCTATTTCTCTTCTTCCATTTTACGCTGGCTGTCGGTGCTTCCACCTCCTGTAATTCCTCCAGTCTGTAAAGATGGGGTGAGGTCCTCTGCTGTAGGCTGCAAACCTGAGGGGGGGAAGAAAGAGCAACCCCATTTGTAACCTCAGGGACTGTCCCTGGCTGGCAGGGCCGCTGCAGACAGAGCTGGGACGGTCAGAGGGGTGTGTTGGAAAGCCCTGACCTGACGTTGCGTCCTCCCCTTAGGACCCTTTCACAGGGAGCACGAGATTGCTGCTCGGCCTCCCAAGGGCACTGCTAATGCAGACACCCAGGTCCCACCTTGCAGGGGGATCAGGGTGGGGGTACCCAGCTCTGGGGTGGCAGCACCATCCGGAGAGGGCTGCAGGACACATGCCCTGGCCAGGGAGAACCTGGGGAGGGGTTTCCTCAGTGGAAGTAGGAAACTGGGGATGGCTGCGTGCCTGACAGCCCTGTCCTCCCCGATCCCAGCAGCCTTGTACGTGAGGGAACCACCAGACCCCATTTCTCCTCCGTGGGCACTGTCACCATGGTAACAGCATCCACTTCATCTGGCCAAGCTCTGCGCTGACGGGGTCAGGGCGGCTTCCCTCCCGCACAGGGGTTTCCTCGCAGCTGCTGTGCTGTTTTATGAGGCACAGCCCTGGTCCCACACTGTTCCTATCGATCTCCTGGGTCTGCAGGGAGGGTTTAGAGCCTCATGACAAAAAACCCTGTCACTGGAGAAGGGCACTGAGGCAGCAGCAGCGAGCAGCTGCCAGGGAACCCTTCCCCACTACTCCCATCCATACCCCCTCTGCCAGCACCCCTCAGTCTCCAGGGCTGCCCCTGTGTTATCCTGTGGGGGGGTACCACTGCTGTGCCCCAGGAAGAGCCACCTCCACAATGCTCTGGGCCCTGCCAAGCCTGGGGAGCAGGATCTCTCCAGTACCTGGACCATGTCTTGCCCTCCCCAGCCTGGACCTGTTCATCTTCCTCTGTCTCTGCCTGGCAGCTCTTGCTCCTCTGGAGCAACCCAAAGGTTACTGTATTTCTCCAGCCTCTTTTGAAGCAGCTTGTGGCCCTCACCTCATCCCCATGCCCCAGAGACCAGGCTAGTGGCACAGGAGGTGCTTCCCAGGGGCTCCCTCGGCTGCATTCCCTCCCTGAGCCCTACAGCATTTGCTGACCTCCTTTGCCCAGCTCTGGCCACCAGCACAGATAACCAGGGAGGTTCTCCCCAGCCCAGCCTGCCTGGCTTCCCCCAGCAGTTAACACCCGGCCTGCAGCACTTCACCTCGTCCCTAGTGCTGTTGTTTCAGTGAGCTCCAGCACCCAAATGCTGCAACGGGCTCTGTTACACGTGGGGTTACTGAGCCACAGCCACCTCAGCCCGATGGGGGATTGCTGTCAACCATGGTTGGGAGAGGATAAAAACATGGTGGTGCTGCTGGAGTGGGGCTGGGTGTGCTGGGAAGGTGGGGAAGCCAAAAGGACAAGGCACCCCCCAGACACAGGGCTGTGGGGGGGAATGCTGTCTGCAACTGGGGACTGCTGCCCAATCCTAACCCCAAACCTGCTAGCGCCGAGGGGACCCAAAGGACAGGGCCCACAGCAGTTACCAACCCACTGCAGCACATGGCACCTTCCAGACCAACCACATCCCCAGGGCCACCTCTGAGGGGAGGGCAGCCATGGCCAAGGGGGACAGAGCCCCTGGTGTGGACTGGGAGCACAGAGCCAGACCTCAGCCTTTCCCCCACAGCAGCCAGGAATTAGAAGGGCCACCAGCACCCCCTAAAAAGTGGGCTTCACATAGGGAGCCTCCCCAAAATCCCCCCACCCCTCTTACCTAGCCAGACCCAGGAGAACCTGCTGCTTGCTGTGAGGAGCCAGGGATTGTGTGGAGCTGGGCTGGAGCCTGGCCCTGTGCCCCACCCTCCCCAGGTGTGGCCCATCTCCATCCCAGGGCAGGGCCCCTTCCCAGCTGCGGGGCATTAGCCAGAGTGCCCAACCCAATGCTGCTCATGGCCCTGGGCTGATTCTGGCCACCTGGCTGGGCTTTGTTTTGCAGGCAGGCCTGGAAACGGGTGAGCTGGGCAGCAGCAGAGTTTTAATGGGATGAGGGCTGGAGGGGGGACAGCCCTCTCCAATCGGGGTTGCTTTAGGTGCTGTGTGAGACGTGCTACGAGCCACTGAGATCTAATAAAACCCAGCAAGCAAACAAGAGCATGATGATGAACTAGAGATGGATGCTGAGTCCCCAGTGCTTGTGACTCATGGGCTCTCAGAGGATATTCCTGAGTCCCCCAGGCTGGTGTCTGCCTGTTTTCATAGCACTTGAACCAAATTCATACCACTTGAACCAAACCCCATGATTTTGGAGACTATTTTGCTGGAGGCAGGGAGGAAAAAAATGTGTGTTGTATCCATGCACAAGTGCCTTCAGGTCTCCCTGTTCATCCCTGAGGTATCTGCAGCTCCTATAGGTACCCTCACCATGGCTGTATGGGGTCACACTTGAGCCTTCATGGTAAAGCTGATTAAAAGCTACACATGAAGCATCTTTCTAGAGCTAAGTATGTATGTCCCCAGTTGCCACAGCCTTCCCAGGAGCACAAGGCTTACAGTGACATGAAATACCAAGTTGTCCTGGCACTAAACCTTTGCCACAAACCTGCCAGAGGGCCACGGCTGTGGTTCAGGGCAGCACTGTGCTTCCCCCAACACTGTGCCCTCTCCCTCCCCAGGCTGGCCAGGGGTCCTGTGTCCCTGGCAATACATTCTGGCTGCTACTGGGGAGGGAAGCAGAAACTGGGGAGCAGCACTGAAGCCCTGTCCTCCATCGCTGAGAGCAAGAAGGCCCTCTTGGTCTGCTAGGCCCTTCTGACTCTGGTGCCAGGACATGCTGTACCCCCCACCATCCCACGCTGGGTGGTAGGGGTGAGCTCCCTTTTCCCAGGTGGCTGTTTCCAGTATGGTGAGGCAGCTGGGCCAACTGGAGCATCAGCAATAGCAAAGGGCAGCTCCCATCTCCAGCTCCCTCGCTCTCTGGTGAGCCACCCCAGGGGCTCTGCTGGCCCACGCAGCGCAGCAGAGCAGCACGTCAGCGCCGAGCCTCTGCAGAGAGGAGCTGACAGTGATGGGCACGCACAAGGCCAGAGCTGACAGCATGCTTGGGCCGCAGCGGGAGGCCAGCATGGGTAGACAGGACACCTGAGAGCCAGCACCGTGTCTGGGGAGGGCAACTGGCCATGCCCTCCTGTGAGCCACCCCCACCAACCCTGCACACTGACAGAGCTGGATGGGGAGAGCACGTGTGCCCCTCCAGAGAGGCTGCTGTGAGCCATGTGTGGGCGAGGCCCAGCCATTCCCATCACAGCTGAAGCAAGCGGGCGTATAAAAAAATAAAATAAAAGAGAAGAGGGGAAAAATGACCCTGAAGAGCTCTTTAATTTGCAGCACAGTCAGGGAGAACAGCTTCCCAGAGAGGGGACGGCGTTCAGACATGTGGCACTGGGAGATGCTGTTAACACCTTCCTACCTAGCACTGCAGGACAGCTTCAGGCAGCTCCCTTTCCCTGCCCTTCCTGGCAAGCAGGACACACAGCACGGCTGCCTTGGTGGGGCATGGCTGGAGGAGGTGGCCAGCCCTGCACACAGGGCAGGAGGGCTGGGTCCTGCAGTGCCCGTGCCAACAAGAGGTCACTCAGTGGAAGTCCTACAAGAGCTCCCATTTTAACCTATCAAGCTGTTGTTTCTTCTCCATTAAAACAAAAGAGCATCCACCTCTTCTGAGGGGCTTCAGTCAGTGGCTTTTCTAATCAGGTGCCTGCTGAAAGGGGGACTTGAGCAGACCAGTCACTGCTGGTGATGAGGGTCAGCTGGTAGGTGGAGGCTGAAAGGCAGCTGCTTTGCAATGCTGCCTTAAAAGAAAATCACTCATCTACTTTCCTGCAACTGTAAGTGGCAGAACCCAGTTAGGATTTTCTTCCCTTAATTTGCCAATAGTAGATGGCACCATATTCAGTGCCATTAAAATCAGAGCTTAAAGTCAAAGTGGGGCTTAGGCACAGGCTCAGTGTGCTGGAATTAGTGAGCCACATGTCTGAGGCCTCTGCAAATGAAGTGACAAACCCAACGTGTCTATACTTATGTGTGAAAATATATACAGGGTCATCGTGCCTGTCCAGCGAGGCCTCTCAGCCCAACACACCTTAAACAGGGAAAACACTTGGGAGCTCAGACTTCAGCACTGACGGTCTGTGTTGAAAAAAAGAGGTGGTGCTCAGCTGGGACTTGGGGCCAGGACCTTGGTGTGTCCCAGCTTCTCCACTTTGTTCCCTCCTGCCAGAAAACAGTGCTCAGCCAGGCCTGCGCCTCGGCAAAGAGGGGAGTAGAATTGCTCACAGTGTACCTAAGTGGCTTGATTCAATTTCTGCACTTTTTCTGAGTGTAGGCTTGAGCTTAGAAACCAAACTGGCTGCCGGTCACACCCTGGCTGGGGGGGCTACATGCACAGGCAAAACCTGCCGTCACAAACTGAGCATTCCTCTGTGTGAGGAAAAGGAGAAATGTGACCAAGGAACTGCGTGTTCCTGATGAAAAGCAGCTGCAAAACCACCTCTGGCTCCTGAGGGCAAACCCAAATGGCATCTTTCCCTGCCCTGCTGCTCTTTCCCACTGCTGAGGGGAATTATCGAGCCCAGCTTTAGGTCCATAGTGGGAAAGAGTCGCCCATGTCCCTACTCACAGGGCACCAGTTGGTCACCTCAGCCAGGGATGGATGGGTGGGATACTATCTGTGAGGGGGTAATGGTGGATGGGGAGGGAGTCTGTGGTGTTAAAGTGCCACCAGCAGAAATGGACTGCTTGTTTATGCTAGTACATCCCAGTTCCTGGGCTTTTACCCTCTGCAGCCATCACCCTGGTCCGGCTCTTCTGCAGTACTGCCCCACCAGACTGGCAAAGGGGGTCAGCAGGGTCAGCAGTGGACCAGAGCATTGGCACTGCGTTCCCAGGGTCTTGGCATGGGTTGGCCTCTTTCCTCCCTTCCCCTCGGACTCACACTGTACTGATGCCCCAGCTGAACCTCTCAGGGGCTTGGAGAGGTGGCTGCCACCCACCAGTGCTGGGCAGGGAGAATTACCTTCAAGGGGAAAGATTCTGCCTCATCAGGTGCTGGGCCCACGCTGGTGCCAGCAGCTGCTGTCTCTGGTTGCTAGCGGTGAAGCTGTAACACTGCCCTTGCCTACGGGAAGCAGAAACTCCTGGTCAACCTTTCAGTCCATGATCCCCAGCACCTCACTGCCAGGGCTGTCGAGAAGCCAACCCTGGCCCCTCTCCCTTCCCTCCCTGGGCTCCAGCTCCCTCAGCTACAGGACTTTGCTCCCACCCTGGTGCCTCCCCCCAGGGTCTGTATTCCTGTGCTGTACCCTTGTCCCAGGGTGGCCTGCTGGCAGAGATGGGCTGGAAAGCTTTCTGTCCACCCCATCACCTGAGGATATGAACATTTTGTTTGTGCCCTCATCTACCTCCCCCCCCCGCCCCCCCCGTCCATGTCTCCAGTCCCACAGGGAGGATTTGGGTGCCCTTCAGTCATTCATTGGTGCAAATTCTTGCTTTCTTTGTGGGGGCTGATGCAGACCCAAGGGGCAGAAGTGGTCACATTCTCTGCAGTGACATGTAGCATGGTGGGCAATCTGGCCTGAGGTGGCTGCAGCGCAGCTCATGTGAGAGTCCTGCTCCAGCTCTGGCAGCAAGACATCTGCAAGGGGTTGGAAAAGTCCTGTGCCATCCTACTGGGGTGTGAGCAGTGCGATGTCACCGCTTCGTGTGTGTCAGTGGAGAGTGTGTGTGGGTCTGCGCATCCTTCCCACAAAATACTGATTTCACTCATGGCCCTGGGGCTCCTTTTTTTCTTTTTTTTTTTTTGCCATCTCTGGTGTTATGAGTCCTGGTGAAGAAGGTCCTGGACCTTGCTCTCATCTCAGCAGGTAAGACATGTTGTTGACATGTTAGCATATTCAAGTCTTTCAGAGGCTGGGCAGATGTCGGAGGGCTAAATGCAACCATTGGATGAAAAAGTACAAAGCAAACGAGATTTCAGAGAAGGGAAAATGAACGTGAGACTATCAGCAAGGCAGAGGTGAGGCACTGCACGGAGCTGAGAGGTGAGGCTCTTGATATCAGTTGGTTGGAGGAGAGGGAGCAGAGAGGATGGTGCCTAGCTACATCTCCGCTACCTCAGGCTGTAGGAGACACTCCAGCAGCCTCAGGCTGTAGGAGACACTCCAGCAGCTGGGCTGCTTTGCCCTACGTTGTCTTGGCTACGAAGACAGGGCACGAGGCCATACAGCTCCTGTGTGAGCTACTGACCCAAATCATCGATTTTGTGCACACCTCTTAGAGTAGGTTTGGACAAAGGCTCAAAGAGGGTATCCCAGGAGAGAAATGAAAGCTAAGAGTTGAGGCCAGCTTTACCTTCCTAAAATACATCAGGTCCTGACCTTGGCACCATCATCCAGCTTAGTCTGAGACCTCGAAACGGCTACTTCCTTTCTGCCACTTTTTGTCCGCTCTCTGTGATAGTCCCTGTTCCAAGCTGTCAAGGTCTGTATCCTCTGGTAGGGCTCCTCAGGCTCTTCTCCAAGGATCACAAAGTCAGCCAGAGTTTCTGTACCTGCCATTAAGGTGAAGGATTTTCACACATGCATTTGCAAAACAACTACCAGATTTCTCCTTTGTACTGTTAAACATTCAAACGTAGGCAAAAGTTTTCAACTTTTACTGTCAATGGCTTAATACACACGTCCTACAAGAGTGTGTGAGGTGGAGATGTGGCAGCAGGTAAACACATTCCTAAAGCTCTAAAGTCATCAGGAAAACACAGCCAGGAAGTGAGACAAACCCCTGCATCTTCTCTGTTCAACAGGAAAGAGAGGACTGAAATGCCACCTCAGTTTTTTTCTTCTTTAAACCTCATCTCATGTTGCCTGAAGTTCAACACTTAAAGCAGACAGCAAGTCAGAGGGATGGGTTTTTCACGTTTTTATTTACTAAGGTTTTTATTGTGTGTTTTATATTGCAAACCCCACCCCTAGAACTCTTCCCTCCCTTCCCCCCAAAATAAACCAAAAAATAACGAGAATAATAAATATAGTTCCACCTACTGAGACAAGCCTAGTGTTGACTGGGGTCCAGTCGGAATAACTCAATATTGGCTACTGCACTGCTAAGAACTGGAAAATCAAACAAGATCCCCATGAAAAACAAAGCAAAGGAACCCAACCGAAGAAAGATGTTCACCAGAGTGGCGGATGGAACGCGTGTCTACCAGAGAGAGCCCTCAGGGTGTTTCTGTGCACCTCCATTTGTCTGAGTGTCCACAGGGGTTGTTGAGTTTCAAGTACCAATGCAGCAGTCACAGGACAGTCATCCATGAGGGCTTGGCATTGCTGAGCTGAAGACCTTCCCCACCTGCTTATATTAGATACCCCAGACCCAAACAGTTTAGCTCCCAAGCTCTTGAGATGTTCATTCAAGGGGCCCTCTAGCATATAGGGGGGAAAAAAAAAGATTGCTAAAACAAATACAAAATTTAAAAGGATATTGTGAGTCTTCCTTCTAGGAACTGCCTCATACCTTCGAAAATACGAGAGGGTCTGTGAGTCTGCTTCAATTCCATCAACTGATCCTGTTTCAAGATGAACCTGTACATATTTGGAAAAGCAGGACCTATATATTATAATTGTCACCTGCCAATCAGTCCTACAGAAGGATGAAAACTGACATGTATTTTAAAACTAGGAGAGAGAGAGAGAGATAAAAAATATATGTGTGTGTGTGCGTGCTTACACATGTGCATAAATAACTACGTATGTGCATAACTATACTATATATATAAAAGCATGTGTGTATATATAGATATATATATATAAATCTATACACACACACACTCACACATGCACCCCTCTCACCACACACACTCACACATATATAGTTGTATGTAGCGAGTAGAAAAAACATTTCTAGAGTTCCCCTGACCCTTTAAGGAAGACCAAAGCTGATTACATCTGAATTCTGAGCCACCAAAGCACGTCGAAGCTGGAGTGCCCAGGCATGTTTGCAGCAACATTCAAGCTACAGGCACATGTCAAGAGTTCTGCAAACGATTCGGTATAAAAAACAACTGTCAGCCAGTGTTTTGGGAGAGAGCTGGGGTGGGAGGAGGTAAGAGAAGGAGTTACGTGGGCCTGTATCGTTATCGTGATAATAGTTAAGTTTTTTGGCACTGCTGCCTGAAGTCCTGCTTTCCCTCTGAGGGCTGAAAGGACCCCGTGATAGCTGGAAACAGGGGGAGGCTGGACATGTGTTTCTAACACGTGTTAGAAAAGTTGAGCACCTGATTGTTTACAGTGAGGTGGCTGGAGACACCTCTTGGCCTAAGAAAAACCAAAAGAGAAAGAAAGGATCAAAGTAAAAGAAAAGGAGAGATTTTTTCTAGAGGTAAAGGTTGAAGCTTCTCAGTGCTGTGTGCACCCAATGGCCCCTTACTGTCCTCATCCCACTTTGACTGCCTTAAATCAGGGGAGCCCAAAAAATCCAGCTCAAGGTGCCTGCCAGGCCCCAGATGTGTCCCGTGATGCTGCAACTGCAGGGCAAGACCAAAGCCAATCAGGTGCAGGCTGTTATTGCTGGTGAAATCAAGCAAACGATTTCAATTCCCCCATCACAGGAGAAGCATGGACCATGGCTGGCCAAATTTCTGGTCTAATCTGATTTAATGGTATAAACATAGTTGCAAATCTGGAGGATTCTTGGCTGGGCACCAGTATTGCCCTCGGTGCCTCAAAACTCAAACTCCCCTGGGCAAAGGAGGAGGAGGGCTGGGGTGACTGCACCCCATTTTTCAATCTTTTTCTACCCAGTTCTCTTCAAAGCAGTCAGCCCATGGACACTGAGACATGAAAATGAGAGAGGGAAGGTTAAAGTGCTGCCTCTTTTGTCATCCCTCCCCTTGCTTTGCACGCCCCAACCTGGAAGACAGCACACGCACTTTCCGAACCACTGAGAGGTTGAAGCTTGGGCTCTTCTGCTGGCTGAGGCCAGGACTTCTCCCACAACCCACATCCACGCCGCCTACAAAAATACAGAGGGGATATTCACTGCCCTCCTGGTGACTTACAAGGGATTGCTTCTTGTTCCCACTAGAGCATCAGTGGAATAAGAAAGAGACAAGCATCTGAAGTCAGGCCCGTCCATCTCCTGGTCACCTTTATCTTCTTCAGATGGAGTCCAAACGAAAACTCAGCCCTTCTGCAGTCCCTAGAGGGGACCATGTTAATGAAACTCACTCCTCTTCTTGCTTCCTCTGCAACCTGCTGATCACAGGAGAAAACCTGGGAGGAAGTGAAACTCTCTGACGCACACAGTGAGCCGTCCAAGTCCCCCCATAACTAGGTGCTGCGGGCAAGGTTCACAGCTGGTGCAAAGCTGAGGCCAACCAGAGCTGTTCTAAAAACACCAGCTACAGGGCCTGACCCGATGTTCCCTTTTATGGCCCACGTCAACCTCAGATCTTTGTCTCAACAGGAAAACCTTTTTTTTTGGTGGCTTCTATGGCTGATCATTCGTATGTTCCAGCTCAGGCACACGCCTTGTCTGTGCGTTACCTCGTTGGATTAAATTTGCTCATATCCTTTTGTTCCATGTATTAAAATATTCTATAAAATCAAGTGACCAAAAATCTATAGCTCTAAGAATACCTGGTTATCTTCTCTTTTTTTGTTGTTTTTCGTGTGTTTTTTGTTTGTTTCTAATCACAGTTCAACCTAAACAAAAGAAATGGAGAAAAAAGAGGAGGGGGCAAAAAAAGAAAAGGAAAAAATGAATCATGAAAGTCTAATCAGGAACTGAATTGCGTGGCTGACATAACCAGCTCTCAGAAGGAGTCCTCACAAATTGGAGGGCAGTTTGGATCTGACAGGTTCCAGATCCCCTGTGAACACTATGGATTCTTTCCGCCCACCAGCAGTCAGAGAAGCAGCGCCCGCAGCGCTGGCCCCAAACACCAGCGGATGTGGTAAAGAACCTGAGGACATCTGACGTGGTAAAGTCACACGCCCAGGAATTGAGCTACAAGGCTTCCCAAGAAGTCCAGTCCCTCCACCAGGAAAAGGAGAGAAGCTGGAAACAGATTCTCTAGAGGAATGAGGAGAACTTTGGCTCAGTGTCTGAGCCAGCTCTTGGGGCAAAGATGGCTGGGAAGCAGAAATCAACTTGATGTCCTGGTTCAGACGTCCTGGTGGCACAGGCGGTGTGCTCTTGGACTGCAGGATCTGCGGAGGCGGGCTGGCGGTCTGAGGCAGGAGCAGAGATCCGTGAGAGCCTGAAGCCCCAGAAGGGCCACATTGAAAAGTTCTTGTTGCCACTGGGCTCTGACTCGGAGGACTAAGGCCAGAAGGGGTATAACAGGGAGAGGCGACACCAGACTGTTGTAGTGGAGACATGGAGGCAAAAGGTGGCCGCTCTTGGTGGAGCTGGGCTATTGTTCCAGTTAAAGATCCTAATGCACTTGGATGTGTTTGGCACAGGCCTGAGGACGGCCCACCAGAGGCCTGTGCCAGCTGGCTTAGGCTGGAGGATGGAGAGTTGGAAGAAGGAGGGGGCTGGAAGTGATTCATTCCCCCCAAAGTCCCACTGCCCGAGAGCTGCTGTAACTGTCCGCCCTGCAGTGGTCTTGTGGTGGGCTGGAACTGGTTGAGAAGACTAGGAGGTGAGTTTGATGAGAGCTGGGTGAGTGATGTTGATGGGGAGCTAGTTGTGGCTTGCTGGAAGTGCCCAAATCCACCGCTGGAAAGGGCTGGCTGCTGCTGCTGCTGTTGCTGCTGCATGGGCTGAGCTGTACCTAAGGGTGATCCGGAAGGTGCGTTTTGGAAGTGGCTCAGTCCCACCGAGGATGCGCTGCTCAAACCCGGCTGGCTCGAGCCACCTGGAGGGGACCCCACCTGGAACTGGCCTAAGCCGGCGGCAGCTGAGAATCCTGCGAGCTGCTGGATGTGGAAGGAAGAGGAAGAAGGGGTTTCTGCTCCTGGTGTATGCAGCTGGGATGGAGTACTGGAGGGAGAGCCAACGGCAGAAGGCCCAGTTGACGGGATTAGAGACTGCAGCCTTTTCAGCTGTCTTGGAGTCTGGTTGGATTGCTGTCCCAAGGAACCCAGGACGGACACCGGAGGACGGAAGATGGCTGTCGGGAGGCGTGGGTGGTGGGTCAGAGCTATAGCGACAGACGTGGTGGCTGCTGCAGCTTGCAGGGGTGCCTGGATGAGGGGAGTCCAGATGACAGGGGTGGGCGTGGACGCGGCAGCGGCGGCAGCGGCGGCGGCAGCCTGGACGTTGTGAGCGCAGTGGGCCATCTCTCTGTCGTGCTGCACAATCTGCTGGATGATCTCATTCTCTTGGTAGTTGAAAACCCCCGAATTGAGGTCGTGCTGGACTTTATGCAGCAGAATGGAATTTTTCTTGCCTGTAGAGAAAGTGAAGAGAGAAAGAGTCATTCTGATATGTCAAAGCATGGGAGGCTTCCTCAAAGCTTCCTGCCAGACTTTCCTCAAATTGCTGGCACTGTCTCCTCTTCACTGTCATTACGGGATCTGTGTATAGTCTCTGTGCTCCAGCAACAAAAGGGCTAACATCACATCTTCTGCTTTTGTGGTGTGATCAACAAATCTTAAGATCCCATAAAAATGTGCCCGACAGGACATATATTCTTAGTTAGACAGAAAAGCCACTTTTGATAAGTGTGGCTGACTGGTAGCAAAGTTTCTGAACCTGGAAGATTCCCATTTTGCACCTCATAATCTGAACTTCCATTAGAAAGAGACAATAAATCCAAAGGCTGCATTTTTTTTTTCTGTTTGCAAAGGAAAAACCTCAAAAAGTAAGTCCAGACACCTTTTCCTCATCTGTCTCATGCAACTTGTTCACTAGGAAGTCAAGTATGTGTTTCTAGTTGAAATTTCTTTGTGAATAAGGGACAGGAGGACTTAACACGCTGGAAAAGCTCAAGTGGCCAAAGTAAGAGCCCTCAGACCTGCTGCAGCTACCATCTCACTTGGCCATGCCCTTCTAGCCAGGAAACTGCAGCCTAGCAAATGTCATGTTCCACCCGGACTTCCTAGCCTGCAGCAAAACACCAGCTCAGCGCCTCGCCTTTTTAATGGGCTGGAAAATGTGGCACAATGAGTTTGTCTGGTCTGAGAGCGCACCTGGCACTGAAGGGATGCACTCTCCTGGACTGAAGGACAGAACCATTCCTCAGCCCCGCACCCATTAGCAAACCTCTGCTCTGCTTCAAGTGTTATTTCTGCTGGTTCCTCTCTAATCACTTCTAGTTCCTGTATGGAATGGAGGCCTGGATGTAGAAGGGCCTCTTTTTCTGTATTTTAACCCCCAAATCATGTCATGCTTTAAGAATTAAAGGCTGGCAGCACAGCTCATGTCCATTGTTTCCTGCAAACAGGGGCTCGTCCATTAAACTTATCTCCACGCTGTCATGAAACCACAATTTTCAAGATAAGCCAACTGTTGATTCTATTGACAGACCACAATATGAGATTTAATTCGTCCCATACAGCATTCTAGTGTAAACTGGTCAGCTGATAGTTTCCCAGAAGGAATGGTTAAGAGTGATGTGTTGGGTAGTAGTTCCCAGTGAGATTCCAGAGCAATTTCCTTGCACTCCTCTACCAGTCAGATCTCAGATCTTTATGTCCAGCTGTGGGTACATCTCTATGCATAGATGACATCCAGATTGTTGTTTGGGTTTTTTAGTGTATGCTGTATATTTTATATCTGTAACAGATCAAAGAGTCAGAGTTTAAGGACATGCCTCTTACTCTAGCCAAACGTAAAACATCTGGCAGCAAAGAACTTGAATGACACTCTGAAGAGGGTAGCTGATATCCTGGTGTCCTAAAAAGGAACTCTGGAACGTCAGAGTCTTGAATATAACTAGTTGAGTTCCAAATCTACCACCAGAAAAAGGTGAAGCAATTATTGCACAAATAAAGAGGAAACTGTAAAGTGTAAGGGAGATACTAGTCACTACCACATATAATGCTAGGAAGGCATACAGTACGCTGTTTTAGTTCTAGTGTCTAGCAGCAAAGCATGAAAAGGTACAGAAAATATTCACAAGAATCAGGCTTGAAAAACATCAGTGACTGAGCACAACGTATTCAGCTTCTCTCAGAGAAGAGGTGATTTGATACTGATTTATAGGGAACTTCACCGATGAAGGAAGCTGCTAAGAACCACTCCCTTCGGTTGCAGTGATTTTAGACAAGCCCATAAAAAAAAAAAGAAGGAGCAATCTAACTGTAATTGTAGTTGAGCATTGGAAGAACACACCAAGGGTTTTTCCTTCACTGTACTTTTTCAAATCAAGTGTTTATCTCTTTGTAAAGGACGAGGTGTGGCTCGAAGAACTGAGTGTTATGCAATAGAGCTATGCAATTGTTCAGAGCGGGTAAAGCTTGCAAGCTAGAGTGGGCTGAACTGCACCACAAAACCAAACCACTAAAATCACAGAATCAGCCAGGCTGGAAGAGCCCTCTGGGATCATCGAGTACAACCGTTGCCCTGACACCACCATGTCAACTAGACCATGGCACTAAGGGCCATGTCCAGTCTTTTCTTAAACACACCAGGGATGGTGACTCCACCACCTCCCTGGGCAGCCCCTTCCAATGGCTAATGACCCTTGCTGAGAAGAAATGCTTCCTAATGTCCAACCTGAACCCCCCCTGGCGAAGCTTGAGGCTGTGTCCTCTTGTCCTATCACTAGTTGCCCGGGAGAAGAGGCTGACTCCCACTTCACTACAACCTCCCTTCAGGTAGTTGTAGACTGCAGAGTTTTGATTCTGGATCTGCAACCGGTGCATTTGTGACGTGTCTGTTGTGGGTACTGCTATGGGATGCTTAATGCTTCTGTGTTTTACCTACTGCTAACCACTCCCTCCAAATAAAGCAGTAAGGTCTGGCGTTTCTTTTCTCACCTTGAAGAAAGACAACAGCCCTGGAAGGACACAGTCCTGATGGCAAACAGTGTTCTAGGCTGCTAATGTCACTATAGGGGCTGGAGAGCTCGGCTGCACTGGAAGTGCATGTGTAGGGCATGTATATAATGTCTGTTTCATCGTATACCAGACTGGAATAGACAGCACAAGATATCCCCTAAACAGACAGATCCTGGCTCTAGCTGCTCTTCGGCAGCCGGGCACACCAGAGGGAGCATGAATGTCACCTTTAAATTTAAGAGCATTTTTGCAGTGAACATACAGTGAAAGGGAGTGAATGGTGCAGAGGGTCACACTGCACACCCACGGACAGGAATTTCCACCTGGTAACTACTAGAATCATATACGTGCTCACAAACAAATTAGATCACAAAGAGCTGCTTGAACAGAAACAGAAATACTAACTGCTCCAAGTCTGGAGAGGAGGAACAAGCCATCTAAACAGAACTGACAGGTATGAGAGAGTCTGGCCAGCACACTTGAGTTCGAGGGATTCAGCCTGCAGGTTTGTGATCATTCTCCTTCTAGAGCTGAAGGTACAAATCCCAGCATGGGGGGAATGTGTAGCTATCTCGCCCAGCTGCAAGGTCAGGCTGTGGGTGGGAGATGGCACGCTGAGCTCGAAGCAGGCGGGCAAAACCACCACCTTACCACATTGGCTTTCTTGAAAACAGACTGTAGCAAAAGGGGGCTGGGGAGGAACGGCGAGGGGTAGGAGAAGGAGAAACAGCAGATGTAGCTCAGTACCAGCAACTGCTCGGTGTTCCCATCATTACACCTCATCTCACTCCTTTAATTCCGTGTCACCCGTCTTAGGCTTCTGATTTGCTTGTCTGTGCTTGAATAGGCTGCAATTTCCAGTGCTGCCCTCGACTCAAATGAGAAGCCACAGCGGTGTTAATCAGAGCTGCACGGATGAATTGAGGGGACTGATGCTTTCATAACTGGAGCTCTTGGTGACACAGAAAGAGCTGAAGAGCAGACTCTGGTTTCCTTGGCAGAGCACTACGTAGAGAACACGCTAACACTTCCCAAATATCCATACTCTTTACTGGAAATGGTTTGATCAAACCTCCTTAAATTCATGTCAAATTGATAAAATAATTCCAGCAAAAAACCTTGGAATGATTATTTTTCTTAGTTTTTAAAACAGAACATTTCAATTTTCCTTTAAAATTATATTACGCTTCTCTGTTTTCCTGAGCCCAACTTGAATCTATCAACTGTTTCATTAGATCAAATTCTTCTGCCAAGAACGTCTCAAATTTCTGCTCCAGAACTTTTTAAAAGATTACTGAAAATGTTCTTTCAATTATTGAAGGGAAGAGGAATTTTTCCAAATAATTTTTCAAAATTGTAACCGGTTAGCAAACTGCAAAATTAATTGGTTCCACCGTTCTAATTAATTGCATCATTTACGTGATGTTTCCACACACCAGTTTAAGTCATATTAGTCGCTTCTGGAGAAAATCCTCCCTCCAACCATCACTAGATGAGAACAGGCACACTGCAGAGCCCTGCTGGGACAAAGACATTTTCCTGGCAGGTCTGTCTGTGGTCCTGCACGAAACAGAAGCCAACAGTGGAATGAGGCAGTAGGAGTAAGTTTGCTTGGGCCGGTTGTTCCGAGATTATCTCTCCCCTTCATCTTACTTATGAAATTGCTGCAGTTTCAAATTCATTTCTCCTGCTCTCGATTTATTGTCCCAGCGCCTGCCTCAAAAGGAGAGCAAAAAAGACAGCAATCAAAGGACTGAAAGGCTGATGAGTTTGGCTCTGTGTAACCCTAATTGAAACGATGTTCTGCAGCTCACAGCTTTGCTCTGTGAGCTGCGAGAGAGTCCTGTGTTCTTGCTAAGCCAGTGAGAAGCTTCATTAGGAGAGAGGAAAAGCGACTCCTGTTTCCCCTTCAATCTAATCACTGAAGCGCAGGAGGCTGTACGTTATGGAGTTTCTCCTTCTCTGTTGTTTATCCCACATAAATTAAAGTGCTGAGCAGTCTCTAAGGTCCTAAGATAAACAAACCACCCAAGCGCTGCTCCCAAACCCAAAAGCACTATACGAAGTTACTGAGATGCAACGGAGCTGGCACAGGAGCCGTCTGCAACCACCTCACACACCAGCTCCCCACCCTTGCTTACTCTGAGGTTGCTCAAGGCCCCTTACCTTTCTCCAGAGGAGAGAAGAGCTGCCTTGGGTTGCTGCAGGGCAAGGGGTGTGTGATGACCTGATGAGGTTGGGGGGCTCCCAAGCAGCCACTTGGGCTGGATGTGATGTGAACAGGGCTCAGGGACAGGAGCACAGGCAGGTAAAGGGCTTAGGCTAAAAGGTCTCCATGGCACAACTGACTTTGTTGTTCTCTTTGTACAGCTCCCAGCACATAGTCAGACAAAAATAAACATCATAATGGAGTGCTCTGGGTTCTAAAAGCTCCTATTTTCCTCACTGCAACAAATAGGCTAAATACAGGGAAAAAAAAAAAGGAAGATATTTAGAGCCTAGAAGATGCTCACAGCAAAGCTACTGGTGCTTTGAAGTGGAGTAGGGTATGTAAAATTATGGAAACTAAGCAAATAGATGCTGCTCCCTTAATAAAGAATTGCAAAGTCAGATTTTCCTCAATTGTAGATAGCACACAAAAGAACAGGGAGAAAGGCTCATGTGATTTCATAAAAGGAGCCAGCACTCAACAATAATTCTTCTATCAAATCATCAAAATTAGCCTTCTGTTGTTAAAATTCTGCACAGACACAGGGGAAATTAGCTGTGGCTTTCTGTTCATTTCTCTTTTCAGTTCTGCCTAAGCCCACTGGCTGCAGTTTAAGAATTCAGGTCACTAAATTGCTTTCTGAATTTGCACGTATTTGAAATAATTTCACTTTATTAGGCTGGTTTATGCCCTGGCCTGCTGTCAAAGTGGCTGCCCCCTGACACATGGTTACTACTTGCAGGTTTTTGCTTCTTATTATTCATCCGACTGGGTACTAAACACCCTGCTTGGATCACTGGTTGCAGCAAAGGGAAGGTCTCACTGCACCGGCTCTTGCCACTGTCTTAGAGTCAGTGTACACAGGGAAATGAGCTGGAATGGAGAGTTCAAAATAATTCCTAACTCCCAGTATATGTGCTCTTTTCCTGTTGAAGCCTGACTTGCTCTCAAATGGAACTTAACCCACAGCGAACTGTATGAACTGTCACGTAAAGGTTTCTGCTCAGAACTGAAGTAGCTCTTGGAAGCAAAGCCAAGCCAGCTGGATCAACTCTAAGAGCATCCACAGAGGAGTTCAGTGCACTCAACAAACCTGCTCTAGAAACTAATTCAGATTAGCTTTCCTGAGAGCCTGGCTGTGTAAATACAGTACAAATTGTATGTGTGGCTCTCGATGAACTGCTCTGCAGCGGTTGCCATATGTGTGCTCTTATGCCACGACACGTATGTGTCCAGTTTCATTTCTCTCTTGCTAAAGCTGTATCCTTTGAACTCTGGTGGTACCTTTAAAGTACAACAATGTCTCCTTCTCCCCTGCTCTGTCCTCTGCAAGCCTGTGTGTAGTTACACCTGTACACAGGGGTTTTACCGCAGGAAAGCCAAACACGATCCTGAAAGGGAAATGTTATCAGTGTAGAGCCCGTTGTACTGGGGAGGTTAGCTGAACCTGTTTTCTTATTACCATCTTAACAAACAATAATGAGTTCAAAAATTTAAAATGGACAATTCCCTGTCTTTCCAAGTGGAGGTCTTCCCTCCCTGTACAGCTCAGGCCTGCCACTCATTGCTTCTCCTCTCCCATAAATCGAACAGCTACCTTCCAAAATATGTGGCATCTCTTTTAACAGACAGAACACAACATTTAACTGGGCCAAACTGCTGTAGGTCAAATGATACACGGTGAATAATGTTATCTGATGAATCTCATGACAGGGAAACAAAACTTTAAAAGAAGTGAAGCTCTTCCCTCCCAGTCTTTACAGTTCTGCCCACCATACAGAGCTCTGCAGGAAAAAAATTGAATATATCTCGAGCAAACTGCTGATGAATATCCATGAACAGGTGTAAGAATTGTGTTCTTCTGGAGTGCCTGTGATGGCCTGTGCTGCCTGAAGCACAGTGCCCTGGCTGTTACTTATCACCGGAGACTGAAGCCAAAGAGCTGCCTTCTCCTCAAGTGGCAGAAGTGCTTATGTCTGGAGCCAAAGCTCCTGCACTCAATTCTCAGTGCTCTGCTGGAGCTGACAGCTATGACAGGGACAGATTCTGGAAGAGTCTGGACGTTCTGGCACTGTTTTTCTGTCAGCTGTATGCTTTGCAGTGTGGTCTGGTCACAGACAGCCTTCAAGGCAGGAGAAGTCCCCTGAGTATAGAGGTGTGGTTGGTATGCAGGTCCTACTTCATGTAATTAAAGAGCGGGCTGAAAATGATTTTTAATGGTGCTGGGATGGTAAAATGTTATCTGAACAGCTGGTTAATTTTGATGCAGATAGCAAAGAGCTGTGGATGTGGCTCTCTAAATACAAAAGGAATCCGGTAACTTGGGGACCCATGGAGATGGGGCACAAATATCTCCTACAACATCCTCAACTCTCTCACTTCTGCTTAATGTCTCCCAGGTAGCCAACTACCCGTTTGTAGCACTACTGACTCCTGCCTAGAACACCAAACTTCCCAGAAAACTTGTACACTGCGAGATAGGCACGGGTTGGGAGAGACTGATGTGACCAAGGTCATTTACAGAGACAGGTCTCCTGAGATCTCGTCACCACCCCCACTGTCCCTTCTATCGGGGTCTCTTAGGCTTTATTTTCCTTCTAGAGTTGCATGAGAAATGACATTTCATATTTAGGTGAACAGGGTTGCCAGTTCACCTTAATTAAGCTGAAGTAATTTGCATTCACTCATGGCTGGTGAGTTGCTGCTATCTTTCCTTAGGCTAAACAGAGAATACTCTGAATCTGGGCCTTCACTTCCAAATAAAAAGAATTTCCAATACTCCATTCCTGCTTAAGTCCAAGCTTGTACCCTGCATATCTGTGCTAGATAGCACTTCCAGGGTGAGATTCACCTAAGCCATTTCAGATAGCCACCTTAGGAGAAGACGAATCACACTCTAAATGCCTTTTTCTCTCTGCTGACTATAAAAGTCAGATTCAGATCTCCACATCGTCCTGTTGGAAATGATGGGAGAGGATTTCAAGGCAAAGGAATACACACAGTGGTATTTCAACTTTGATTCCTCATAAATAGTTATGTTTGTGGGTTATTTGGGTCATCAGAGAGGACACAACACAGAATTATCTTATCTGTTGTCAGCCACTGATACCCTTACCTGGGCAGTACTTGGGTAGTAAGATTCCACCTCCTCAAAGGGCTGGGCAGAGTTCAACGTGCTTTTGAAATAAAGCTTTCTCCCCAAGCACACCCACTCTAGTGTTGTATACCTGGGCCACAGGAACTCGTACCCTTACATCACCTGTGCCTGCATCAGCAGCCTCAAATAAGACGCATATATTTAGAGAGAGAGCACCTTCTGACCAGATCTGCTTGCTCATCTCACACGTGCAGCTCTTTGGGGATTACTCACCCACGTACAGTAAACAAATTTGGGAGTACAATGTGGATACAGTGTAAGATTTATGCTGAGTACATATTGTTTTATTTAGACACATTTCAGTCTGTTTCATTTATTTATACGATCTTGCACGGCACCTGCCACAAGGGAGTAGGCAGCTAAGAAGCATTCAGGGACCGGGCTCCACCTTCGTTAGCGTTATTTTCCCTGTCGAAGAGATGAGGAACCGAGGCACAGAGCAAAGGCATGACAAGGACAAACAGGGAAGCGGTGGCAGAGCTTGGCACAGCTCCCAGATCTCATTCACAGCGCACCTAGCCCAGCACAGGCCAGCCCCTCCTCTGAGGCAGCAGCTCCCAGACTGTTAGTCATGACCTAGACAAGCGGGGTTGCAAACCCAACAGGATTTCAATTGCAGAAGCGTGATCATGAGCTGACAAAGAGTGACCAGTCAAAAAGTTTGGGAACAGCTATTTTTGTGGCTTGGTTATATGACAAAGCTTTTAAAACTTCTACCACTATAATACTGGTAGAATTATAAAACTTCTATATTATAAAACTTCTACCACTTTCTGGACAGGCTGGATAGATGGGCCGAGACCAACGGCGTGAGGTTCAACAAGAACAAGTGCCGGGTCTTACACTTGGGCCACACCAACCCCCTGCAGCGCTACAGGCTGGGGGAAGAGCGGTTAGAGAGCGGCCCGGCGGAAAGAGACCTGGGGGTGCTGAGCGACAGCCGGCTAAACATGAGCCAGCAGTGTGCCCAGGTGGCCAAGAAGGCCAATGGCATCCTGGTCTCTATTAGGAATAGTGTAGCCAGCCGGTCTAGGGAAGTGATTGTCCCTCTGTGCTCGGCACTGGTGAGGCCGCACCTTGAATCCTGTGTCCAGTTCCGGGCCCCGCACTTCAAGAAAGATGTTGAGGTGTTGGAGCGGGTCCAGAGGAGGGCGACCAAGCTGGTGAAGGGTCTGGAGGGTCTGACCTATGAGGAACGGCTGAGGGAGCTGGGGGTGTTTAGCCTGGAGAAGAGGAGGCTCAGGGGTGACCTTAGTGCAGTCTACAACTACCTGAAGGGAGGTTGTAGCGCAGTGGGAGTCGGCTTCTTCTCCCAGGCAACCAGCGATAGGACAAGAGGACACAGCCTCAAGCTTTGCCAGGGGAGGTTCAGGTTGGACATCAGGAAGAATTTCTTCTCAGAAAGGGTCATTAGACATTGGAATGGGCTGCCCAGGGAGGTGGTGGAGTCACCATCTCTGGAGGTGTTTAAGAAAAGACTGGACATGGCACTTAGTGCCCTGGTCTAGTTGACATGGTGGTGTCAGGGCAATGGTTGGACTCGATGATACCAGAGGGGTCTTCCAACCTGGTTGATTCTGTGATTCTGTAATACCTTGAACCGACACTCTTGTTCCACAATAATATCATATAATTATGTTTAGAGACTGGTATTGGTTTTTCTTAGCTTTTCTTTGTGTTTTTAGCATCTGCAATGCCTGCAGGGAATGCAAGGCACACTTAATCGTGGGTTAACTGGGATCCTTGTATCAAAACATAGGCAACTGCCATTCAAAATGTGTGCAATTCAAATCAAAATGTACGCGCTTCAAACCACGTGGCAAAAAACTCCCGATGAAAATGAAAAAATAACTTCCTCTGGCTTTCAGTATGCCTTCAGCTCTCCCCAGTGACCTCGATACGGATGGTAAGCAACCTTACGACAGGCATTTCTGGTATTTATTACAGCACAATTAACAATGGAAAATAATTGCCCCCCACTATTTTTTGAACGCAGCAGTGAATTTCGATTCGACGATATTCACGACCCGTGTTGTATTTACTGTCAATGAACATTTGAGTGGTTGTGTTTTACGAGTGCAAATACTTGTGAAAATCTAATTTTAAGCTTCAATGGTCACTGAAAGCCAGTTTCAAAGCCAGTCAGGAAGGGAATGATGTGACTTACGTAACTGATGCATCACAAACTGGGACGATTCACAAATGCTCGTCAGGCAAAGAATTACTCACTGGTGAAATGAACAAATCATCTCAACACACAAATACTATGAAGAATTTTACAGCTTGGTCAAGAACAAGAGATAGAGGAAGATTTAATGAGTGATAAAATGATCATTAATCAGTGATCAGCCTAATTTCCTTGAGTCTCAGTCTTCAGGCCCTGAGCCCGTGGAGAGTTAGACCTGTGATATTCTGCAGCTTGAGGAGTTCTTTAGAGTCTGAAGTTCCTCAGAGAGCAGAGTTAAGCAGGAACACAAACCTTTGTAGAATCCCAGCCTTAGCCAATTCCTGGAGACTAACCCCTTCCAGTCTTTAAAGAGCTCTGCAAGTGCCAAACACCTGGGAAACTTCTTCCCCAGCCACGTGTGGCACAGGCAGGACGCCAATATCAATTCCCATTAACAACAGAGGTTAGAAGGATACATCAACATGCTCTTTGCCGAGCGATCAGTGCAGCTGACAGCTCCCTGGGGGGCTGTGCCCTCCATGCTGATGCACTGCCCACCTACCAGCAGGAAGCGATGGGGGCACAGAGATCAGGGTGCATCTGCCCCTCTCCTTCCCCTCTGCCTAGCCCCAGGCCTTCAAACCCCATTTGCTCTGCAAAGTGAATGCCTCATCACACCTCCAGCCAACCAGTAGTGCTCCTGTTGCTTCAAGGGATGAGGTCTCACGTTCTCATCCTGTCTCCCTGCTACCTAGATAAGCTTAGACCACGCTTTCCAAATCCTCCATGCAGCAGGTAATCCTGCAAACACCTCTCCAGTCACTGTGACTGGATGGACTGAGATTTTCTCCCTGCTCTCTTGATTCCTCACTGCACAGGGGGAATACTGGATGGATCTTATCCTGGTACCAGAACAGCAACAGAGCCCTCTGAATCATTTCAGACACTTGGTGAGGCACGGGCTTCTCAAGGACTTCTTGTCATTTGGGTAGAAGGGAGTTAGTGAATGCACCACTGACTTGGAAAGAGGCTCCCATTTGCTTCCATCTTGCATACAGATCCTGAGCTGAACGTAACAGGAATCAAAACCATGGTCCTGATTCTGTTCATACCTGGTTTTATGAACTTCAGTCCTCTAGAATAACCCCTCTACTTTCAGAGAGAGTCTCAGCAGAATGCAGTAATCTTGACTTCCCTAAAAAGTCGCATGCTGTTACACAGCTACTGCACTGGTTTTTCTCGATGGTGCATGTTTCAGGGGAAGGTGAAGAAATGCCTTATTTAGAAAGACAGGGATTTCCATGGGATCTGCCAATTTCAGTACGGTGTGCATAACTTCCTTAGGCTCTTTTGGGAAATTCCCCCCAAAGAGCGTTGGTCAAAACAGGGTTGGAAAGTTGCTATTTTGCAATAGCAGAGGATGTAAAGTTGAGAGAAGAGGCATTTCTCAAGTCTGACTGCCAGGGAAACAAGGGTAGCACCAGGATTTTCAATGTGTGTCTCTGAAGGTCTCTACCTTTCACGTGGCAAAGGGACTGGTGTTGTCTCAGGTTAGTAGAATGGCAAAAGGAGGGGGGGACAATGCCAGGGCTCGGCACCGAAGGGCCTGTTATTCCAGTTGCTCTGTGTCACCTTCTGACCTTACGCTGACATTTTGCAGCTGTCTGTGGAAGGGAATTTCTCCTAGGGGAAGAAACACGTGAGGTTCTTTCTGCTGGCTCAGAATTTTCCATTAATTTTAGTTACGTGCGCAGCAGCACACAGAGCAAAAGCCAAGCAGCACAGGATGCCCTGCCCACCTGCATACCCTGCCACAGAGAGCACCAGGCTAGGGAGCTGAGCAGCACCAACCACCTAAAGCTGAAGAATTTGAGATAAAGTCAAGCTGGCCCATCCCTGGTTGTGCCTGACATTACATTTTCTTAGTGGTTTGTACAGTGTAATTTAAATAACCCAAGTGATGGGACTGTTGCCACTTACACTAGGGCCTCATTAGCGTGGACTTTGCCAAACTCTACATATTTAGCTCACAACCTTTTCCTCAGGGATCACACTTTCTGATGCGCAGCAGGTAATGAGATGCACAGAATACAATGTTCCTGGCATGAAAATCCCCAGAGGACCGCACCCCTTGCTGGGATGCCAGCTTATTCCCTACCCACCTCACCCCATTATCCTCCTCGCCTTCTCCATTGTACTCAGACCTGCGCTGACCCTTTTGATTCTGAAAAGCAATGAAAATTCATGCAGTTTTAAGAGATGTATAATAAGAAGCTGAAGAAATTAGACTGGGACACTGAAACGCTCGGTCCTCAGCTCTGCAAAGACTTTCTTGCATGACCTTGCAGAAGTCTCTTAGTCTGTCTGAGTTAAACGCCTCTGGTTGTGACCAAGGAATGTTATCCTGGTCTTCTCTAGTTAGACAAGGATGTTTGCAGCACAGGTTATGCCTCACACAGGAGAGGAGAGCGTCCTGGAACGGGTCACTATGAGCTACAACAATCCAGTAATACCCTTTGGTTAATTGTGGAGGTTAGGTTTTTATCATCAATTGCGTTTTTACATATAAAATTCAAAATCTAGTGAATTCACCAGCATGGCCCTGATGGCCTCAGATTGCAGATCTTGGTTCTTCGAAAAGACCTCTTGGAAACACATGGAAGCAGGAGCCAGCAGAAATGTGTATGTGAGAGAGAGAAAGAGAGAGAAGGATGTGGATTTAACTGACTGCGAATGGGGCTCCTTGTCGGACCTGAAGCTGAGTAAGGAGAGACAGGCTGGGATCTCCTTCAGTTCACAACTCCAGCAAAGGACAGGAGGTAGTGGGAAGGAGACCCTCACACCCTCTACTTACCAATCCTGTCCAGCCTGTCAAGAGCCACGGTTTCAAAAGCTCGCCGCATCATGGGATACTCTTCCAGCACCTCATTGAAGTTGTCCACCGAGAGGGAGTAGAGCCGGCAGTAGGTATCTGCTCGCACGCTGGCTGTGCGCCGGCCACGGGTCAGCAGACAAATTTCTGGAATGAAAGAGCCAGCTTGAGAACATGGGGATAGACACCATCACCCCTGCGATACAAGACCTGGCACTGCCACCCGGTCTCCTCTCTAGCTGGACTCTACCTGCTCCCCCCCTGAAAACACGAACAGTGGTAACATTGCGCGTATGCCGTAACATTAAAAATACCAGGGGGCTCAGTTGTGGCAGCTGCTACACACAATTGCACCTCAGGGATCCTGCTGACAATTAGCCAGACAAGTTTTGTTATGGTGGATTATCAAAGATACCATTTGTGCATTCAGACTGGAGAAGCTGTCTTGCTCCAGCTCCTCATGGGCACTGGGAGCAGAGGGTCAAGCTGTGCTCTCATTGAAGCTAATTCTCTCTCTAGATTCATAGTAAAGGCTCTGTGCTGACCTGTGGCTTTGGTGCCTGGTAGTCATTTTGATCCCCACACCAGGTGCATTTGCCTTTTCAAAGTTTTTTGTAGGTAGGCCAGAAGCTTACAGATTGTCAGGGAAAGCCAAGTTAGTGGCACCTTGGTGTACTTACACTGCAGTCATCTACTCCTAGGAGAACGCTCAGCTGGTTACAGAACAGGAAGCCCTTGACTCTACCATGAACGTCTGACTTGGGCACAGACGCTCCTTCAACACACAGGACTTCAAGACAGACGGTGCAACCTAAAGAGTGACAGCACTCTTTGTGCTGTATGTTGGGCGTCAATCCACCAGCACCACTCTCAGGATTCATTCTGGGTCTACCCCAAAGCCCTGCTACAGCAGCGCGACAAGGTTGTAAGTGCATTAGTAGGCTGCTTTCCTAAGGAAATGATGCCTGTGAGACCGTGCCAGCTCTGAACGTGTGTGAGGAGTTGTGTGTATGGTATCCAAACCACACTGAATGTCAATTTTATGTCAAATTGGCAATTTTAACCAAATATCTGTCAGAGTGAGGATATCCTGACTTCAACACTTTAACTCCAAACCCCAGCAATCTGACCCAGCTTGCTAGGGATGTGCAAAATCCTTGTACTCCAGGTAGGGGCAGACAGGTTGTTTCAAAGGGACTAAGAGTCTAAGAAGAACGTAGAAAATGCATGATAGGGATTTTTTGAATAGAGAAAAGGCCTTACAGAATGTGAGGAAAGGCAAGTTTCCTTCTGCCCCCTCTCAGTATGCCATTAATTGTGGTGCATTCAGTGCTTGTACTGAAACATGCATCTATCAGAGGACTGTCATGGGCTGTTAGTGAGGTCTCTACGGGCTCTGATAGGAGGGTGTCTCTGTGTTACTCATAAGATCAATATCCTAAATCTTCTCTTACAGCCTTTTCTGACCTCATGCTAGTTTCACTGTTCCAGAGCTCTGCTGCTGATACATGACGCCTGCCTGCTGACCTTCACAAACATTTTGCTGAGCCACAGGCTGGGGAGATGATGGACTATGTTTTTTCCTCCGTGTTTATACAGTACCTCGTATGATAGATGCCAGACAGTAGGACTAGGCAACACTGTAAATGTGCTTGGAGAACTGACAATGCTCCATTTTTTTCCTTTAGCTTCTCAGCTTCACAGATCTGTCAAGTTTGCTTGAGGCAAAAAGAAATGAACCTACAAGAACTAAGTTTCCTTTCTGTGCTTTGTTATTATTTATTATCCAGACTCCTGCACTGCCGATGAATCCCAGTCACCTCCCATTGCACAATTTACTACACGGGAAGCTGCAAGACTGGTGAGATGAACAGACACAGAGGGTGGAGGAGGAGGTGCCTGGGGTATCAGTTCCACGTGCTGCCATCCCAGTGGGTATCGCTATGTAAGGGTGACTCACTAACACACACCTCCAAAGTAGGAGCCATCTGCCAGCTTGGTCTCCTTGTTGCCTTTGGTGAGGACGCTCACCACCCCATGCTGGATGAAGTACATCTTCTTGCCAATGGTGCCCTCCCGGATGATGTAATCCCCTGGCTGAAACACCTCGAACCGCAACTTGGTCAACATGGACGTCACAAAGTTGGGATCTGCGTTGGCAAAGAGGGGCATGGAGGCAACCAGCTTTCGGCAGTTGAAGTTTATGATTTCCTGACCACGATGTGA
Organism: Nyctibius grandis; assembly: GCF_013368605.1. NCBI lineage: Eukaryota > Metazoa > Chordata > Aves > Nyctibiiformes > Nyctibiidae > Nyctibius > Nyctibius grandis. The sequence goes on from NC_090668.1 coordinate 5,862,568, forward strand.
TGAAAAACAGAGAGAGGGAAAGAGAGAGAGGGAGGAGGGAGAAAAGATGGGACAGGGAGCAGAAAAGACACACAGGTATATTTAGTCAATATCTAATAACCTATGAAGTTCCACCACTTGACCTGTACGTTAGAAAGTGGAAAAACCAAAAATGCTGTTCCCTTCGTCTGGCTCCCAGTGCAGGCTGGAATGGGCTCTGGATGCTCAGAGCATGCAGCAGCACGAGCTGAAGCTGACAGCTTGACACCAGGCTTCACTGCTCTCATTCATATGCTTTTTCTTCAAGCAGGGGCGATACCCCCCAACCTCCCAAACACACACAATAGATCTCTTCCTGCAGGGAACTCTGGACTGTGAGAGGTGCACAGCACTGGTGAAATGCTGTATGAAAAAGCCCAAGGCTCCTCTCCGGGAAAATGTCATAACTCACCTTGGCAGCCCTGTGTTCTCTGTTGCCCTTCCTTGTCAACGAGATATTAAACAGCACAAATGTGCCAAGGCGCTCAGAGAAAGAATTAGCCCGGGCAGATGGGGACAGCGTCAAGAGAGGGGAGGGAAAGCTGCCCACCAGTCACTGGGACATGGGCTGGATCATCAACCTCAGATGAAGAAAACCCAGTTCAGCTGTTCAGCTGTCACATAGCAGACAGGAACTGTGCCTCCTCCTGGGGGTTGGTGTCACTTGGAGGGTATGACAGCACTTTGCACAGGAGCTGCTCTGTGCTGTGTCAGCTCAGACTCAGAAAGCGGCTGAAAGTGAGACTTGAGTAAATCACCTCAGCAAAACATTCCCCAGCCAAGCAGGGACGGAGGATCGGGATGACTGCAGCAGGAAGAAGGAGGGCTGGAGAAGCATCTGTCTCCTCCTCACTGGGGTTCTTTTCAGGGTTGCCCTTTAAGACTTTGGCAGAGCTAGTTTTAAAATATAGCTGGTAAATCCTCAGCTCTTCTCTTTCCTATGGAGGTACGTGGCTGGGGGGAAAGACAGAAGGAAGACCACTTCTGATGCTTGTGGGTAACATATTAGAGGCATGCACTAGCGAGAACCTGCATTGCCAGGCTTCAGCTAGAGGACGGGGTTTTCTGTAGAGACTCCTTTCAGGTGTGGGCCCTGCTAGGAGGCTCCTCCTTTCCCTTGACTCTCTATGCTGGTGCAGCTGATGGATGGGGCACAGCTGAGGCCAGCACACCACATACAGGTTTATATAAATACACGAGATACAGCTTAATGTTAGGGAGCATGAGGCAGGAGCTTACTGAGACACCATAGCAGGTGCAGGGAGGGAAGAGGTCTTGCCAAAGTGAGAGGTAACAGCAAGGCACTTTGCAGAGCGCTCTCCTGCAGGGGTTCTTTGGGAATGGGGAGGACATTATCAGACACTGCCATGGCCTCAGAAGGTGTCAAGATGTCCCTACTCACATGCTGAGCGGGTGGCAGGGCCTGCACATTGCAGCCCCCATTGCCTTTACATCAGACATCAGGAGTCCTGCAGATGCCAAAGGCCTGGGTTTCTCTCTCCACAGCAGTGACTTCTGCTGTGATCAAGGCAAGAGAATAGCAGACATACACCAATGGCTGGGACAGTCACTCCCTCTGAAGGAAACGGTCTCCGACAAAGACGTAGCCAAGCTGTGGACCATGTTCTTCATTGCTTTGCTCTCCCAGAAAGTTAGGCACAACACAGGAACAGGTACAGCCCCAAGCAAAATGGGGCCTTTATGGCTGCTCAGACACAGGGACGTGCTGTCTCTGCTAGGCATGACATTAGAGGGCACACAGAACCAGTGCTAATGGGAAAGCTGTCCTCCCACCACTCCTATCAACTCATGGTGTCCTCTGCAAAGCACTGAGACAGGAGACTGCACACTAGGAACTCCACAGCTGCCGAAGATGACAGGAACATGCATTGCCCATTCACTGCCCCCTCCTTACCTCTCGGAGGGGCTCACTCAGCTCTCCCAGGATGCTCTCCTCATCAAACATCTTCCCCTGGTAGCGATGCTCGTAGTAATCATGGATGCGCTGCCGCATGTCTGCAGGGAGCTTGTGGAAGGACATATACTGTTCCACTTGCTTGTACTGCACGGGGGAGAGAGGAAGAGAAGGAGTTACCAGGACATGCAACAAATGGTGACAAGCACATGTTAGACCGTACCGCCAAGCCAGGCCCAGGCAGATAAATCTGGTGCAGGAGAGAGCAACTCTCTGAACACACGGGGAGTCTGCAGACATCTTTGTTATATTCCCCAAATGGCTGCCTCATGTTTTAACCTTTAAACTTATCCTCAGCAAGTTACACTGTGGAGACAACTCCTCACTCCCTGGGCACTGAGTGAGGGAGCTGGGAGCAGAGATGGGTCAGAAGCGCTCAGCTGGGAATCTCCTCTCAGCAAATATTGCTGAGTGAAGACTGCCCAGGCCCCGTGCAGAATAAGAGCAAGGGAAGTACAACGTGACCTCAACAGAAGGTTTTTCCACGGCACACGGAGAATGGGGGCCAGGGCGTATGAGCTGGCAGCTTGGCTCTAGACCGCTAAGGGATGTGCAGCACCTCGAGGCCTCAGCCAAGCACAGGAGCCCACTGTACCCGGGGCTGTAGGAAACAGCAGAACACAGTCCTGCCTTGGACGCTCACAGTCACAGACAAACCGAAGGACACACACAGACAGGAATCTGACAGTTATTCGGTTGAAGCTGCAGCACCCGTGACCTGCTTTTCCTCTCCTCTGGGTTCTCATCTGCCCTGCTATGATGGCACCTTTGCTTTCCCACCTCGGGGCTGCACAGGTCCAGGTTCTCTCCACCTTTTGCTGCGTCCCGACTGCCCCATGCACTCGTGCTCTCTAACCTGTCCGTATTTTTACGTAACGATTTGCATTTCCATCATGTCATTTCGAGGGGAACACAAGGGCACACTGACTGATGTCAGAGCAGTATTTGGGGGTGAATGGTGCTTTCTATGAGCAAACGACACTTCCTCAAGGGCACAGGACTCTAAATGGATCCACTTGCCTTGAAAGTGCTGCAGGGACAAGGTGTGTGCATTGCAATGGTCGTGCTCCCTCCCCCTGGTACGCAATACAGAATACGATCCTGAGCACACACCATACTAAATAATGCTGACAAAGGACTACGCTCCCCCTTTGCCATCCCTCCTTCCCCTCTTCTCCCTGATAAATCTGTCCCTGAATGTCCCTTTCCTGCAGCTTGTGCTGAAGTGCTTAATTACTGAACTTCTGCTCATTACAGACCGCCCTGCACACACCAGTGTCACTCTGCTCTCAGCACAGTCTGTGCTGGCACTGCCTTGCATGCTAACAACTCGATCCGCACCAGAGAGGAGAAGGAATTACTCTGAGAAGCCAAGGTGGCAGAGGGGACACTCGGGGTTTCCTGGCATTTCCAGAGCTTTTTGTCTGTAGCTAGCAGCAGAGGAGCTGGCTGTAAATATTCATGATCCCTCCAGCATGATCAAAGTCAAGCGAGTCACCACCGCCCCACAGGGAACCAGGCAGAGAATCGGCAATGAACGCCGTACTTTGTGATTTGGATTGCTCAGGTTCTGTGGAGCCTGGCAGGACGCTGGGTCAGGTGGCGCTGCACTGGGTGCTGCACAGTCTGCACCTCCTGAGTTAGGAAGATAAAGGGAGCAGAAACCAACATCTCACCTGTGGACAACTCAGTGGTCTGAGCCCATCAAGGATTTCACAGGTTAAGCTCTTAAATGCAGAAGGTTTAAGGGCTTGGCTCAGACGCCTTAACATAGATGTCTACTGCCACTGCAGATGCACTGCAGCATTTGAGACATCCGTGGGACCCGGCAAGTCGGACACAGGACATGCAGGACACTCATCATGGAAAGGGAAATCGTTAGGCACTAGCTTTTGCTGCCTCAGGTTTATTAAATTTATCCTAAACCCACAAACAGTTCTGCTTGTTTTAATGCTGTATTTTTGTTGAATAAATCATTTGCCAAAAACATCACCTTATACTGTCAGTTTTAGCCCTTGTCTTGAATCGGAACATTGACCAGTGTCCCAAGATGCCTCTCATCACCTGCTGCCAGCCACCTGCCTGCTACCCCTCTTCTCTCCACCATAAGCCCTTGAGATCAATCTTCAACTGACCTTTGCTTCTTGGGAAAAATACCCCCAGCTTCTTAGATTCACAAGCACAGGCTGGATGGGGCGACTCAGACTCTTTGCTTCTTCACTACTGGATATGGGTTTATTGCTTTGTAACAAAGAGCAATAAATTACTGCTCTGCTAAGTCCCATGGGCTTGTCAGATTCTCTTACAATCACTACCCCTAAATAAGGCTAGAGTAAAAACAGGACAAATTGACTTCACCAGAAAAAAAGGTTCTGCTTCTGATTACAAATGAAAAACATGGTTATAAAAGAAAATTGTAAAATAAGAAACTGTAATTCTCTGTCGTAGTTAACAAGAGGTACACACCTTGGCTCTCCTGTCTCTGCTAGTGCTACCTCCTCTCACCCATGCCAGCTGGACAGTTTTGTGGGCTCTCAGCTCTCCCTTGCACAGAGATGGAGTCCTGCAGAGGTGCTCAGAAATGAAAGCATCACCCCCTTCTCTCTACGTTTGATAAACTGAAGATTCAAGTAGGGTTCTCCCCCTTTGCTTGGAGCTGCTCAGCCAGGCTGAAGGCCACCACTCTTGCAGTGTCAAGCATCGGTAGCGACTAACCAAAAGGCCACGAAGAAACTGCATGAGGGAGGGCCTTTCAAAGTGTAGTGGGACCTACGTGTCTCTTCTCAGCTCTAGCTCTAAACGAGATCACTCCTGAGGTCACCAGCAACACTCAGTAACGGGATAACGCAAAGGGGCAAGGGTAATCGTGTGGTGAACATCAAGAGCACTGCAGATCTTGCACTCTCTAGAGCCACTTCATGCCCCCTTGAGCTGGCACCCCTTTGTGTTCCTTTGTGATGTGGCCAGGCCTAACCTGACAGCCCCCTTTTGCCTCCTTGTCCGTTCAGCCCTCCTACTTGTCTCCATGTCCTCAGCCTGACCTGTGCTCGGAGGAAGGCGCAGAGATTAGTGGCCTCTCTGAGTTGAACTAAAAAGGCTCATTTAGGAATTATTTAAATCTCTCTGAAGACAATTGAGTCCATTTAAATCCTAACTCATTTTCTTAAGTCTGTTTTTCCTCAAATAAGCCCTTGAAGGAGGTATTAATATATCAAAAGGAAACCATTTAGCTGAGTATTTTTCCTTCTATAACTGGCCACTTTCCTTAGTTGTCTCACCACTCCCCTCCCCTTCTACCAAAGCTCAGATCACTCACAGTCCAAAGGGAACTAAGTATTTTTAACTCCTTCCATGATGTCCTCAATCTCTATCATGAATCCTCCTCTCTCTGGCAGTAATAAATCACTGGCTGAAAAGGCTGGACTATTTCCATGCCCTACTTCTGAAAATAAAAAAGATCCTGCATGTGAGAAGAGCTGCTCCCATCCCAGTCCTGGCATTGACACCCCTTTGTATCCCCTTTGGGTCCACACACATCACTCTTCAAAGCTTCAGAGAAGCGTTGATTTCCATTTTTGCATCTCAGTTAATTCAAACACCCTCACCCGCTCCAACAGTACGCCTGCCGACACGGGCACACACACGTAACCTGCTGTAATGAAGGCACTTGGGATGCTCGTCTCCCTCGATCCAAAGATAAATATACATTTCCTATATAGAGCTTGCATCCTTCCAGAAATAGGCTGAACTCACCATGGGACAGAGTTTAATCTTAGTCACAATCTCCACATCTGGACTCCATGGGAGTCAACAAGAGATGCACTTGTGTAAGAAAAAGGACAATCAAGCAGAGTAATGCACCTTCAATTAAATGAAAAATGCTGCTGCTGTGACTGTATTCCGAATGCTGGTGGTTTATATCCCGTGAGACTGGATTAATATAAACATAAGCAGCCACGATGTACAATGCTGTGGCTCTCTCAAGTGGATTAGTGCTTCATAGGGGCAAAGATCAAGTCATGAGATTCACCAGATGGAGTGTCTTGATGGGACACGGTTGCATCTTTGTTTTATTTTCTCTGACCTGCGATTAGCAGTAAAACAGTGCAGCTCCCTGGCATTTAGGCATCAGCAAAACCAAATAAAGGCTGAGTTCCATTTTTTTTTGTCTTTCGAGCCATTCATATTCCCATCCTCAGGATTTGCTCTACGACCAGATATCCATCTTACTCAAAACGATCGAGACATACATTCTCATGGAGTCAAATGACTCTAGAAGTGAGTAGTTTAAGGGAAGAAAAGTGACCTTTTGCAACACAATAAAATCATGCCGACACTGCTGGATCTTTGCTGGTTTCCCTTTGCAGAGCTCCGTGCTTGATCATATTTAGCATCAGTCCTTTTTTCTTTTTTAATCTTTTCTCTCCCTGCAACGTTGCTGAGAACTGTACCTGGTTATGTGTAGCTGCAGGCTATCACAGTTTATCCCAAGTGAGTCTGCCAACGCTTATGAAGGCAGTTGGCTCTACACACATACTCATGCTCATGAGCACTGTCCTGCTGTTTTCCAACAAGAATATAGACAATCATCAAATTAAATGTGCACAGGGCCGTCTTCTCCATAGCGATAGGGAAGGGATTGAGAGGAGCTGTACTCAGCTCTATTCATATGCTGTCCTTTCCATACTCCAGCCCACAGGCAGCAAGAGGATGGGCTTACAGACGAGGCTGAAGCAGGAGCTGGATTCCTTCATGGAGGGAATCAAAGGAAACACACGCAGGACAATCGGGGCATCGGGGCCAGCCAACATGCATTCATGAAAGGCAGGTCCTGCTTGACCAACCTGGTCTCCTTCTATGACCAAGTGACCCGCTTAGTAGATGAGGGCAGGGCTGTGGATATATCTATCTAGGCTTCAGTAAGGCATTTGACACTGTCTCCCACAGCATCCTCCTAGACAAACTGGCTGCCCGAGGCTTGGATGGGTGGACTCTTCGATGGGTTAAAAACTGGCTGGATGGCCGAGCCCAGAGAGTGGTGGTGAATGGGGCAAAGTCCAGCCGGCGGCCGGTCACTAGCGGTGTTCCCCAGGGCTCAGTTCTGGGGCCGGTGCTGTTCAATATCTTTATAGATGATTTAGACGTAGGGATTGAGTGCACCCTCAGCAAATTTGCAGATGACACCAAGCTGGGTGGGAGTGTCGATCTGCTGGAGGGCAGGAAGGCCCTACAGAGGGATCTGGGCAGGTTGGATAGATGGGCCGAGACCAACGGCATGAGGTTCAACAAGAACAAGTGCCGGGTCTTACATCTGGGCCACAACAACCCCCTGCAGCGCTACAGGCTGAGGGAAGAGTGGTTAGAAAGCGGCCCGGCGGAAAGAGCCCTGGGGGTGCTGATCGACAGCCGGCTAAACATGAGCCAGCAGTGTGCCCAGGCGGCCAAGGCCACCAGCATCTTGGCCTCTATCAGGAATAGTGTAGCCAGCCGGTCTAGGGAAGTGATCGTCCCTCTGTACTCGGCACTGGTGAGGCCGCAGCTTGAATCCTGTGTCCAGTTCTGGGCCCCGCACTTCAAGAAAGATGTTGAGGTGTTGGAGCGAGTCCAGAGGAGGGCGACCAAACTGGTGAAGAGTCTGGAGGGTCTGACCTACGAGGAACGGCTGAGGGAGCTGGGGTTGTTTAGCCTGGAGAAGAGGAGGCTCAGAGGTGACCTTAGTGCAGTCTACAACTACCTGAAGGGAGGTTGTAGCGCAGTGGGAGTCGGCCTCTTCTACCAGGCAACTAGCGATAGGACAAGAGGACACAGCCTCAAGCTTCACCAGGGGAGGTTCAGGTTGGACATTAGGAAGCATTTCTTCTCAGCAAGGGTCATTAGCCATTGGAAGGGGCTGTCCAGGGAGGTGGTGGAGTCACCATCTCTGGAGGGGTTTAAGAAAAGACTGGACATGGCACTTAGTGCCACGGTCTAGTTGCCATGGTGGTGTCAGGGCAATGGTTGGACTCGATGATCCCAGAGGGCTCTTCCAACCTGACTGATTCTGTGTAACACTACGTGAATGAGTAAGTGGAAAGCCAGCTGGGGTGCCTGCATGAGGGGAGTGGTAGTGGCGGGGGGATCAGAGTGTGCTGCAGGCAAATTGGAGCATGTATAGGAACCGGTGGTTATTTCAATACCCATTCAACCAGAACAACTCAGACCACATCTAGCACAGCACCGAACATTATCAGTGCTACTTTTGCTTTCTGATTAATGAGCTAAATTTAAACCCACATCCATCTACTCTTCGGCTTTGGAAGCTATTTGATAGCTACATCCATTCTGCAAAAAGCTTTACGTAATGTCCTGCTTCTGAGTTCTTCCAAAGGCCGGGTTAATTTTTGTACCACGGCACTTGCAGTTGCTACAGGAAGATGACTTTTAAGCGTTGCATGTTACATGCTGAAAAACATGGAACACTTTGACCCTTACTGCAGTGATACCTTAAGAAATTACCTCACCTACAATCAGGCTCTTTATCTCCTCCTGTGTTACAAAGACCACAGACACTAGCAGAAAATTCTTGGAGCTTAAGGTCTAATCCTGTGCATCACAGCAAGGTGGTGCAATGATGAATGTATTATGTACAAACCTGTACATCATGGCTACAGAAACAGCTTGGTTTCCATGACTAGCTCCAGCCTGGGAAAGGCACCTGAGGAGAATGCCCTGCTAGGTTTGAGAGGTCACGACCTGGCATAAGTCAGTAGTCCAGCACAGGGAACTTTTGGACCTGGTCAACGAATCTTTTCTTATTCATTAAGCACTGTGAAACTCATATCACAAGATATTTTAGAGATGTTTTGTCACTGGATTCACATATCCGGAGGTGTGATGGGGAAAAAAGAGATCAACATTACTTTCACCAGAAGAGCAGAATGAGAGAGGTGAGGTAAAATCTGCCACCAGACAAAGGCCAGAGATGGGGAAAAGGGAACAGTGAGTCTGTGCAATTTGAAATCAGTATTGCTGGGAGCAGCCTTTTGCCAGCAGAGACGGCTCAGCGGGGAGGCTTAGCACTTCGCATTGTGATGTATTTATTTATTTATTTATGTGCAGTTCAAGTGCCAAATGAATTTCAAAACTGATAATGAAGTTTGAAATCCCACCCTGGGATACGAAGAACTGCTGAGGCAAGAGCACTTTCCTTTTCGTGACAACACCGGCAGTGCTCGTGCGTGCACAAACATACTGCTCAGACCAGGCTGTCACTGCCGTTGCTCAAAGAACAGAACTATTTGTCTGCCTTCCACTCGCAGAAATAAGATGTCAAAATCCCAGCTCTCATCTCAGTATCTCTGATACAGCAAACCAAGATGAATTCCTAACGTAAACCTGCTGACAGAAGGCAATATACGTGGCAGCCTTGCTCTGTAAAGATGTGCTACAAAGTCACTGCAATGTCGCTGACTCCTTCCTTCCCTCGTTCCTGGGAGCGTGGAGAGGGTGCTGGGTGTCCCCCGCACTTCATCGCAGTCATAGGCCCCACATAGGCACTGCCGCCCGTGAGATGGACGCACTCACACACCTGGGCACTGAACTGCCTGCTTTAAGTGCTGCCTGATCACCACCACGTAGATATCTAGAAGATGTGTTGCAAAATGGGGCTTCCCTTAGTTACACATGGGTAAACAGAATAGTAAGTCCACCAACGAACTATTCTTCTGCAAGAACAAAAACTACTCGACCCCAGTTTAGTTAAGGCCATAAAGGGAAGGCAAGTTGCACTGCAAGATGTTTTTAAAAGAAACCATTAGGTTTTCATTCAGAAAACATTTCCATTTTATAACCAGCCCAGGATTCTTTCACGAAAAGGATTAAATAACCTTAAAACAACTGACAGAAATTTCTCATTTTTCGGTTGAGCTGAACTGAGAGAATCATTATTTATACCACTCCGTTACCTATTTCTTACCAACATCCTTCTAAAACCAAGATGGATGTTGTATCTGGAAAAGGCCAGCTGCCTTGCAGCGCTGGATGCACAATCCCGAGCCAGCCATTCGCACCAAATCTTGACTGCTCCCTGCCTGATAGCACTTAGGGACTGCAAATCAGAGTCAAAGGATGACAGAAACTGGAAGGGACCTCAGGGGGTCATCTGGACCAAACCCCCACTCAAAGCAGGGCCAACTTACATCAGGTTGCAATTTTCTGGTAACCTCCTTGGACCTACTATCACACGTAGGTGGGCAAGCAGAGAAGGTGGGGATGAGGGATGCTTTACTATTCCAGCCTTTCTTTAGTAAGTCAGGGGCGAAGCTGGACCCCTCCTATTAACTTAAGCTGCATCTAACCTTGCTCCTTTCACTTGCTGACTCGGGGCTGCAAATCAGCCAGAAAAACCTGTCCTGGTTACACAAAAACCTCCCTAAAGGCAGTGCTGAGACACAGAGCCCGGGGCACATCAGAGGCTCTTGCTTCTAGACACAATCAATAAAGCACATCATTTATAAGCCTTGTTATCAACCCCAAATGCTTTGATTGACAGTAACATGGGACATAATAGTTCTCAGGCCATCTCTTAACAGACTGAATACCCAACTAGGGCAGTCATAACAGGATAAAGCAAGGCACTCCAAACTTTTTCCAATTAGGAAATCTGATTAAATTTTGCTTTTGATTAGATTTTCCAGGCACCTTTAATTTCTGGAGTGCTGCACACTCCCTACCCTCTCCTTCACACTCATTACCAGAAGAGTAAGGGAGCTTTGCAGGTTTCTTGCCATCCAGAACTGAGATGCTAGCTCAGGAGGGGACTTCTACATAACCCCTTTGGACTCTGGGAATGCCACCTGAGAACCTACAGACATTGGTGACCAGGCATCTCAGGAATGGCACTTCAATCCTGTCTGGAGCAGTAATGAACATGAAATCTCCCATCTGACAGGTCTGTGGCAGAGTAGGTGTGGGAATAACGGCAGCCTTTGCCCAACTCCACGCTAAGAGAGCAGCTGACACTAGTTATCTGCGCTGTGTCGGCCCCAAGGTAGCACTGGCTAAGCCAGCCCTGGAGCTACAAGAATTAATACAGCTTTGGCACAGTGCTGCGCTTGGGTTAATTAGCTGTGCTTAAAGGAGGGGTGGAGGGGGGCTAATCAGCAAGGCTAATGTGATTATACTGTAGCCAGGACCGCAGCTAGGATCTCTGCACCAAATCCCTGCACACGTTCGTTTGGAGGCAGTTCAGAACACCGAACTGCACAGGAAAACGGCCTAAAACCACAGGAGCAGCCATGAAGGGTCAGGCCGAGGGCTCCTCTCACCTCACGGTGTGTCTCTGACCATTTCAGGTGCTCTGAGGAAGAGGAGAAAGAATAGAAGAGGCACACAGCAATCCAGCTCCTGGCCATACCCTCCCAGCTTTTCTGACCAAAGCAGATGAGGGATACCCACTGCCAGGGGTTATATCTGAATCTTAGCATTCAGTAACCCTTGAAAGATTTTCCTTATGTGAGTGTGTCTAAATACTCTGAGGCTAATCAAACTTTGGGCCTCCACAGCACCCTGCAGCAGCGAGTTCCACAGTTTAATTACACACCATTAAAAAAAAACCCAAAACCTTCTTCAACATGTTGCCTAATAAGCCTCTGTACTGCTGGTCTCCAAGGAAGGGCAAGGACTGACTAAGCCCAAAGACAGACTCTCAGCTCTCGTTGGAGTAGGCAGGCACAATGGCAGGGTCTCACTCGTGACATTTGTCTCACAAATATTAGTCTAACATCTGCTTTGTCTCCAACAGAGCTGGCATGTTCCAGTTGTTACGCTTCAGCCTTCACAGTTACTAAATTCTCCCCAATTACTCTTTGTTGAATTCAGGCCGATGACAGAAGGTCTGAAATGTTGATAGTTGGACAGTAAAGTGCTTTTTTGCTTGGGCAGCCAGACCATGGGATCAAACTGTGGCAAGAATGACTGTGCTGATGGTTAAGCAGGGCTGTTTCAGGAACTGAGAGGTGATGTCATTAGTGCTTCTGTAAGATTTATAAAGTCATTCTCTCTTTAGTGTTACCTGCTTGCCCCCTTGCAACTGTGCTGCAGCAGGTGCTTCTTCAGAATAACGACAAGTGAATATGCAATTATCCACCCAGTTTCAATATATATTTTAAGAGCAAGAGGTATTGAATAGCTCAGGGTTCATTGGATAGTTCAGACCCTGATGGCTCAGGGGGGAGGAGGAGCAAGGGATTGAATGCGGAGAGCAGAGAGCTTGAGGGAATGCCAGTGTAGCAGACAGATCTTGCGGCGGAGAGATGAGGCTCTGGAAGGAGAGATTACGGCTTTGCTGGGCTCTGCAACACTGACAGCAGCATTTCCTACCTCTCATCAGTCAGCCTTCCGTGTGTACCTGAGAAGATAACACGGGAAGAGCCGAGCCTCTCTGCAGGATGCCCATCACTGTTTGCATCCTGCTGGGATGGGAGAGCGAAGCCCCGAGTCTCTCTCTGCTTTGTTCCGAGGAGCAGGGCTGCAGTACGCAGCATCATCACCGCTCCCAAAAGCCTCAAGGTTACAGAGTCTGCTGGGGAGGATGAGCGTGTGTGTGTGTGCATGTGGTGACTTGACATAAATATTAATCCAGCTGAGCTTTAGGATTAGAGAAAGAAATTAATAGGGGAACCTGCAAAAAGCATGAAAATAACTTGCATATCAGTCTAGTTTATTTGTCTCCTGGGCAGGAAACACTCTTTCTCTCTTCTGAGCCACAGTTGCTGCAGGTTGTGGGGTAATTTCGCAGTCAGTGATGAACTTACACGTTAAGGCTTGAGCTGATCCCAGAATAGCTGAAAAGGGCCTTGTGCCTCTGCTCTTGCTTATGGGCCTCCTCCACCAGCACCCTGCACCAGCGCTGGCACTCACTGGACTCTATAGTAAGCTAATTCAACACACTAATCTGTCAGAAAACTAACGCAGAAGAAAGAAATCAGCTCAGTAAAGGTCTGAGAAGTATGAAAGGTGGTGCACAAGAGTGAGACGGTGCGGTTGAGAACAGTGGCAGGGAGCACTGGGTGAGAACGGGTATGTGAGGCTTCCCCTCTTTGGTCAGAGCTGTCACATCAATTCTGTTATAATATGGAACTGCCCAACATGACTTTGGGAAATTTTTCTATCAGAATCCTTCAGGATGGACTTGTAGTAATATTCTCTCACACGTAGGAAATAGACATCAGTCTTGGGTCCAAAGATATTTTGGAGTTACACACCAGACTGAGGTTAGGAGGTAAGAGTCAGCTCCTGATCCTGCCACTGACTCTCTCTGTGACCACGGGCAAGTAATTTAGGGCATAACACACTCTGCAATGCAACGTGGGGCAGAGAGGTCCCTGCTAACTTTGCCTCTGGGACTGGAAATAAATCAGTCACTTCAGAGCGCCGGATCTAAAGAGCTGTTCTGATTCAGAGCTTTTTAAGGCAGGCACAGAGCCAGACTTAGATGATGGCTGTGCCACTTCCAGTGCCTGAGCTGGTGTGAGTGCTCTGTGCCACATGGGACTCTCCACTTGTACTCAAAACTTGGCACTACACTGTCTTGGAGGGTGCAACTTCCCTCTCCAAATTCTCCATGCTACCTACCACCCCATCAATCCTATACAGATCCTTGCCTTGCAGAAACTAGCGTAGCTTGAAGTCAGATGCTACAGGAGGAGATTTAGACAGGACAGGGATTGAATGTCCAAATGTTCAATGAATCCAACCCAGAGCGAGACAGGCCTGCTACTGAAGCCAACAGCCAGCACATCTTGGCTTTTAGTCCTCTTCTCAAAGCCCTGTTTGTACAAGGAAGAACAAGGTTTGGCAGAGATCTAGCCAATCTGAAACTTCACCACAAACCCACTCCTGAAGGTTACACGAAGCAAAACCTGTCAACACAGTTACTAGCAATAACCTTCTGTCTTGTTCCTATGTCATTTCTGCTCTGCCTCTCCCTCCCCACTGTCTCCCCTTTCTTTGCCTGCTCCCAGAACAGCTGCTGAAGTCTCGGGAGGCTGAGGCTCTGCTGAGGTGAGAGGCAGAGCCCTGTCTGCAGCCCAAGGGTGTACTCAGCAGTCTCTAAACTGCTGTCTGCTTCTACCAATCGACCTGCAAACTTGTTGAGATTCTTTGCTTATAATATGCTTCAACAGACACATTGTCCCATGAGGACTGAACTAAATTGAGTTGCAGAGCTGCAAATCACAAAGCAGCCTCATTTTAATCACGGCTATTCAAGTGCTAAGGAATGCAGAAAGTAAATACATATTTGTTTTAAGGCCGTCATTTGTCCCATTTGCAAAAGGAAAATGAACGTACTCAATCCCTGAGGCTTTATTCCTAGGAGAATACCTTGGGAAATGAACCTGCTATAACCACTACACATGAGATACACCCTTTGTTAAATCCTCTACCCACTGCTTTTATCACAAAGCTTTTCTTCTGGATCTATTAACCCTCTCATTCACATCTCCAATTCTAATAAGGCTTTAACATTTCACATTTCTTCTGCCAACCCCCATTGCAGTCCCTGCTGGCTTGCTGGTGACTGATTTCCCTGAGCACTGACTGGAATACGACTTCCAGGGTCAAGCTCTGCCCTTGTCTGCAGACCTGGCTTGAGAGAAAAATCGTAGTGCCCAGTCCTGCAGGTGTAAACTTGGCTGCAGCCAGGTTGACCAGGTGGTTGGATTTGCAAATCACTCCTTGACTTCTATGCAACTTCAAATACCTTTGAATAAATACTCTGCATACACAGATTTGATCAGCTTGCATTCCTAGTGCTGCAGTGTCCTTCTCTTTGGCATGCCTTACTCTCAATTAGAGTTAGTCCAGCCAATCTGTAACACAGGGGTAAAACCCTATACAAAGCCCAGTGCTCCAGTTGCATCCCAGTCCTCCACGCTTCCTCTCCTGGGCTTTTTCCCTCTTTTAGCTCTAGCTGAGGTTTGAAATCTTCCCTATCCTCAAATCATGATTCAGCCTCTGGTCTTCTTTGCTTTCACTCTCTGCCCTACTCTCTTTCTGTGGCCCTCTCTTTCTGTAATCCCCTTGTCTCAAACCTGTTCCTACGCCATCTAACAAATCCTTTCTCCCACCTCCTCCCTGAACTTAAAAATTCACCTAGCCTGTGCATGCTAGCATAGTTTACCCACTCAAGTAACAGCTACCTTTCCACCTAATCTAACTGCACCTGGCAGGGTCAGAATAGGGCTAGCAACTAATTCTTCCTCTCTTAATCTTCAGATCAAATGCATCCATAAGACCTTGACCACACCACCTCCTTGCCGATGGCATCCTCAGCCCTACTAGTTGAGGGCAGTTGCTTTTGCTGATGCCTGAAAGTAACCTACTGCCTTTGTGGTGAAGTCCCTTCCTCACCTCTGAGCCACCCAGGCCCTTGCTCTTAGTAGGACACAGTCACTCTTCAGTCAGCTCTCCTGTTTTGTGGAGGTGCAGACCTCCTGGTCCAACCAGAAGTTGAAGGCAGAAGTTTTGCCTATGTCCTAGTGGGAAAGGTCTCATTGCACCAGCAGCCCCTTCGCTTTAGATAACAATATGTTGTTGTGCAGATAACAACACACTGAAGGCATGGAAAGAGGGAAGGAAGTGATGCAGCTCCACAAGTTACCCCTCATCAGCTGAATCACAGTGACTGACCCCGTTTGCCCCTTACCACCTTACAAATTCACAGCATCACCTTAAACCCACCCACCACCAGTTACTGCCGCCGCAGTGGTAACCTGAGCAGTTGTGACATTTCGGTTTGTGCCCTACATGAGGCAATTCAACAACTGTGCGATTAATTTGATAGCTACCTGTTCAGAGCCCCTGAGCTTTGATCTGTGCTTTGGGGTTTGTTACGTGGTTTCACTCACGAGCACTGAAGTGAATAATCTGGATACTTTTAAAGAAAGTACTTGCTAAACAAAAGCTGCACATTCTGGAACATTCACTTGGGATTTGAAACAAGACCATGGAAAGGAAAAAGTGACTTACAAGTTTAGATACCAGTGACATTGATAATGTTGATCTAAAAAGACAGTCAGAGACAACAAGACTCACCCACTTGCCCTACTAGTATTCATCTGATCTTGCATCTGTTTCCTTCCATTCGAGTGAACGGAGGGGTATGAATTACCAATAAACTGCCGTGGTGACAAAGACACCGCACCTTTGGCCCCTCACATGGGCCACTGACAGCCCTGGCCTCCTCCAGACAGTGCGTAAACCACCCCTGGGTCACAGAAGGGTTGCAAAGCCCAGTCCTTACCTTCTCCTGGTACTGACGCCGTGAGGAGTCCAGAGACTGGATTAGGGCTGTGGCATGGCCGATGAACATGGCATAGCAGGTGGCACCGACAATCATGCTCAGCATAGTGAGCCACACATCGGACATGCCAACGGGCGCCTGCTGCCCGTAGCCAATGCAGAGCATGTGACTCATGGCCTTGAACAGCGCATAGGAATACTGCTTCCCCCAGGAGTCATTCTAAAGAGACAGATAGACAGACAAAGCTTTAGCAGTGGGACAAGACATTCTCGGAGATGAACACATTTCAGAAAAGTATACCTAATGTTAGACACAAAAGTCCATCTTTAAAGCACCTCTATATATATTAAACGAGCAATTTAATTCTTTGATGGCTTGGGAGCGCTGGGCACACTCGACTTAAAAAAATAAAAAGCCCAACTTTAGTCATCTGTCACTAACTGACTTTGGCCAGGGTTTTTACAGATTCCGTGTACTCTTTCCAGCAAAACTTTCCAGAAACAGAGCCAGACAGTCTGACACATTGGTAACCTGGGATAAACTGAGGTGATGCATTGGGATATTTTCAAAATGACCCACGTGTGGGAGAAGGAACTGAAGCAAATGATCACTCCGCTGGGAAATGAACTTGAACAGAGAACTGGTGCAAGAGAGCCTCAGCAAGGCTGCCAGCAGCAAGATCTTGGAGTGGGGAAAAGCACTCCCCAGCAATTTAGGAAATTGTCAGGATCTCTGCTCGTTACCTGAAGAGATGGGAAGGGCAGAAAATGAAGATGATAATGTCCAGACAGTGAGTTCTTCTCAGTGTAAAACAGGGCTTTTTTTCAGGGAGCTGAGAAAACTACAAATGGTCTCATCTGAGAGATGCAATAAACCCCCGTGAGAAGCCAGCTGAAGCCAACGGCTTCTTTTGGACACCCTGTGCTCTCCCACTGCAACTAACACAAGAAGTACCTCAGCAATTACATCATGGGACGGGGAGAAAAAACAGCCTAAGTTTCATGATTATTCTGATTAGCTTGAGTTCATGGAACAGCTCAAGGAACATCCTGTGGGTATTATACGCTAGCAAGTCCTTGCCACAAAACCTTGTAAAGTAAATGCACTGTCATCACACATTGCTGTTACAAGGTATGTGAAAAAATACCTCTGCTGCAGTGACATTCACCGCAGCATATAATCTGTACGTTCATCAGTCTTCTTTCTGTGCCTAGGAAGGTGTTAACATTATGGATATTGCTGTGCAGGTCCATACACCATGGCAGCTTAGAAGGTCATTGTATACAAGGCCTGGTTTGTGGCTCCTCAAAGACACAAGCAATACTTTGGTGAACTCTATGCAGAGAGATGCAGCAGCCTCAGCACCAGTGACCAGCAATGCTGGGAGCCCCAGAATTTACTGGACACCTCCTTGGAGGTATTGAATCACCATCAGGAAGTATCGAATCACATTGGATGGCCGATGACCTCTCTGCAAACAGCTCTCTCAGGGTCACTAATGTTGATGGAAATTTTCCATAAGCTTACGAGGAGTAAACGGAAGCAAAGCGAACTGTTGCTGTTCGTGAGCTGTGGCAAAGAGCTGGAACCTCTGGAGAGCGTTAATGCTTGGTGAGGAGATAAGCACGCGGACAAAGACAGGCGATAGCGTTACTCTGGCCATATTCAGTTACGTTATGCGAGACAGGCCTGATTCACACTGCAACAAGAAGGGCAAAGCAACAGAAGTGACAGCAAAGCGGACACAGAAGCAGCAGCACATTCACAGCCCCAGAAGAAACTGCTCCCTCCTGGCGCCAGCCTGTCTGGGCTCACCTCCGTAACAAAGCAGGTACCTGTTCACCTCCTGCACTGGAAAAAACTACCCTTGAGTCAAGAGAGAGAGACAAGAGACAATGCGGCCATTGGTGTCTGTTCCTGGCTATGCAGTTGGCTTGCCAGCGTGTGAGGAGTCACAGCCCAGAGGGGAGCCAGCTACAGATGAAGGCAAAGCGCATTTGCACTCTGCTGCCTGTACAGGGCAGCAGGAAGGATCCGACCACGGGGGCGGCCTGAGGTGTAAGCACCAAAGGAGTGAATCTGCTTGCTCCTTCGCCTCACCCATGTCTATGCTGTGGCTCCTAGAGTCCCAGCCAAAGGAATGGGGGGGGTCCATTTTCCCACCACTCAGGTTTTGTGTCATTTTGCAGACCCGCTTGTGATCTGTGAAGACACCAAGCATCTCACACACCTTCCACAGGCATCCCTGCATCTTCACTGTTAACATTTCCAGGAGCCACAGTCCCTTTCCCTCAGCCCTGTAGTACCAGCAGTCATAAAGCCGTGGCCCCTGCACTTACAAATGCTGTAAACTCTACAGCTTTAGCCCATCTATTGTCCATGCTTCAGCAGGGAAGTCATCATCCTGAGACAACAGGCAGGAGCAGTCACACTTGACCAACCCTTGCTTAAAATGGTGCATCAGCCATAAAGGTGGGCAGCACATTCACAGCGTTACCAGGGCAGAGGCAGTAGTGCAGGTGTCCTGCCCCATCCCTTCCTTGTTAAATGAATTCCTTTCCCACACAGGCATTTCTCACTGGACATTGCAGAAGTGCTGCTGCCTTCTGAGCTCAGTGTGGCAGTAGTTTAACGGGGCAGCACACCTCCATAACAGAAATGAGAGCAGGGAGAAAAGAAATGCCAAACTGAAACTGCACAGGGAATTTGGGGAGACAGAATAAGAGTAGTTGAGCTGGAATTCGATATATCAGGAAACTGGCTGCCAGGGTCTTTAATGGCCATGAATAATCAGAACCTAAGAGGAACATCTGGTATGAGGCAGGTTCAAGTTTTAAAAGCCATTCTTCCAGCAACTTGCTCCTCAGGAGTGCTGTTTATGAGGAAGCTTGCCAGCATTTTGTAGGAATTAATCATCCAAAACTACAACATCCAACATCACTGAGCCCCCGTGGCCTGGAAATACTTCTGTCTCCGCGGGAACTCTACACGTACAAGTCACAACCCCAATTCCCATCAGCAGCACGGCTCCCCGGGAGGACAGCCTGCTTCGTGCCAGACTCAGGAGATCGCTGAGTAATGACAGACCGAGGGGCGAGAGCTAGAGGAAAACATGGAGTGTTTAAAAAAAAACCTGGGCAATGTGGTGTGCTGGGAGAAGAGATCAAGGACTGCTGAAAGAGAGGCACTTCCATGAAGGGGAAAACTTTCAGAGCATTTACCTTTAAGACACAACCTCTGAGCTCTCTGAGCATCTGTGAAGAGCTGGATCCTCACGGCATGGTCTATATGATGACTCTGCTTATAGGTCTTATATATCTTTAGTTTTTAGGCCTGCTCAATGCTCTTTTGTTCTCCACACAATAAACAGGTCAAGAATGCGGTACGTTAAGCTGGACTAGTAGCAGTGGTTCCAAATGTACCATGGCCACAAGTTTACCAGCATCACAGTGCCTTAGACTGATACAGCTTGTTTCTGTAAGAGCCAGACCCCTACACTCATACCACTACGCCAGTCCCCACGGTGGGAGGGTTGTACTCCTTCAAATATACTGGAGTGGCTAAAATGGCCCATTGGGGTAGGTAAACGAGGCCTTAAACTGCAGAAAGAAAATGACTCCTCGTTAACCAAATCTCAAAGCAAGCGAAAATGGAGCTACAGATCCGTGCTTGAACACAGTCAAAGGGGATGTTAGCTCAGCCACATGCCAGGCACTAAGAGCATCTGCAAAAGGGAGTTAACGTCACTTTGAAGCGGTTTCTCAGACTAGCTTGTTTTTAACATCCACACTGGCAGGACTATAAGGGTTTCTCTGGGATTAGTGTGTGGACTGCAATGCCTCTGCTCAGATACACCCTTGAATACTGGGAGACACATTCCTGGAACGCTTCAAAGGCAGTGGTGGGTTCTGCAGCACCTCACAGAAGCACCTAAAGAAACAGTGTGGTGTCTTATAGGATGTTCTGGCTCTGATGTACATGTGAGCGTACCTGGTCGAACCCATCACTAGAGAGAGAAATAAAGACACAGAGAAGTACTGGCAGATTCTTGGAGTAGGGGCATAGTCCACGGGCACAATGTTATGCCTGACTTACACAAAACATTTTGGGGTATTAAGGAGCTGTCTGTAGTGAAAGGGCATATTTCAGTCTTGTGAACTCCCACATTTGTCTCAGCAGTGATCTTAGCTGGCCACAGAGTTGTTCCTGGGGGTTTGCTACTGCACACCACTTATGTCAAGCTGTGAAATAAGGCCTCTGACATCACTGTCCTCCCCTGGACAACACTGTTACTGCTGGGCCGGGAAAACCAACCTTCAGGCCCAGTTTAAAGGAAGGGAATAGTGGGAGGAGAAATGGAGATGATGGGTCAAACTTCACATCGGATAGAACCTGCCTGTTCTGGGCTTATTTCCAAGAAGAGCTTTGCATGGCCTTCACCTAACAGAAGAGAAGATTTTCTCAGGACTGTGAGTGCACCAGTATGGTTTAACTGGCCCAGTCAGCCTTGTCTGGTACCCCCACCCATGCATCCATTATTCCTGGAGCTCCATTTCAGCTCAGGCCTGGGCACCCAGACCTTGCCTGAGCTAGCTGTACCTGTACCCAGCCCTAGGCCCTGAGCATATGCTTTAGCCTTGTTTCCAGCCTTGCCTCTGGCCCCACCTCTTGCTGCTCCCAACTGGACTCCCTGGGTAGACCCTGGGCATGGCTGTCACCCTGCCTTCACTGGAATGGTCAAGGGACCCTGTTATCCCCACTTCTGCTCTCCCCATCCTGTTTTGGACTGGTAGGACTGTGCTCTAGTTAGCGAGGGCACTGCCTGTGCAGGGGTCACCCTTGGCTCCTGGCTGATATCCCATCGTGGAGCAGCCTTACTCTTGCTGCTCCCTGATAGACTTTTTAAAACACGATCATCTACTACACAAGCTCAGATGCCTGCTGAGTAAGGGCAGGAGGGACCTGCTGGACCAGAGGCTTGGGGCGAGTTAGGAATCACACAGGAGGTCTATGCAGGATTGCTCTGTCTTCCACAACACATGCTGCATTCATTTCTCTTCCTCTTTTCTATCAGCAACACTACAAGAATATGTTTTGGGGAGGGGAGGGCGGTTTAAGCTCCAAAGTAAAGCTACTCTCCTCCTTCTGGCAGAAGGGAAGACAATTAGTACTTCCTAGGCAAGGTCGCTGCATTAGACGTGGGGTATTTGCCTTCCCTGCAGGGTTTATCAGTTCAGCACAACACCCAAGGGAGCGAGCCACGTGTTTCCAGCAGCTTCCAGGTCTCAGCGGAGCTCAGATTTCTCTGATGAGGAGCTTCCAGCCAAGGGTCTCGGGGAGATGCTGCTGCCTGCACACATGTTGCTCTGCAGCTGACTCACTAGTGTTTCTCTTTTTAATAAAGTGCCCTGTAGGGAAGCTAATGCTGAAGCCCCTGAGATTGGGGCTGAGCAATTAATACTGAAAACATCCTTCCCTGCCATTTCAGAGCTAGTTCAGAGACTCACTCCTGCAACTGCTAAAGACGAAACATGGTGCATGTAGAAAACACCAACATGAATTGGACCCAGGGATGTATCGAGCCCCTGATATAATTTTGGCAACACCAGACCCTTCACAGATCCCCTGGAAGAGGATCAAACCTTTAGGAAGCAGATGGGAGGTGATGAATCTTCTTTCCCTGCTGCATTCGAATCAGAGCTGCTTTTACGGCCTGCCAAGTGGCTAGGTGGGAAACTCCAGAGCGGTGGAAGAGCAGCACCAGCATACCCAGGAGAAAGTCTCCAAAGCATTTGGCATCTCACTTTCAGCTCCCCTTGGCTGCAGCAGCTTCAGAAGATTCTTTTTTTCCCTACAGAGGTTCCAACCCAGCTTTTTGGCTCCTGTGTGTAATCAGAGTGGTCATGCACCATGTATATTTTTCTCCTCAAAGCTGTGACCAGGTCACTACAGAATGTCCCAAAATCCAACCTACCGACTCTGTCACAGACAGATGCCATCCTGGCCTCCTACCTCCCAACTCTGTCCATCACAGCTCTCAAACAGAGCCATTCTGGAAACTGCCATCAAGATCTTGGCACCAAAGTCTGAGAACAGCCCAGACCACCAGTTTCTTGTTGTTCCTTGACTCAGTGGCCTCCCCTATCACTTCACTATAGACATACACAAATTGTTGCACTAATCATATCATCCATGTCCATCTCTGGTCCCAATGACACATCTGGAAATCTTCTCAGGAGATTAGAGGACAGAACCTTATTGTGAGAAGAAACTATCTGATTCCAGAAGAACTAATCATTCACTTTGTTACATGTTTTAAACCCAAGCTATTTTGGGGCTGGTGTATTCCTGTACAGATTATGGAGTGGAAACCACCTGAACTATAGGTGGGGCATGTAACCATCCCTCCAGTGCTTCATCCCAGTTTCCTGAGGCTCCATTTCTGTGACAGTCACTGAGATAATAGTTTTTTTCACTTTTATTAAGTGGAAAAAGTGGAGGTGATTTAGCTGCAGAGGAGAAGCGGAAAAAATCACACAAGGCAAGTTTAATTCCCAGCTTCACAGGCTCTCAAGGCTGGGAAGACAAGTACTGCAGCATGAGTCCTTGCCTGGTAAAGCTCTGCTTTGGACAGAAACTTTCTACCCTGCCCCTCCTGGAGACTCTCCTGAGCCCTCCTGCCTGTGGGATGCATCCTTTCCCCCTCTCCTCAGTCCTGCTGCTAAGAAAGGTGCCTAGGCTAAAGCTTTTCTCCTCTGTCCTGTCTCCTGCCACCTTTCAAGACCCTCTCCCTTCCCTACAGAGTTACCTTGATGGTCATTTACGGGTTCTGACCATAGACTGGCCCAGGTAACTCTTTTTCTAGATTACATGAATTTAGCTTTGTTTCCCTCCTCAACAGGCTCTGATCCCAGGATATTTGCGGCTCCTCGTTGCACTGGGTTACACAAGTGGTTTTCTGGCTTTACAGCTGAGTGATAAGTGTCCAAGAGCCAATTTGCGTTAGCTTGTGCCACACATTTGTGCAACCTACTCAGTACAACCCCATGTCTCTCAGACTCTTTTAGATACCCACCATTATGTATTTACTTCTCCTCAGAAGCATCTGGGGAGGGAGAACTTTCTGAGCCTCCCATCTGACTTGCCTGGGATCACACAGAACAGAGGTGGGAACTGAACCCAGATGTCCCACTTTGTCAGTGCCCCAGCCACTGGATTATTCTTCGTCTCACCATGTGTGTCTGCCGTTGCAAGTTATCGCCTTCTGCGAAGGTTTTCCCTGCACCAGTTACCAGTAGACCTGGCTGTTTTGACTCTTCAGGTCACTTTGCAGCTTGGCTTGCAGCTCTCATCCGCTGGCCTTTGAGCCAAGTGGGCTACTCACACTTGTAACTCTGGAACCCGAGCTTTTACCTCTTCCTCCGGGGTTGGATGGGAAAAGCAAAGAGAAGTTGTTGCCAGCAGACAGCAGCCTCCACCCACATGTTAGGGTCAAGGAAACATGGTTCAAATCTGCTGCTCTGAAGCTGTCCTGCAAGGACACCGTGGCCAAGTCACTTCATCAGATGGGGGATGATTTCTATCTGTGCCTCTGAGCTCTCCAGAACGAGGAGCTGTATGTCCCTTTGAACCTGAATAGCACAAGCACAATGGGGGCCCTGATCTTTCATTGCTCCTGCCATATAAATAATAAAAAGGCAGCATGGGGGAAGATAAGGCAGCTGCTGCATGGGTTGTTCTTCTGCTGTAGATAAATAAAGGGCTCTAGTCTCCAGAACTGTCAGTCTGGCACCTTTCAACAGCAGGAAGCGAATGATTACTGCAGAGGGAAGAAATGAATAAATAAACACCAAACAGACGACTTTGTCATGGATGCTCACTCCTCTCAGGCACGGGCAGCATGTGCCCACGGCTCCGCGTGTGGGAGGCATGGGAAGTTGGCAGTTCTTTTATACATTTTGCATTTGTTCTGTTCTGCCCGAGTGCCTGATTATTATTTTTTTTAAGAAGTAATTGGCTGGGGGAATGTGGAGGTTAAGAGTTGCAATAGGAGGCAATTTTTTAAGCTTTGTCAGTTTTTCTGCTTAATCAACTGGACATTGTCCCTTTGAATAAAAGATCCTGAATTCTCAGCGAGATGGTTGAAAGGTAACCATGAACTCCCCGTGCATTTACCATATGGTATAAATCTCCCTCACAGCAAACAGCAGGGTGAGCAGCACAGCTTGGGACGTTATTGGGAAGTCTGGCTACCAATCCCATGACAGGAGGCTGAACTGTGGCTTGGCACAGTCTGTTTCAGCCCACTCTAATGGGGTATTGTGCAGCTCCCCAGGGAGAAGGTGGGTGATCACACCGACCCTTCAAGTGGATATGGAGTAGAAGGCTGAACAGTTTCCTTGGGACCAGTAATGGGAACTATGAATCAGACCCAGCTATGGCTCTAGGACCCCCTCTGCCTCCTGCCTGTGGCTCAGTGTGCCCAGATGCCAGCAGAAAACCTTTTCCATTCTTGCTCTTTGCTGTTTCCTTCCAGGAGAGGGAGCCTGGCTCCTGCCTTCTGCTGCAGGCAACCTACAGCAGGCTCTGCTGGGGCTGGTTCCTGCTCTGCAGCCCCGAGACTGGCTCATTGCAGAGACTACCTCCATGCCCACAGCAGCTTTACAAGCGCCTGCTGGAGAGTGGAGAAAGGCCCTAAAAGGAGGTGGGGGGAAATAGGAAGCTGGGGGATGCCATGTTAGCGCTGGGAGGTCGATGCTGAAATGGTGATGCTGTGACCCAGGGCCTGGGATTAGGGCGGTGAGGGAGCATGCAGGGCAGGCACTTACCACCATGCGGTTGAGGGACACCCAACAGTCGTCGGGGAAGTCCTGCAGCATAGGCACGAGGAACTGGAGGCAGCCATCCCAGTGACACAGCAGCAGCATCATCCCAATCAGGTTCACAATCCGCACCACTGCGCTGGCCAGATCGTAGGTCATGTGGAAGATCTGCAGGGGCCAACAGGGAGCAGATTAGATGGCAGCTCCCCAAACAACCAACCCAACATAATTAGATGCAGTATTCAGGGTCAAGAACCTTGCTAAAGTTACAGAAAAGGCTGCATCAGCTCAGCTCAGGTCAGTCACAGTATGCAAGCAGAACCAGCTGAAAAACAGATTAAAAACCAAAATACAAAATCATAATCATTCACCCCTCTTGCCCTTTGATTTTGCCTTCTAATTTCCATTAAAAGCTTCATAACACGTTTTATTAAATAAGCTGGTTGCAAATATTTCTGGAACATCAGCCACTCACTCTATCATTACATCTCTTTAACTGCAATGCCCTTCTTTGATTTCTGCTCTTGCTGGATATACACTACACACTGACCCAGGTGGAAGCTGCCTTTGTACCGGCCGTCAGACGTGGTCTCTGCAAGCATCAAATGCAAGAAAGAAGGGCCTCAAACTCAGCAGACTTCTAGCAGAGGATCTGATTCAATTATTTTCTTGTATTTCTTGTATTCTGCTGCTGTACCACTTCTAGCCTTACACGAAGGTGGGCAAGGAAAAGAGAAACACGGCAGAGCTCTATAGCAGTTCTTAGCAAGAAAGCCCAGAAACGCAGTCAGGAATTACTCGATGGACACTATTTTTTTCCTGTGGGTGGTGTGTTGTAGAGACCTTGGGAGTGCTTGGCTCTTCTATGCCCAGCTGTGTGATGACAGACACACAGGGCATGCCAGCAACTGCTATCCTGAGCTACACATCCACCCAGGTTTGGTTTTCCCTACCTTACAACATGCCACAGTGAGGAGAGGTGGGCTCTGGAGAGCGTGGCTGGCCCTGTGTGTGGCACAGAGCCCACCTTCTGCCCTCTTTTGCCATTAACACAGTTCCTGAAGAGAGGAGACCTTCAAACTGTCACCGAGCAATGGTTTGGATCCACACTAAGGACCATACACTTAGTCCTCACAGTGTGTTGGCTTCCAGCTGCAGAAGCCTACTGTATCACCCTGAAAACAGAGACCCCAAACACATCTGGCATCCCCTCCCACATGCTGCGTGTCACCACGGCAACTTGTGACAGAGCTGGGATGGATGGAGGCTTGACAGCTGCCCCAGCCCTGCTAACATCTCCTACCCTTTCATCTGGAGAAACGTTAATCACTGCTCCCCTTGCTGTTTCTGGTAGAGGAGGAGTAAAATACGTGGACAGCTGTGTGTGACTGAAGCGGAGAGACTCACTGCTGCCAGCTGCCATAGCTGGGCCCTCTCAGGAGGCCCCCCCACGGTTTGAAGGCACATACAGCCTGCCTGTTTTGCAGCCCAGCCCGCAATCTGGTGACACGATGTCCTAGCTGGATTTAATGGAAGGGAACAAAAAGCAGAGGAATGCGAGGAGCAAACACTCCTGTGAATCAGATGAGGCTGCATGTCCCAGCTCTGTTCCTGCCCTTCCACCCTGACCTGTACGAGGCTACTCCCTTCCAGGGTATTTCAATCATCAGCTCTGTCCTAATTTGGCTACATAATCTTGAAGCTGCCCACAGAGCTTGTTTACCACCCCCTGCAGCCCCTCCTGCTCTCTCAGCCCCGGACTCCCCGACAGCCCTGCTACAGACCCTCCACTCCAGCCCACAGCCTCTCTGCTATGTCACCTGCAAAGTCCCCCTCCCCAGCTCTGCTCTTGCACCTCGGCGCTGCCCTGCTGCCCCAGCCTGGCATAGTCACACTTTCTGTTTGCTGACCTGCCATCACACCTCTCGTTCCAGTGTGACTCTTAGTGCTGTTGTAAAACTGACCTCCAAGAGAGCCATGCAGAGCACACAGTGACACCTCTCCAAGCTCACCATCTCCTCAGGGATGTAGCAGGATTAACTGTCAGCTCTTCAGCTCTAAAATAAACCTGTAAACACAACTTTCTTATGGGGCACCAGCAGTGGCCCAAAAGGCACAGTGACCCTCATACAAACTTATATAGGATAGTAAAGTAATTTTCAGTTTGCCGTGTTAATTAATAAAAACTGAGAGTGCAGTGACTGAAACGGCAGGGAGAAGCACACCTCGTGCTTCCTGAGCACTGAACACCTCCAGAGCTGGGCTCCACTGAGCCTCAGTGTCAGAAGACAGGCATGCAGCGGGTCACTCAGGCACCTGGGAACCACCTCTGCGGGGGGCAAGCGATTACCGAGGGAGATGACTGTCAGGGAAGTGTCTGAAACAGGGGACAAACCATTAGGCATCCTCTGTGAGTGTATGGCGAAGTCCATATAACTCCTTGCTGCTCTGGCAGAGAAACTCCTGCTCCTCCCAGCAACCCAAGGCGGTATGGACCTGCCATCTTTGCCTATCCCAGGGATCGGCCTCCTCTCATCCCGTAGTGAGTCAGTTCAAGCAGCTAAAAAGGCAGAAAACTTTTGTTATAAAAGAAAGGAATTGTGGTTTGGCAGTTTAGCTGCCTAAATTGGCTCATCACTCTGTTGTCAGAACTATGCTGCTCAATTTGAATGCCTGTTTCCATACCAGATATTAACACTTCCCCAACTAATCAGGATGCCACGAGGTCATACGCATTGAGAGATGCCGACATGCTCAATCCAGACCAGGAGGGAGTCACAGAAGAATGCTGGAAACCAGAAGGACGAATGATTTGGATAACCTCTTCTCAACTCCCTTATTTCCACTGCATCCAAGATGTAGCTGGAGTCCACAGTGTTCCTTAGTGTGAGAAAGGCCATTCAAGTGATATTTCTGGGCTGCAAAGAAGAAAATATCTAAAATCCAGCATGAAAGGCTGTTCTAGGAAATCCAACTCTCAATACTGACTCAATAGGTCAGTATGAAAGCTGAGCACATAATTAATAAAGAATAACTCCTACTGGTTTCACCTTTTTTTTTACATTGCAGAAATGATCATTCTCATTTAGATAACCCAAAGTGAATCCAGCCTGGGTGAGTGACAGCCACAGGCTATGCTTTTAGTGAAGCCAGAGCAGCAGTTTGCAGAAGGATCTCTGAATGGATCTTCTGTATCATCAAGGTTTTACTGTGCTAATGACTTTTTCTCTCTCACCTATGTGTGTTTTTCAAAGAGCTCCAGCCCTCCTGTAACCCAGGGAACTCCAGCCAGGGACAGGGAGAAACCCTGTCACATTTAGGAAGTGTCTTTCTTCCTTTAATATATTAAAAGCAGAGAGTGAAGAGCCTGAGGGAATGGATATGGAGCTTCTTATATGATGATGGGGATCTGTTCTGGTCAGGCTAGGGCAGAAAGCCTTTATTCTTTGGTGCACCTCCAAAAACCAGGAATAAATGAGTGTGTTTGCTCCTGCCGTCAGGCCCCTCTGCTTCCTCTCACGCACTAATAACTCACACATTTGCTGGCGGCTGAGAAATGACAGCTCTGTGCGGTGTGTGTGTATGTCTTGGCTCACAGGGCTTCCTTCACCGCTGGGTCACCACCCATCACATAACCCACCTGTAAGCATAGGACCCAGTGCTGAAGCACAAAGAGGAGGAGAGTTCTGCCTCTATTAACACTATTAAGTGGATGTTCCCAGCGCAGAGCTCAGAGAGGCCAGGAGCTCAGTGGCCACTGTCCTCTAATGCCCAGCACTGCCTAGAGGGAAGGAGCACAACTGAGCTGACACAAACTTCCCACACAGGTAGAGACAATATCTGCTTTACACAAGGGTGGATTCAGCTCACCTCCTTTGGACCTTGAGACCTAGGCTATATCATTAGAGTCACTGGAGGGAAACACACCCCCAGCGGGTGACACATCTGGTCTGTGGTACTTGTTTAACTGAGAAGGAGATGCACTGTGTGTCAGGACCTCCTGGTTCTCTCTGCTGCCCATAAAGCAAGCCTAGATAATGAACTCCAACTGTAAATGTCTGAACTGCAGGCAGGGCAAATCCAACTTCAAATGTCAGTCTTAGGAGTTACCAGCTTAAGCCCACTCCTCGGAATACATTTGCATTCACATGCAAGAGAAAAATAAGAAACACTCACTGTGCAGCACACAGGAGTAACTGTGAAGGGGCGTGAACGAACACCTTCCATTGAGAAGCAGCTCCGACTGTGAGTAGGTGCCTGCGTTGCAGGGAACACTAACCCCAGTTGTGTGCTGGAGAGTGTCTAAGGCAGTGCTGCAGTGCCCTAAAGCAGTCTATAGCTCGCCGGGGAGAGGTGGGGAAGAAACATTCTAGAATAGCTGGTCCACGAGCAGAGGAACATGAGTGGTAACTGGAACGCCTCTGGTTTTCATCATTAACACTCAGGGCTTTCTTGTCCTGTTGTAACGCAACCCAGGCTGGGTCCCAGAGCATCACGCCTCCTTCTGCCCCTGGAACTGCTCGTGCTTTCTGGCTTTCTGCTGCCTGTGATTTGGAAAAAGGGAGTGAGGAGGAGGAGAAGGACAAAGCATGGATTCACGCTTAAAAGCACCTCTTTCCAAGGGTATTCTCTGAAAGAGCCGATATCCCTGGTTTTGATTGTCCAAAACAAGCTGCGGCTTCAGAGTCCCTGCTACAAAGTCGGCTCTGTCCTTCTAAGCAAAGGACACCTTGAAACACTTTCTGAAAGGACAGCTTGGGAAAGTGGGAGGACCAAAACTTACCTCAACAAAGTCAGCTCTAGTCAGATAAGAACTCTATCCTGGAAATCCCACTTATACAGAACAAGCTATCAGGATCCTATCGGTATGAATCTGAAATCTTGTCAGCTCCAAATAACTCTGCACAGTACTCCTCAGTCGGCTCTGTACTGCAGCAGGATGCCTCGAACCTGATCACTTGAGCTGGAAGAAATCAAGGACACCTTGGAGAAGTGGAGGCCTGGCTCTGGCAGTGAAACAAGGGCTTTGACTGAAACCAAAGTTGTAAGTTTAATGAGGTGTGTTATGTTGGCACACAGCTCGGGGTGGCTATCCAAACCAAGAGGTCACCAGAATTTCTCAGATCCTTGAGCGCCATGTTGCATTAGTGTGTCTGTCTGTCTAGGGCCGTGGAGGCTGGACCGCAGCTCGGTCCAGGCACGCTCTGCCCCAGCCCTGCCAGGCCCAGGCCAAGCCTCTGTCTGCACCCAGCTCCCCAGGACGCCAAGCTCTGCAGGCTGGGGTGTGATTGCACACCCCTGCTGGCTCTGCGTGTACTGGAGGTGCTACGCTTGGAACAAAGGGGGTTTTTCTGAGGGTCTGGGGACCACAACGCAGAGGCACACTAATGATTCTGTCTGGAGCCAGCATGGCTGAGCCGGAGCTAAACACCCTGCCAGAGAGAGCGAAGAGCAGCCACGCTCGCCCAGCTGAATGCTGACTCTACACAGACCTGCCTGCCATCCACAGGGTTTATGAACAGATTCTGCACCACAGGAGAGCAGTGGAACTGCTTGTTGCCCTCCACTATCTCTACTAGGAACATAGCAGTATTGGTGTAGCGCTGCATCCAAACCGAGAGCGCCTGCTGGTCCCAAGACAGTGCTGGTGTCTGTATCCACACTGTGGTTAATACACAACTGTGAGAAATCCCCTGTGGATAATCAAGTAGCTGTGACACTGCTCCAGCTTAACAGAAAGCAAACAATGTACTCTTAATTCACGGCTTCAAAAAAAACAGACCTTAAAAGGCAATACAAATCTCAAAAGAGAATCAAAAATAGGTCATTTTGAGTGCTCCAGGGTCAGAGTTAAGGTTGTTCTGCTGCGAGGAAATACGTATTTACTTACATTTAAGAAGAGTATTTAGGGACTATGGGGAAGAAAGTTGACAGGTCTTTCACTCTTCCTTTCTTTACTTGGCTTTTGTAGATAACAGAGCTTTTCTGAGCCTAAAATACTGTCAGACAGATCACTGTAGGGTGGGTGTACTAAGTCCCTGCATCACCAGCTACAGTGTTGCTGCATATCACCTATCTAATCACTGACTGGGCCTCCTCCTGCTTCGCTATGACTGACTGGACAATGGTTTAAGCTCTTACTCATCCTGACCAACACACAAACTAAAGGCAGCTCACTGAAAAACCAGTGCTTTTGCTCATTTCAGGATCGCTGCCACAAAACAATGCCAGTTCTTGTAGCAAGGGGCAAAATGTCACCTTCTCCGCACTCAGCAGGAGTCTTGAGTGAGACAACCCAGGTAAGAGGGGAAGGGCTTGGCAGCCTTGACATGCAGATCCGTCCTGGGAGGCTGAAACAAGGGGAGAGACAACCAACCCACAGAACTCACAGGATGGGCTCCCCCCGGGAGGAACAACCCTCTCCAGGCACACACAGCATTATGCACATTAGAGCACCGAAGCATGGAAGCCACGAGCATACACAAGGCACACACAGAGCCAAAAGCCCTGAGCAACTCAGTGTAAGGACACACAAGAAATCAGAGTTGAGAGAGAAAGGGCAGCTCCCCAAGAAATCCAGCCTGGTGAGTTAACCCACACCACGGGGAAACACAATGTTTCAGCAAAGCAACGCAAGAGATCTCAGCTGCTGTTCTCCCTCTCCTGATGCTGCTATGGGAAATGCACCATCAACCCCTTTACCTGCTCCTTCCTCACCCTCTCCATCTTTCTATTTATTCTTCCAGCGATATCATGTTTAAGCTATGCCAAAACATAAACTAATTTTACTTCAGAAGGTTTGCTGTCTCGAGTAACTTACCAGGCCACACGTTTGGTTCTTTTGGAAGAATGGACAAAATGCTGTTCTTGCCACTAAAACTCTGAATTTCTGAGGCAACTGTTGCTCAGGCTGGCCTGCTGAAAATGGGCTTAGTTAAGGAAGAAAAATGATGTAAAGGGACGCCGTTGGGCTTACTTACAACTTCACAGTGTAACTGGGAAGCAGGAGTCCCTTCCAAAGGATCAGCTTTGGGTCAGACACCTTTGGGCTGTGCTAATCACAATGGGCTTGGCAAACCGGCGCAATGGTATGGGAGGGAGGGAGCTTCGGGATCCAGATTGTATTGGGACAACGCTGAAAGCACCAGCCAGCACAGAGCAGATGGACTGGAGAAAATCATCTGTGGTGCACAGATACATCTGCAAGCAGCGTGCAGATTCAGGGATGCGCTCGACAGTTTGAGATGGTGTGGGATTTGGGTTTGCCTGCTTTTTGCTGTGCCAGCAAGCAAAGCTACAGCCAGAAGAGCGAGTTTTAGATGAAGGCCAGAGTTTGGGGTTGATTCTCTTTTTATGCTTGCTTTGCACCAAATGACATAACCAATGTCGGCGGAGTTGCTGATGCTGCTGTGAGTCAGTGCGAGAGGAGAATCAGGGCCGTGATTCATTAGGTTTAATGCTCACGGGGGAAGGTATTGTGGAGCGTGCTTGTCTCAGGGCTGCCTGGAACAGTGAGTTTGAGGGAAGTGCACTGAGTGTCAGGTGTTCAGAGAGATATCCAAGTAGATTTTACACTTAAAATATAATAATCCTTTGTGCTGCTGTGGCAGTTTTCACCTGACGGTCTCAAGGGGCTCGGCTGACATTAATCTGGTGTGCTTCGCTATCTCCAGTGAACGTGTGATCTCCATTATTGTAGATGGGCAAAAGGAGGCACACAAAAGGCAAAAGTCACTTGCCAGAGGTTGCACAGAAAGCTGAGAGTAAAGTTGTGAGCCACAGCTGAGATGCCAGCTTTGATCTCTAACAACTGCCCATGTATTGTGGCTACTAACTCGAGCCCAAGGAGGTACCATTCAGAAAGAGCCACTTCAGCGCCAAGAAAAGCCAGTGCGTATGTGCATGCAGGGCAGGGAGGAGTGATCTTGCAGCAAACTCGTGCTGTTAAAGCTCTGTAAGAACATGATGCAAGCCTGCAAGCCTCTACCTCCTCCTGAGATCATTTAACTCTTCCCAGGCAGCTTACTTCTGGCTAATGGTAGTTCTTCTCCAGGTAGGAGCTGAGGTGCCATGGACAGAGAACAGCAGAAAGTCCATGCAAAAATGAAAGGGAAAAAAAAAAAAGCATTTTCTTGCCTTCTCCCTCAGAGATTTGCATCTACTGGAAAATATTTACAGCAGAGAAAGGTGAAATAGCAGGGCTAATTAGCACTGAGAAAGCTGGCATAAATGGCAGCTGTTTATAGATATATATAAACCCCAAAGATCCTGCCACCACCATGTGTTTTGCCTCTTGCACTCTCCGAGTTGAGGCTGTCATGACAACAGCCCCCCTTCCCCTCCCCATGCCACCATTCCCAGCCTAGACTTTAATCTTCATCATTTTAAGAACTTTTGTCACCATAGCAACGTGACACAGACTTTTAAAAATATTTTCTAGCGCAACTCAAACGACTGTCTCTCCTGCATGGTTTTCTTTAAACCTCTAGGAGAAAACATTGAAGGATGGATTCTGCCTCCACTGAACCAAGCCGTAAACGTCCCATGGACGCCAGCTAGCAGGGACAGGAGCTGGCCGGTGCCTCCAGCGCAGAGGGACGATGGCATTTTCACCTCCCAGGGAATGTGTCCCAGAGCAGCAAGTCAAGCACTGGGGCCAGGGCTTTTTCAGAACCTCTATGACTTTGGAGGATGTGGCCCTTTGCTTTTCAACGGGGCTTATGTTCCCATCCGCCTACAGCTCAGGTTTTTAACTGTAGCTCTCGATATAGTTAAATGCTTTTGGAAAAAGAAAAATCAAGCCCCTAGAGCTGTAAGTAGGTTAGGTGTCTCGCTCTCAGTGGGAATTAGATACCTTACCTACCTAGGCATTTTTTTTTAAACCTCTCCTGGCTCTTATCTGCTTCTTTGGGAACTGTAGTTCTTCTGAGAGGCTGGCAATAAATCACATTTTGGAAATAGGTCACAGGCTTTTTTGGAAGTTTAAGAATGACCACAGTGATCAGGCAAAAGGGCTGTCTAGCTCAGTAGCTATACATAGATATGCCTAGGGAAAGAAATAGCTGGGAGGCTGAGGGGAAAGGAAGCATAAATACCTGAGAAGGAGACAAGAAACACAACTGGTTTGAAACTGGGGCCTCAAGGCCTGGAAATGGCATCACGAAGGAGTGCTAAGTGGTCTGAGAGGCTGGTCCACATGGCTCCGTGCTGGACTGGTGCTCAGTGAGGGTATTCATCACTGGAAAAGGCAGCTGAGCAGCAAGATGAGGTAATCGATGGATGACTCAGATGATGGAGGTGAGACCAGGCTGCAGCCTATGTCAGAAGGACCTAATCTGTGGTCTGATCAAAAATTCACTAAGTGGGAAAACACCCCCTGAGTGCAATGAGCTACCAGGCACAAAGTCAATTAAAAAGGTTAGCACGGACAAGTAATGAGACAAAGTACTAACGGCAATATTGATCAGGTTATGCTCTTACCTAGGTCAGTGACCCCCCTTCCCTTGGAGCATGGCGCTATTTTCAGCCAGGAAGTTAAAAACCGTATAAATAGGTGTCCTGGAGAAGGGGATCCCAATCTTTCTTCCCAGCAGCAACATCAGGTCCCAAAGCTGGGCCATGTCATGTCCTGTTTTGAAGCTGTTTGCCTTCCATTAAGTGATAGCTTTACCATAGTTTGGGAATCCCTGATTAACAGGTAGGAGTTAAAAACCAGTAATTATAGAACACCTTCTGGGACAGTTTGGTCCAGGGAGGAAATTGTGACAGGCAGGAAAGCCAGAAGTATCCCAGAAAGACATCAGCATCATGGGATAGGCTTAGTGCTCTTAACTACCCTCTCTTACCCCAAGACAAGAGGACTTTTTATCAAAGTGAAGGATCAGCCGATGAGACGAAATGCTCTTTTTCCCAAACAATGTGCAGTTTAGCTTGCGGAATGCATTGCCGCAGGGATCCTCCAGGCCAGGAACTTGGCAGGATATTAAAAACATGCCTAAATAAATAAATGGCTGACTAATAACTTCTTTAAAAAAATGGTTTATATTCTTCTTTTTCAGTGCTTAAAAAACCCTGAGGAACAAATCTACCTGTGAGCAGATTATTTTAGAGCTGCTGTTTTGGAACTCATCACATGCTCCCTCTAAAGCATTTGCTCACTATTAAGAGCAGGAGAGTGGACTAAATGAACGTGTGGTCTGCCACAGTGCCTCCCTGTCCCCATTTACATACCTGGAAGAGCCTGACCCAGAGAACTAGAGACTGCCAGCTGTGTTTGTATCCACAAACACACCACCAGAACACGGGAGAAAGAAAATCAGATCAAGGGAACAGACCCTTCAAATGAGAAAGAAAATAATTTTCTCAGAATTAAGATTGCCTATAAAATAGCCATAGTTCACCTTCTAGAGAAAGCTGTTGCAAAAGAAATTAGCAGCAACCTTTGTCTTCATATTTCTTTCAGTCACACTTGAATTTTTCAGGTTAAGATTCAGAACAGATTTTTAGAAATCCAAGACTGTCACTTACCGTACTTACGGATTCACATGATTACCACCTGGGACAGAATATGAACTCATTAGGCCCTGCCCAGTAAGTGCAAACTTGCTGAAGAACTACAGAACTCATGGAGTTTACTCTTGGTCAATCAGTATTTCTTTAGTGCATCTTGCATTTCAATCAAGAGAGTAAAGCACACACGTATTAACCCACTATTAAGCCCTATTCTGATGTCTGTAAGAGCGCACTGAAAGAAGCTGAGCCAAAAAAATGCGCCCCCCAAACTGGAACGAGCAGGCGCCTGTTTGTCTTTAAACCACTTCTCTCTGCATGAGCAAAGCAACATTTGCACACCGAGGCGAGGCCCCCACCTCAGCCCAGAAGGGGCTCGAGCAGTTGGAAGCAGAAGAGTTTATAGGCTCTCTCCCTACAGAAATCTGCCCTACGGCTCCGAAGGTAAACCTCTGTACGGGGGACCCTATAGAAGCAGCACAGAGAGATGAGGGCAGCAGCCAAAACGAGTCCTACAGCTCTTTAAAAGAACTGCAGCTACCCCTATTTTCACACCGCTCTCTCCTCAGCTCTGCAGCCAGCAGTAGTGTAAAGGATCAGCCTTTCTGTCGACTGAAGTGATGGCAAGTTTTTTCCTCCTGTTTTTAGGCAGAGCCGATAAGGGAAATGTCTGCTGGCTGCATCCGCCCTCCGAGGCTGGGAGCGTGCGACGTTTGGGTATATTTATGTACAAAAGCATAACCTATTGCTGCTTACAGCACAGCTCAGCCTGCCAGGGTGGTTCATGTTCTGCAGGGAGATTGAGAACTTTCCACCTAACTCAGTCCTCTAGTTTAATTCGATTACAACCCCGCCAACCAAGCACAACTTCCACCCTCGACTTTTCTTATGCTGTTAGTGATTCTAACGTCCACGAAGGGAACCAGCCTGGCAGGCCTGGAGACTTGAAGGGTTTCCTGCGCCACGAGGCAGAGAGTGTGAGCAAAGATAATGAAAGCTCCTCCGGCTGCAAACTCGGTGACACTGTGTTTTAACGGAGACCAAAGTTCACAGACTGAGGATGCTCGGCACGACAGCCTGATTTACAGATGGGCTGAGCATTTGCCTGCAAAGCCTCCACTGACCCACTTTGGGCACTCTTTTCCTTGCTAGCAACATTTCAGAAGCAGCAGATAAGACGAATGGTGCACTTCATACCACAGCGATAAAAATTTTTGACGGCAGCCCTGGACAAATTCAGCAGAGAGGTGTGCCAGGCTGCTGGGTAGGCTGCGCTTCGGTCCCTAGTAGCACAAACTTAAATTGCTTTGTTACTCTTGGGTTTTTTCCCTAAATTGCTTTGATGGAGGCTGGTTTGAATATTTCCAACAAGGATCTGAATCATCTTTTGAGAGACCTCAACAGTTTGCCAAAAGATTTCATTGCACAGACTGATGCAAATGTATTTGCATACAGTGTGTCACACATGTCGCATCCGGCCCAAGACGAGTAAAAGGAGAGACAAAACGCCCTCCTACTCTTCTGGAGTAATAATAGCAATATAACCTTTTCAGTATGGCAACGTGCACCTTAGAGAAGGCAACTCTTAAAAGAATAGCGCGGTGAAAATAACTCCCTGAGTAATACACCTCAGAAAACCTGCGCCCTCCCATAACCTTCACAGAGGCTGAGGAGATGTGGAGAAATTAGAGGAAGAGGAGTAGCTGGAGGAGATACAGCCCTTACCCTCACACACATGCAGGCTGCACTGATCCCAGGAGGAGAGCGAATGGGAGGGGGGAAGTGGCTGGGTACAGTTTTTATTTGCTTTAAGAATCTGGGGCAGGGCAAACTGTTTTTTAACCAAGAAGCAGTGGAGATTATATTTATGAAAGTACGACAGGTTAATTCCTGCTGTGGTTGTAGATACTGTGGCTGATTCTAGAAAAATGAACTAAGAACAAAGATGTTTAAAAGCAGTATTTAAACTCTACCTAAAATGTTCTTAAACCTCCATGAATATATGCTGGGTAGGAAAGCTGTCCCTAAAGGCTGCCAGTTTAATTAGAAACCCAACAGGAAACGCCGCCTGATGACAGGTATAAAGGCAAAAATCCCCAGAGCTGCAGCCTGGGAGAAGGAAGAGATTTGCACAGCTCTTTTAAGGGTATAACATCATAATATTATAATAATAGTAATAATAATAGTTTGACAGGGATGTTGTATGTTCAAGCAAAATACCAGGGTGTTATAAAGAAGTGCTGCTGTCCCTTCTGTCTCCAGCTGTGCCCCAGAGGTTGAGATCTGGAGGCGCATCATCAAGCTGATAATGTAAAGGGGAGTCCCTCTTCACATCCACAGTATGGAGCTTCTCTGTCCTTGAAATGACTCTCCAAGCTTTGTCACCCTATCTTTGCAGCAAATCCATACCAACCAACCATCCAAAAGGCAAAAGAAACTCCACCAAGTGCTTTTCAAAGGCCCCACCCTTCCACAGGCAGGTTTTTATCCTCTTCCCCTGAAAAGGAAGAGGCATTTGATACCAGGTCTGTCGGTGCTGGAACGGACCCAGACACCACCACGGCATCGCAAGATGCTCACACAGATGTTAACAAAGTCCTCTTGAAGCCTCTTCTTCTCGTTGCATTGTGTGATCAGAAAGTATTTTATTGGTATTTCTCTCCCAAATGCACTTTGCATGATAGAATTATTTAAACAAAGCTACTTGCTTTGGCCCAATTTTTGCTTTTTTCCTTCTGAAAGGGCTTTGCTGCTACATCTGTACAATTTCTCCTTTTAATCCTGATGGGCATGAGACCCACCACTCTCTCCTGATTCACTCCTCTCCTGGCTTCCTTCACACCAGCATACACAAAGAATAACTCAACCCACTTCAGTTGAAACCACATGAAGAGAACAAGGTCAAACCACATCAGATGTGGAGCCCAATTGCTCCAGAAAACTCTCTTTGGCAGCAACCAGCACCAGTTAATTCAGAATAAGGCATAAGAAACCTCACATGAGGCAGAGGAATGATAGCCCACCTCCTTGGAAGACTTCACCTGAATGTGTAATAGTGAGAGATTGATTTAAACTTGGAAGCAGGAGTGTTTTTTAACCTTCCAAAGCTCTTGTCTACCTTATAACTGTGGATATAGCTCACATAAACATCCAAACTGCCCTTGAATTGTGTGTCTGGGGAAGAAGCTCCGATGTCTGAATACATGCTGTCTGAAAGAGTATTTCCTTGAATGCATTTGGAATTTGCTGCCTTTTCAATTTCACTGACTGCTCAATATCTTTGCTGAATACAGCAGGAAAAATATATACAGCCCTCATTTTTTTCTAGCTTACTTACTACTTTACAGGCTTTTTCTCTTCCCCTTAAAGGAAAGAATTTCAAACTTTTCATTTATTCCAGGTTGTTCTCAATCATTCTTATTATTTTTCTCTAAATTCCCGTTACTCCTACAGTGTAGAAGTAGCCCAAGTAACTAAAATTGGGCTATTTTTATCCTCAGTTATCCTACAATGGTCATTTATATTATTTTTTAATGCTTGTCTCCACCCCGTGTGCCCCCAGTCCCAGTTCTGCTGTTTTATCCCCTCCAGCAGAGAACCAGACAGTAAGAAGCTATACAGAAGCAGCTTCTATAAAGAAGCTATACCATGAAACAGAAATGGAGCTGCTTTAACTGTTTGTACTTAAATCTGCTTGGTTTCTTGGTCAGTTTTAAAAGAAACTGAGTCCTTTGGGACTTCACTTCATAACCTGCTCATTCGACCTCTCCTGCCTTGCCCTCTATAGTCTGGATCATTCTTCACTTCTGCTGCCTTGTCTGATTTAATGACACCTCACCGCTGTGAAAGCCCCCAGTCCGGCAGTAGGAAAATTTGCCCCCATCAGTGTAAGAAGAAATGGGCAAAGAAATGACGGCAGCAGCACTGAAAAATTACCAGGGGAAATGAAGTACCTAAAAATGACAGCATTGATCATTCTTTACAATCCCCTAGCAGCTCACTGCATGCTGCTGCAGCAGAGCCTCCCTGGTCAATACCTCTGAATATTTATTCAGAGCAATTAAGTCCAGGGTAGGATCTGCTTTACCTCTGTGACTGAGTGGGCTTTACAAGAGCTATGTCTACAAAGGCTACAGGCTATGTACACAGAGGCTACATCCACACTGGAAAGTAAGAATGGAGTCCAAGCAAGTGACAGGTATGTGGAGCCAGCCTCGTGGCACACACTTTTCCATCCCTAGCAGCGACTGTAGCTGTAGCACTGGCTCAAAGTATCAACAGTGAATCTAGGAGGGCTGAATATCTTAGGATATCTGCTCTTGGACGGTGTTCAGCCTCAGTCACGCTTCATCTCTCAGACCACATGAATGAGAGCTGTGCAAAAGGGCAGAAAATACTCAGGTCCTCCACCTTGGAAGAAGGTGCCACACATGCCTGGATGTGTGCTTGTGTGGATGCAGTGCAGATACTAGACAAGCTGGGACTCAAGAAGTGGTTCAAACTCACACTGAAGTGACAGCAGGAATCGAGAAAGGCTGACATTACCTTTCCCTCCACAGAAAAGAGTATGAATAGAGTGGTAAAACTGCAACCCAAGACTAGATTTCTGCCACAGAGAGCAAGCCATGCTGTAAGAAGGGCTGGAGAAGGGACCAGTGCAGTGCTTCAGTGGTTTGTGTTTACTGTAATGAGTGACTTTTCATGAGCACTTCTAACCTAAGGCAGAATTATTATTAAGTGTCAGTGGTGATTATAAATGAAGCCGGATCCCTGACCCCGTAAAGCTTTGGCAGAGCAAGAAATGTGAATTAGGACACAACCATGTGAGGCAGAGGATGTAGATACCAGGAGCAGCTGCAACATATGGGATCAGGCAAGGAGAACCAGCAAGGCACTGGGGACGTTCTTCCTAGACAAGGTTAAAGTACTCATTTCAGAAAGCTTTAACACTGGGACTACATGATTCTCTGGTTTAAATAATACTACTAGTTTCTTTCTTTGTGTTTATGGTGCTTTCCTTGTGAACAGGGAGTTAAGTTGCAGACAAGGAGTTCTGCTAGAGTAACACAGGGATAAGAAATGCTGTTTTGAAACGCACCTTCGGGCAAACTTGACCCTTTCTCAGAGTGCTGTCCTCCCAGCAGGCCGAGGAGGGGTGGAGGGGTGCCTCAGAAAGACAACGTTAAACTGAGCATGGGATGAAGCAAATGCAGGGCACCAAACTTGACCTCTTCAGATTTCAAAGCCTGAATGGGAGAGCCCAGATACGAGCCTGCTCCATCAGTTTAGGGCTTAGCACGAATTCAGAACCACGGGATCTGATTTCCCAGTTCTGTGTCTGATACAGTTGAAATCTCCTAAAATGGATTTATCTCCTTTCACTAAACTTACCAGAGTATCTGTTCGGTTCACAGCACCATCGTGTTTCAGAATTTTGTGCACAAAGTGGGCAGCTAGGGAGCCATGGGAATTGCAGGGAAGTTTCTCTTCGTGACCACAAACTGGCGACTTCCTCAAGAGAATTTGCTCTGAAGCACGCAGAACGCTGTGGGCACTCCGAAGAGCAGTAAACAACATAATCTGAGGGATCAAATATTTCACAGCCCCCAGTGGGGAGACTGCAAATGGAAGGGAATCAGGAACAGATGTCTGATATCCCAGTGATTAGTCTGGATCTCCCTAAAACCCCAGGCACCTCAGTCTCTGGAAGAATTAGACTGGTGTCCAAATCTTTAACAAATGGTGGGTATTTGAGTCTGAGCTACGTAACTCTGCCTACCACAGACACAAGAAATGATCTGAACATCGGGATTTCATTACAGATCCCATCTCTCATCTGTAGACTAAATATCATGGAGGATGTAAATACTTTTGACAAGACTAAAGAGAAAGAATTTGGCAATTGTCTCTTCTTCAGATCTGCTGGATGTCAAGAGGGAGGTGAGGAGGAAAGTGTTGAGGATCATTAGGGATGAGGTGAGGGGCATGGAGTAGAATATACTGGGATGCAATTAGAGAAAACCCTAAATTGAACATGAGGGGAAAACACTGATTGTAAGGCACTTCTAGCAGCATCACCTTGCTAAAGGAAAGGTAGGAAGCCACATCTTGTAGGGCATCAGAAATCAGGGCTGATATGGAGTACGGGAGGCTTCTGTGAGCAGCTGCAACTGCACCTCTACCTGCCCAACCCTGTGTATCTTCGCTACAATTCAGTACACCCAAGGTCACCTGGCAAATCCTTACCATCACAACAGACAGAAAGGGAATACCAGACTCTACACAAATATACACATGTAGGCAAGACGAAAGGATGTCTCCACTAGAACTGATGACCACAGGTGACCTCCAGCTGCCACCGCTCCAGGAATCAAGAAGATCTCTCCCTGGTTAGCCTGTGAAGTGGCTGACATTGCTCTCCTGTCATCCCCAACTGCGGGGAGCTCAGCCCTTCGCACCTGGCTTCGAGACTTCCCAGCAGTAAGCAGAAAAGCGCACAGCTTGCTGTCCTGCTCCCAGGAGGCTCCGGACCAAGGACTCGGAGCACTCCGCTGCCCTCGCAGACAAGCCTCCCAGCCAGCCACCTGGTCTGCCACATTTCCTAGGCTCTCAACACAGAGTTACGCACTAACCCCCCTCACATCGTTATAGCCCAGACTCATTTCCCCACCACCACCCTGGCTTGCTCCTGGCCCTTTCTCCTGCCACTCTTCTGATGCCAGTGCTGGCATCTGGAGTTGGCAGCTGCCCCCCATCCATCAGCACATCCCCTTTTCTGTGCCAGCTGTCAATTAAGCTGGCACATCGTGCAACCTTCCCACCTTCCCGGCTCTTAAAAGCAACCCACAGCGCACTGAACTGCCAGCCTCAGAGGCAAGGAGCTGGTTGTTAGCTGTCAGACAGGGTAAGCTCTGGACCATCTGCAAACAAGTGACGGGAGCAAGAAGCCACCGTGTGGGGTGCTGATGGCCAGCCCTCATGCTGAGGAAATGCCTTGTCTGGAACAAAATATGCTCCATACCGTTTAGCCTGGTCTTTCCCCTTCAGTCACTGTGGAAATATCCTCTCCCTCCTCTTCTATTCGAAAGATTCCTGCACAGAAGTTTCTCCCCCCTTCCAAAAGAGTACAGGAAGTTTTGGGGTGGTGTCCTACAGCTCTCTCCCCAGGAAGGAGGGAACACATGCAGCCAACTTTTCCTCCAAATGACCAGAAAAATTGTTAGCTAATCAAAACCGGCGCCGCTTCACTCAAATGACTGATTGTGGCACTCACTCTTCTCCCTTCCCTCACCCCCATTAGCTGATCAGGGTCAAACGCTGGGCTCTGAGGCTGCTTCCCCTCCGT
The DNA here is from genome assembly GCF_013368605.1 of Nyctibius grandis. Classification (NCBI taxonomy): domain Eukaryota; kingdom Metazoa; phylum Chordata; class Aves; order Nyctibiiformes; family Nyctibiidae; genus Nyctibius; species Nyctibius grandis. The sequence goes on from NC_090668.1 coordinate 5,905,521, forward strand.
CTGCTGCTGCTGGCAATCGCTCAGGCTGGGGCACCATTTATCAGGCAAAGAAATGGCAGAGCAGCCCCTCAGGAGCTTGCCACACTGCATTTGTAGCCCCCAGCAGCAGGTTGGCTTGAACACAACGAGCAGGGCAGATGGAGCAGTGCGAGCCTCCCCACGAGCTGTGCAAACCTCACCGAGGGCCATGCATATTCAGTGGGGGTGGGATCCTGCTCTGACACTAAGGTCCCCCCTCCATGGTGCTATTGATATCCAGACTAGAGCAAAGTCGGCAGAGATACATATGCATTTTTCTGCAGCCTGGTAAATCTTTAGAAGGAGGAGGGACGCCTCTGCCATGACCGTGCGTGGCTGGTTGAGTGGATGCACTGCTGCAGACAGGCTGGGAGGGAGGTCCAGAGAGCTTCCTCTTGTCAGCAGCAGATGGAAAGCTGCTGCGAGCTGCTGCAGGTCCCCAGTCAGCACTCTGTGCACCACGTCCACATCTGAAGGCTGCAGATAAGGGGAGAGTGCTTTGCGATAAGGTTCCTTTTAAAGGAATCGTCTCCTGTAGGAGCTTGCGGCCTGCTGTGCCTTGGGAAGGGGGGAGGAAGGAGAGGGTAAAGGCCAGAGGAACATGCTCCAGCCTGGCTCCAGACCTCATTGTCTGCATTCCCAGCACTCACACCGAGCCAGGATGGAAACTGAAGGGTTTTTTCCATCTTCCTAAAATGGGCTGTGTTCTTCCTTCCCTGCCAGCTGCTAAAATGACCTTGAAGAGGGCAAGGAGAGGGGCAAAAATCTGCATATGAGAAGCAGTAGCATCATGCGCTTGCATCTCATCTCCAGGAAGATTATTGCCATGGGTCATGAGAGAAGCTCCAGGAAGGATTCCTCAAGTTCCCCTGAAGCACAGCTGCACTCTACCCACCTGCACTCACGGGAAGCACTGTGGAAGGCAGCAAAGCAGGACGGAGCTGCAACGTGCTGCGCTCACTGCTACACACTGACCCCTCTCTTTCACAGTGCATACAAGAGATCTCTCCTTTTGCTTTCCATGCTGGAGAAGCCAATCTCTTCCCACTGGCAACAGCAAAGACCCGCTCTCCACTGTCTGGCCCGCTTGTTCTCTGTGGGCCAAAGAACAGTCAGACCCTGGCTAAGCACGGCGATCTGCTGCACTGGGAAGTAAGTAACCCCATTCACAGGATCCAAGACAATGCTGCAAGATGAACATCTCAGAAAAAGTGAAGGTATTGCTACTTGGCACATTTAAAGCTTATCTGACAACAACCCTTGAAGATCAAACAGACAATTCTGTGCCAGGACAGACTAGATGATGCAGCAGGCCTTCCCATCCCTCATTTCTACTGTCTCATTTCTCAGAAGCCCTTTTTATTCTGCTCTCCTCTTGCCTTGCTGGCCTTCCTCCGTATTTCTTTCACGTCCCAGAGTTGGACTGGGTCTGCTTTACGCTTAGGACAAAACACAAACATGTCTTTCAGGTCTGGAGGGAAGAGAGCTAAAGGGAAAAGTTCTTATCTGCCCTGCCTCATACCTACAAGCTTGAGGTGACTTATCGACTGCAGAAGGCTCACCCACGGGCCAGGCCTGTGGGGAGGGGGAAGAGCCTGCTGGAGAAGGCACAACCAACCTGAATCACACATATTTTTTTCCTCTCTCCATCTGTATGCAAATGACAGCTCTTTTTATCCTTTCTATGCATGAAAGAGTAATATGGAAATAGGGAGGAAGGCGATCACGGCACAAGCTCCCCATGACTCATTAGCTTCACTTTGCGTCTCCCATGGATGCTCCAGCACGAGGCAGGGACGGAGACACAGGGAGATATAAGGAGAGTGAAGAAGTGCTGGGCTCATGCGATACCCAAAGTTCATCAGTGCATTACAACACATTTACACAGTCCCACCAGAAGAATATCCCCCTCCTGCTGCGGGGGATATTGCCAGCCCGCAGGGAGCCCCTGGGAGGTGTGCAGCTGGCCAAGCTTTCTCTAGATGCTCTCTGCAGATACCCCTGTGGCACGTAAGGACAGATAAAGGCCATGGTAAGGCTCTGCCAGCCAAGGCATTTGTCAGGGCTGCTCCCAAGCTGTTCTGACTTCTGTGATGTGCTATAACAACTTTCCAGTGTAGCAGAGGCACAGTTCCCCTGACCCACCACTTGTATTTTTCAGGGAAGATTTATAAGTACGGTGAATTTAGGGGAGGGGGGTGTTGCATCTCTTTAACACTGAAAGGGAGGAGCTTTCTTAGTGACATGGTCACGTTGACATTTCATTTCCCCTTACTTGCAGAAATCAGGTAGAGCTGGGGCCAGTAGATGGGATTAGTTTTGGGTGGTGGTGATGAGAGGGCGACTGGAAATTATATCTCTGCTCAGGACCTTTCACTGGTGATCGCTGCTGGGCCCTGACAGAGGTCCCTGGACTTGGGCTGCACCAAGTTTGTATAATTAACTACACAATTTCAGCTTAATTCTTTGTAGCATCAGAAAAGCCAGTCACACTGTTGGGATAAAGCGGAATTAGTGGATGTTTGGGTGATGCATACTGGAGAGGAGTCTAATCAACCCTATTTGAGGGATAGCCTCTCCAAACTGGGCTGCACTGAGACACAGCAAATCAAGAGGAATTAACACCCGGCAGTTTGCTGGGTGGAAAAAAAATATATAAATGAAAAAAAAAACACAAACACAGCTGCTGTGTCTTAACTGCTCTCCACCCCCTCCAGGGACTTGAGGGAGAGCAGGCCTGTCAGCTGCTTTAAGGGACATTATCCTCACAGTTTCTTCCCAGTGTTTACAAGGAAGCGCTGCTGCTGCTTGTTTGATTGCTTGTCACTGCCAGCGCAGAGAGACGTTCTCTCAAAGTTCACCCTCCACAAGCTCCACCACCACAAGAGTGGAGCCAGACCTAACGTGATCCTCCGCGAGGGCAGACTCCCAGCTGCTCCCTGGGGTATGGCTCCGGGCACAGCCCAGCACTGGGCAGCGTTTGCAGAGCGACTTCCCCTCCCTGAGCTCACTGCCCAGTGTTGCTCCTCTCTCCTCCACTAACACCAAGTCACTTCTTTAAGTTGTCTCTAGCCATCTTCAGCTCCTGGCCCACACCTGACTCTTCTCCCAGGCAACTAGCGATAGGACAAGAGGACACAGCCTCAAGCTTCACCAGGGGAGGTTCAGGTTGGACATTAGGAAGCATTTCTTCTCAGCAAGGGTCATTAGCCATTGGAAGGGGCTGCCCAGGGAGGTGGTGGAGTCACCATCTCTGGAGGGGTTTAAGAAAAGACTGGACATGGCACTTAGTGCCATGGTCTAGTTGACGGGGTGGTGTCAGGGCAACGGTTGGACTCGATGATCCCAGAGGGCTCTTCCAACCTGATTGATTCTGTGACTCACTCCCTAACTCAAGACTTCCCCTCCCGTGCATCTCCTTCTGCACCAAATCCGCTTACACACTGCAGAGACCATCATCCTTTCTCAATGATCTGTCCTGGCTGGATCCAAACTTGAGAAACACATTCCCCAACCTCCTCCAAACCCTCAGGAATCAAAGATACAGAGTAACCATGATACCATCCTCTCCTGTGCTCAGGTACCTTGATGACCCCAAGTCAACAGGTCAAGGGAGAGGATATTAGATACATCACAGAATAATGAAAAGCCACATGAGACAGTAGGGTGTGCTAAGATAAAGATATGTATGTCCCACATTGGGTTAGGGCTCTGGTTGTAGAGAAGATCAGGAACCGTGTCACCCCAGCCCTGGGGACAGGACCTGCAGAGAAGTATGTTTATGGCATATCTCCATGGGATTGCTCAGGGTCTGTGTCAGAGCAGATCCCAGACCTAACGGCACCTCAGAAGCATGAACAAACTGCAGCTGTGTAAGACCTGCAAAGTGACTGCATTATTACCTCCATTTACGGAAAGGCACATCATGGGACTACGGGCACGTGGCTTGTCCTAAGCCCAGAAGGAAGCTAGAAGAAGAATTCTGGTGTTTCTCTTTTCAGACCACATCTCTCACTTTCCTGCTGTCACGAAAGGCAGAACGTTTCCTGCGATCAAGCCCACCCTGATTTCTGGTTTCTCCCTCATAAATACTGGATGAGCAAATGGCAAAGACACAATCACAGCAGTTCAGCCTGCTACATGGCTCTGCCAAGGTGGACAGAGCCACCATGAACATTTTACACTGTCAAGGAAAATAGTTTTGTCTTTAGATTAAAAAGCCAAAGTCCACAGTCTTTGCTCCCCTTTCCCTCTGTACACCCCCTTGCATTCTGCCCTTGACCAACCAGATCATGCAGAGAACCACTGAGGTGAGAACTGAGAGCGCTGCACGGTCCAGGCTCCGCCGCAGCGGGCCCAGCTCAGCGCTGCACAGCGTGTGGCCGGCTGCCACCGTCCGTCCCTCCGGTGCTGCAGTGCATCTAACGGCAGCGCTGCTGAGTCACGCGCCGAGCTGCTCAGGGAGCCCCGGGGTGGCCTTGGGCTGCTCTGCTCTTCGGGACCGTTGTGCCATCAAGCCACTACAAAAAGCTTAAAACGAGGGACCCCAAGGAAATGTTCTTCTCAACTTCTAAGATTAAAAAAAAACAGTCACAGGGCACTGATCAGGGGGAGGGGGAGAGCTACAACTCACATTTACCTGAAAGAATCAGAAAAGTAAAGGACTCCTACTTTCTTGAACATAAGAGAATCACGATGGGTAAGGCAGCAGTACAGTAAGCCTGGGCTGAAGATTTTTATTGTAAAGTTTTATCCTTAGTCTGCAAGGATTTTGCATGTGTCACCAGCCTAAAATACCATATGTGTGTTGCAACCCACTTCAGGAAGTGCCAGGGGTAGGAGAGGTGGCAATGAATCAAAAGCAGGGCAGTTACCCTACTCTCTTCAATTTTATGGCACACTCTTGTTGAGGACCTTCTGGACAGCCACTATCCAGCTCACAGCTCTGGCAGCTGCTGTTCTGCAGGACTTCTTGCTTAGGAAGGGGAGAAGACACAAACTAGGAATAGTTACTAAAACATCCCTGACCATGTGGAAGTAGAGAAGGTGACAGATGCTGGAAGAGCAGAGAACAGGAGACATGCGTTCACAGAATCACGGAATCAACCAGGTCGGAAGAGACCTCTGGGATCATCGAGTCCAACCGTTGCCCTGACACCACCCTGTCAACTAGACCATGAAAAACTGGGGTGAAGATCAGCACCATCAACAACACATTAGAATTCTTCCCTGGTGAAGTGGTGCTTGAATGAAATGAACAAAAAAGTTCTTGCACTGAGGTCATAGATATACTTCCAAGTCCTTTCCCAAGAAGGCAATAGGGAAGATTTTGCCACGTACTGCAAAGAGATTTCAGAAACATTTTCCATTCTAATGTGACTCTGGGAATATGGAAATTGCCTCACCCTTTCCTCTAGCCCTTGGGGTATTCCTGCTTAATCAAAACTGGGGGAGGGAGGAGTTAAAGTAGACGAGGAAGCTTAAAAATATGCATCCTTATGCGAAAAGCAAGAATAAAATGTCATCTCTCAGCTCTGAAAAAGTTACCACATTGATTTCTGCTTCATAAAAATGAGGTTAAGTCGAATGCATTAAGCTGGCAAACTGGATAATTGCATGTCCTGAAACTGTCTTCAAAACAGCTCATTTCGCAGCGGTGCTCAGAAAATAACTTCATCAATAAGGCTCTTGCCCATTAAACCTTCGCACCTCTCGGTGCCTTGCTCAGGAGAGAAGCTTGTCCTTCCCGAGAAGGACGACTTCTTCCTTTCACCTCAAACTAGTGGGTAAAGTAAGGCTGTTTTGCATTGCATTAGCATATTTCTGGCACGAAGAAAAGAGGGTGAAAACCAAACATTCTCGGGGCTGGGGCTTTCCAGCTCCGGTTCCCCACACATGGTGTGTCGCAGAGAGTCTTACACTGTGGCTGGCAACTTTTTCTCTGGAGTGGAAGTGAGAATTGCTCAGAGCCAACGCTTGGCCTCGGGTTTTGCTGCCCTGTGGAAGAGGGTTCGTTCTTTTCCCGGTGGGTCTGGCCAGGGTCAGGCCCTTCCAGACAGCCGAGCCCTCGTGCGGCCCCGCCGGCAGGATGGGTCCTGACCTTTCTGCGTGGCTGACATTACCCTGTTCCCCTTCCTCAGCGCACAGCAGCGTTCCAAGGCAAGAGCTTGCCTTCGGCTACCTAGTTTGCATGGCAACACATATGAATTCTTCAACTCACCGTATTATCTAGCGGTGGTGCTGGAGCCTGAGGTCTGAACACTGCACTGCATCCTAGGAGCTTGGTCTAGGAGAGGGATTCAGGCTTCTGCTCTGCCCTGAGCTCCACAACACAACAGCCCCTGCCACGGGGTGTTGTTCTACAGACAGTGAGGTGTGGTGATAATTGGTTGTTCTCTCCCACCAGCCCTGTCCACTTACTAGAATAAAATGGACTAGGTATCCACTACCGTGGATTCCTCTGGTGTCCAGTGGTGCCTCAGAGTGCCCACCAGCGTCAAGGGGGGAGACAAGCAAAGCAAACCAGACAGAAGAAACCACACACATATCTGGAGAGTTGTTCAGATACAGATTCTTTTCCAGAACCTAACCCTTCAATTACCCCTGTGAGTGGGGTATTTTTCTCTTCCTGCTAACAAAGCTTTGCTCCTCCTTTCACTCCAACTCCAGCAGGAGCTGTTCAGGTCCCCAGCTGGCACTTCCCCTTGCCCAGTCACTGGATCACAGCACTGAGGATGCTCTGTGGGGAGATGAAGTAATTGACTTCAATCTCTCCTGGCAAAAAGCAACTCCATGCTGCCATGCTCCTTCTTACACTCCAAAATCCCCTTTCCTTTGTCCCCTATCAACCAACTTGACTTTTTTTTTTTCCATGGTCCTATTTGGGCCAAGCTCCTGCTTCATTCACACAACTTATGGATTCGGCACGTTCCTTTACAACCCTGTCTCGCTAAATACAAAAAGTGAGGCGAGGAAATGCTGTTCTCTTCAGCTACCTCATTAAAGTTTTTCACTTAATATGAATGCAATCAATAGTGCCTTCCTGGAAGAAGCTTCAATGAGAGGAGCAATTAATTTGCTACCACTTGCCAAGGCCAATGTGCCTTTGACACACTGGCCTGAAAGTCTTGGGTGAGTTTGGCAGAACATGATTCCCATACTGCTAAAAGACAAGAACAGATTTGGCATTGGATCAGCAACCCAAATGGTAACAGGAGCCTCCCTCTAAGTGGCTTCAAAAGCTGTATTGGCTGTTCCTAACATCAGCACTATGTATGTGTACATCACCTAGACACCGTATGATGTATCGACACAAGGCTCAGCCCTGGCTGAGTTTTCCTTAAGCTCTGCAGTCAGAGTACAGGGTTCTCCAGAGCCCTCTCCCTGTTACAAAGGTACTTGATGTAGGTCACAGCACCCTCCACAAGCATGCCCTGATGCTATCTGACAGCAACACGGCAGGCTGGGTGAACATGCTGAGGGCCCGGGGTCCCTCCATCGCTGCAGCTGGAGCATGCCTCATCAATCAAGTGTGAAGCCTCCATGGTATTAAATCTTAGAAAATGACACGCATCGCAGGAGGAATCTCCTCACACCAGACTCCAGCACTTCTCCTTTGAGGACCCTCTGTTATTGTAACACAACAGCAATAATAAACCCCCTCCAGAAACAATGGCTTGAAGACAAATGACAGGCAGCTGGCAAGATATGGGTGTTGAGCTGCAGGCAGCTGGTGCTGGCAGAGAAAGAGAGAGACGTGAGCTCCCCAAGGGAAAGGCACACTTACCCCAGTGTCCAGTGAAGGGACAGGTAAGGAGTAGGCCAGGAGGAGTCTGAGGGCAGAGGAAAATGAAAAGTTGGAGCAGCAACCAGCTATCACAGTGATTAGAGATCATTAGGAGATCAGCCTCTCTCTTCTGAAAACCTTTATAATTCCATCCCAGCATAAAAGCCCAGACTGACGGCCCTTGGGACACAGAGAACCAGAGGCTGGGCACAGGCAAGACCCTCTTCTAACCCACCTTACACCCTGGTCAGTGGAGACTTCACTTCAGATGCGTGGGGGAATTTAACCCCACTGCTGCTGCTCCAGGGAGCCAGCAGCTTACCAGGGCCAGTCCCCCAGATGATTTTGTCACACAGGCACCTGTCTGCTAAGAACAGATCAGAGAAAAAACATCCATGAGACAGCAAATGACTCTGGATCTGAACTACTGACCTAGAGACAAATGGCTCCGTGCCCTAATCCCAACCCCTCAAGCCATCTATTCCCCCTATCACACCATCCTGTTGACAGAAGACATTAAGCACTGCCAGAAGGGGACCTTAAAAAAAAATAAAAGGCTTTTTCCTTTTTGTGGCAACCTCTGTAGCAGCACAGCTACTCAAATATTTGCCTGGCTCCTTATAATTCATTATTGCCCATTTTTTATGATAGTCTCTTTGAAACTGTATTCCCATTGCCCAGGGGGGAAGCTTAATTTGCATTATAGCAGTAGAACATTCTGCTAAAGACAAACTCCACCAAAAAACTTCCTTAGGTTTCTTTCTCCTGAAAAGTAACATGGCACAGGGCAGGGAAAATGCAATGTCTGGACAGGGATGGAGGACATCTGTTTCCTCCTGTTGGCTGCCCTCCCTCCGCAAGGATGTTGTGCTGCACAAGTGGAAACAGTTCAATGTAAAAGGCTGGGGTAAAATCTTGAACGACTTTCCTCTAATATGTCAACACGAGTTTTTTGCCGTCGATTTCAGTGCAGGCAGGATTTTCTCTAAAAGGAAAAGACGCTCGAGTTTTGGGTCACTTTGTGCAGTGCGAATGCAAATTACTGTAACTTGCATTATGGTTCTAATAAGCTCCTGTAATGACATTAAAGACAAACGCTTGATAATGCTGCCTTCAGAAATGATGGAATGCAAATTTAGGATGAAATCCAGCCCACTCTCCCCCTCCCTGCCACATTACCAGTGTTTGTTGAGCCTGATTTTACTCAAGGGTGGCCTGAGGTTTTAATGAGTTACTCTCATGGGTCTGCCTTGCTATTTAACACGACAGAATTGCAAATCATATCGATAAAAAATCTGCTAAGCCATTTTGAACTGCTTACGGAATGGGACCCCGCTGTGCTACTTGAGAACAACCATTTTGCCCAGCTCCTCCCCTCTCAGGATCCAGTTATGGATCTGGCCTAACATTACATCCCCAGGCCACTAGCCACGTTATTTTAATTTAATTTAAGGAAGGCTATAAATAGGTCAGAAGAAACTAAGGGAATTAGTTGTTCAAATCAAAATGAGAATCAATTGGGAGCCACATTCTCATATGGAAGCTCTCTCCTAGTCCTTCCATGCAGGCCCTCTAGCTTTGAATCAGTTTTCTGCATAACTCTGAATCTTCTTAAAATGATGTCACCTTTCAGATGATGTAATCTGTGGCCAGTAACAGACCCGAGAAGATGGCATTCCCTCCATTCTAAAACTTTGATGTGATATGGAAACTCGAGGGAAGAAAAGGACAGCATTCAGGAAAGTTTTCAAGTTTTCATTGATGTAATAGTTTGAAAATTATCAATTTGTCCTTTTCTTCAGGTTTCAGCTGCCAAAATTGAAAACTATAAATTCTTTCTGACAAAAATCTGAAGAACTCCTCTCACTTATGATAATCTTATCATTGTGATATGTACCAATACCAGTTAGTTCCTTTCCTTCCCTTCCCATCACAATCCCTCACGTAGATTCTGAAATAAAAATAATTTGGTTATCTAAGCCTATGTGCTATTTAGAAACCAATTTATAGGAGTAGGATTTTACTGTTGTCCCAATAAATGTTCCTTGTTCATAAGTCAAAAAAGCTTGATCTTAAATATAGGTTAGTGCATCCTGACACCAAACACAGGGGTAGATGCTGTGCATAAAACAGGGAAGGCTCAGCAAATTGCTCTTAGGAAAAAAAAAAAAATCAAACAATTTTGCCTATGAAAACCTGAAGGGTTTTTTTTTTTGTGTGTGTGACACTCACAATCTGAACTGCATTGGTTCATTTTGATTTGGTATACGGGTTACATAGTATTATTCTGCTTTTATTCTTTCTGCTGGGTGACCTTGGGATAAGGTTTGTAGGACGTTAATGTTCAGAGTCTGCTTTCTCTGAACAGCTTCCCAAAGACAACAGTGCCAAGGGCCAGCTCCCTGCCTCTGCGAGTGACAGCGTGCCTCGATGTTCACAGGGCCAAGAGCCACAGACCAACCCAGATACCCTGAGGAGCTGTTGGAGTGGTTCAAAGGCTGAGATGATGAGAGCTTCCCTGGGTATGACCAAGCCATGACTGGAGCACCCATGTTCGTTCTAATCCAGACACAGACCATGCCAGCCCTCCTGGATCTCTGCTCTCCGACTTGGTGACCACCAGACACTGAAGTTTCTAATATGATACTCAGACAAGCCAGGCTCGAGCCAGTGCGGGTACGCCGTCCTACACTGCGGGCAAGCTTCCTACTGCAGGGTAGATAAGGCAGACACTTCAGAAAGACTCTATTTACATTCTGCTCTACTGCTGAATTCATTCGTTGGACCACTCATGCAAAATGGATAATGCAAATGGAACTGCTACATTTGGAACTAAGCTTATTTTTGTACTCCAGCAAACATGAGTGCATTAGATTGTTTTTCTTTTTTTTTTCTTTTTTTTTTTTTCTTTAAGGTGTTTGCCCACCTGTAGTCCCCAAAGCTCTGGTTTCAGATCTGGGGGAGGACATCAGAGTAGTCCACTGCTGAACCAGAATGGTGCAGGCACTTCAAACCACTGGCTTTCGAGCCCACAGACTCATGACTAGCATTGATGTGGAACTGATGAGTGGCTGGCTGTTTTACAGCATTGCAGCCTTCGAGAAGGCTGCTCTCTCCTCACTGCAGGGTGAGTGATAAATTCATGCAGAGCATGGACAATTGCAGGGGAAGAAATGGAGAGGCTGGAAGTGACCACTTATCCCTGTACTCACTCAGAGTTACACTAATGCACAGATGTCATGTTCATGCAGGAGGCGGAGTAAGTAGATTAACATCTCTGTGGATACTGGATCCCCCTCTCCTCCTCATACAGGACCCAGAGTCTCAGCACTAGTTATAAGCAAGGAGTTGTTTCCCACGGCAGCAGCAATCTCTCCATCAACAGTCACTGCATAAGCTCAGTCGAGGTGAGTGGGGATGCTCTAGCCAGACACAACGCAGCACGCTCCCTTCTCCGACTACTCCATCCACTTCTAACTCTGCCTCAGACTGCCCTACACACACTCCTGTAGTTTGCACACGTACTCTTCTCCAGCGGACCAGCACACCCTACTCACAAGCCTTTTCTAGCTTATCTGGTCATATGCAAAGAGCCTACGAGAGAAGCAGATGAGACACAGAGTGAGATAGCATAGGGGAGCAAAGGAGAACAGAATTCTTCAGCAATCCCCTCTTCCAACAGTCCTCCTCTTTCTTTAACTCTGCAACCGGCCCCTTGTGTACACCCAGAGTAAGTCCAGTCCAACATTTCTCCATCCTACAGGAATTAACACTCCCAGATCACCACTGCTGATCTGTGCAGTGAGAAAGATTAATGTGGACTTGCAGAGATGGATCATCTGTAGGCACTTCAGAGCAAGAGGAAGAAAAAACTGTCAGTGTGATTTCAGGGAGCACAACGATGTACTCCCATGCAAAGATGAAGCAGCACTTCCCCATCTCCTTGGTGCTTTGTAGCAGGCACTGTACCAATGACAAGGGATCACCCCTTCTCTCTGCTTCCCTCCCTCATTCGAGAAGTTGGAAAACCTCCTAGTATCACACTCTCCGGGAAAGTGCTGCTTGGGTCAAGCCCTGTTTGAAAAAAAGACTATCACGTTTGCTCTGCTGCGCTCTGCAATGCATAACAGAGTCTGCATTGCAGTCTGAAACTGCAATCCAACACCATCTGTCCCTTCCACTTGCAGCACTGCATCACTCCAGGGAGTCTGTTCTTCAGGGGGGATCCAGAGACCACCTGGCTGTGCTGTCCCCCGCTACCCATGACAGCAGGAGAAGGGCAGAACACCCCACCGATTTTTATTACGAGACTGAAACTAGAACTGGCTGCTCAGTGAAACTCTATGAGGAGCAAGACAGGGGAAAAGCGCTGATTTGCTTTCATTTCATTACTTTTTAAAACAAATTCAGTACAATCAACAGCATATATACTTAAATCCTCTTCAACCACCTTACAGAAAGGAAGTTAAGGAGCAGAGACAAGCAAGCATGGAGCTCTGCGCTGCTGTGGCTACATGTAAATCTGTATGAAGGAGCTACTGTAACAACAGCCTAAGCCACCAACTCGCCTTTCCTGAGTGTTCTCGGATTAGAGGACACAGAAGCAACACAACCAAGGGACAAGACAACAGACCTGGAGATATTTCACTGCTCTGCTCAGTCCCCGACTTACTGAGTCACAGCGGGAAGGACACTTTTGCTTTATTCTTCTCCATCTCTCTATGCACTTCCTGCCTGCCTGTGCTATGAGCAAATTAACCTGGTAGTGAATTCTTCAGGGCTGTAGCCATCTCTCCCTATACAACCATACAGCACCTTGCACAATGCCATCCCCAACTTCAACAAGGCACTACGCTCTGCTCTAAGTGAAGCATTCACAAATCTTAATACCACAAAGGTGAAACCTGAAATTTGTAAAGTATGCACCAATGCTGTCCCTCTGTGTCTGTGATGCTGGGAGGAGGAAATGGTTCAGCTCTATCACGAATTAGTGTTCTGACAGCTCGGTGCAATCTAACCATGACTTGCATGCCTGCTTTCCCTTCACATTCCCAGGAGCACACTCTGCATTAGATCATGCTCTGCTCCAAAGCAGAGGAGAAAGTATGGGGAGGAAGATGAAATTGCCTTGACCAGCTTTCCTTGTCCTGAAAATATGCTCCTGACATGTGAAGAAAGCTGCAGGGAGCTTTCTCTCTGCTTTGGAGAGCACAGAGACAGGAAAAAATAACTAATCTTCAAGCTACTTGTAAGGTTGTGGCTTCACTCACATGAGGCCTGCCAACTCATCCTGAGTATTGGAACTCCCTGGGAACAGCACAGGGTTCAGGGGTAGTGAGGCTCTTGCTTTTCACCAGACCTTTATGTCTTTAAACAGACCCTATTTGTCTGCAGATTGCTCTTCTCTTCCCCTTAACATAGTGTCAGAGAATTTAGAAAGCAAGAAGGTTATAAATACATCACCAAGCCATTTATTCAAGAGATAAGCATGTAAAAGAAGATGATGCTTGGGTAAACAAATGCCACAGGTTCTGCAAATCAGCTGTCTCTTTCCTCTGAGCTGTTTCTGGACCTTTTGGGGCTCTGAAAGGGCAAGACCCCGCTGTCTGGCTAACTGCTCCACTCACAGGCAGCTCTATAACTACCCACTTTCTGCACGGGATCCACCTGCACTTACTCTCCTCCCAGCCCATGCATCATCTCCACAAATTATATATATTATGACCATGAAGCAGATAGCACAGTCTCAAGTGACTAAGTAACAATACACTGAAGGCCCTCTCGGGAACCTGCTACAAGCAAAGCATCAGATTCAACACACAATTCTTCAGCATTCACACTGGGATAAAATAGGAGAACGGGCATTCAAAGAAAGCACTTCTGTGTAATACCAGTATAAGCGGAGAAAAGATTTAGGATGCAAGTGCATCACAGCCTCTGCTCACCTCCTCCCACTGATGAATGTAGCGGATGAGCCGGGAGAGCCGCAGCAGCCGGAGCAGGCTGAGGATCTTCGTGAAGCGCACGATGCGCAGTGCCCGGGCTGTCTTGTACACCTCAGAATCAATGCGGGTTTCAACAATCAGGAAGATATAGTCCACGGGGATGGAGGAGATAAAATCCACCACAAACCAGCTCTTCAGGTACTTCATCTTGATCCTCTGTGGGTCTAGGATGATCTCTGTGTTGTCCTCCACCACTATGCCTGTTCGGAAGTTGAGGACAAGGTCGATGAGGAAGAACGTGTCAGAAACCACATTGAAGACAATCCATGGAGTAGTGTTTTCATCCTTGAAGAAAGTGATGCCCACAGGGATGATGATCAGGTTCCCTACCATCAGGAGCAGCATGGTCAAATCCCAATAAAACCTGGACAGCAAGACAGAGACACATGAGATCAGCTATAGAGTGGGAGATCAGAGAGCCCAGGTCAACAGAACTAACGGGCTTTATACATCTCTGCTGTCATTCATTCCCTATGCTCTGCTCGTCTGCCTGATGTACTCAGAGTGCACAAGCTGCTAATTAAGTACTTAATACCACAGGAACACTCATCTTCTGGCTTAGAGGGTTCGGAAAGGAATTGAGCACATGGCTGGACATGCCCACTTGAAAACTTCAACTGGGACTTCAGAGTCACCCAAGAAGAGACTGACATACTTGAGTTACTAAAATGACTGTCAGGCAACGAGAGAGACAGAACAAGTATTTGGAAGGCCTCAGAGTTTGTATGCCAAAAAGCCATTTGGGGTTAAAATGATGAGACTTGCTCCTACTGTCTGATCCTTCTTTAGAAGTAGCTGGCGCTGATAGCATTGGGATCAGGACAGAACTGGAGACTGTGCTGTGACCTACAATGTTCAGTTTAGGTTTCTTGCTGAGCCAAGCTTATGCTGAGCCTGGACTTCCGGAGTTTAGTCCACATTCTATAGACTCCTGTGTTGTACAGAAATAATAAAGCTTGGAGTCACGTGCCTGGAAACAGCTATTTCATTTCTAAAGTAAGCAACGACAACACTTAACTACTGTTCCATGAAGCACAGTCGCCAAGAAGCTTATCTTCACTTTAGTGGCAAGTCAGTATTATCCAGCGGGCCTTACAACATTCATTTTTGATTTTGAAAGCACACAGTCTGAATATCGTTCCTAATTTATTTGTTTGGGATTTTTTTTGAGATTTTCCCCAGGTATTAGTGTAAAAGATACACAATCACACAATGCTGCCACAACTCACCCAGAGTGAGGACTAAAATCTTTTCTGGGTCTCGTGCTTTGTTGAGGAGTCTCACAAAGGAGCCTCACTGCCCAACACCGCGGTGCTCCAGTTCCTTCCAAACGTTTCACACGTAGAGATGCCAATGTACTGTGGTTTCACACCGCCAAGTTTTCATCATCATCAGCTCTACACTGTATACTACAGGGCGGCTACCACAATAGTGTGAGGTATCATAAATAACTTGTATTAAGATGCACTTGTCACAGCAAATGAGCAAAGTACACAGAGCAAATTGTTTATCAGGTTTGGCTGCTTAAACATGAAGATGCAACGTTCAGAAAGCTGCAGTGGCTCCTCCAGTCACACAAATTAGCACGGTGTTTATATTATTATTAATCTCTTGAGTACCAAATAAGCTTAACTTCCTAGCCCATAAAAAAGGCAGCAGCAAGTTAACACAAGGGAGAGACTAGAGCCTTCCTTTAAACCAATCATCTCGGTAGCAGCAAAGTCAACAGAGTGGCTCTGGATTTACAATGATGTAATGAGGGAAACTGTTGGGTTTGCTGAAGAAGGACACACACATGCTGCTTCTCTGTCTGACAGATTACAGTCAAAATCACTGAAATGTTTCAGGAGAAACAGATTCGCCTCAAAGATCCCCAAAATCTAGCTTTGGTAAGAGCTGTTCAGCTTAAGCCTGGGCTTGGACCAGACTGAGCGGCTGCAGAACAGTATCACTATAGGGAGGCAACGACAGCAAATTGTTAAACCCTCAGCAGGAAAACAAAAAGGGCAGAATATGCCTTAAAAGCCTCCTCTGTATAGATTCTCTCTCCCTCGTAAGAACATAACCCCTTTAAAGCGCCTAAAAGCATATTTAAGACTCCAGCTATCACACGTGTACAGCCAGGGTCACAAACCGGCAGCACACCAGCCATCCTCAGAAACGTTCAGCAGAGGCTGAGGGGAACTGACCTCAGTATGAGCAAAGTTACCCACAAACAAGGTTTCTAAAAATGCCATCAACTCTCTCTTCCTTGCTCTCAAGGTGCCGTGCCCTTGCAGGCAAGGTAGCGTGCAATCCTTCCCTTAGTATAAAGGTCGGTGCTGGTAGACACTGCAATGAGATTTGTCCAAGATGCTTCTAAGAGCAAGGCCGTGTCACACAGTAACGTGCATTAATGCTGTATAAATCCACGTTGCGGTCTTCCTTATTAAGGGCCCGAGATGATGCTGCAGCTTTCCTAGTCAATTAATCTAGATAATCGCACAATAGCAGGAAGTCTGGAAGCAGCGTGTATATTATTATCGAAAATAAATAACCTCCCAGCCATCTTTAATTTGCCTTAGGGGATACAGAAGGAGATATGCACAAAGAAAATTATTTTTCCCCAGTTTCAAATTAATGGCATGAGACAGACATGGCCAGACACGCAGAGATGGAAAGAAGTGGCTTTCTTCAGAGACCTTTGGATCTTTCTGCCTCTTATTTCTACACTGGTTGGTGATTTCAATACTTAGTGGCAACTGGGAACAATGACAACAGTGGCTAGGATGGCTCACAGTTTAAGATGTTTTCCACACACACACACAACCCCAGTAAAATGCTTTCTGCCTGACTGAAGCACCTCCTGCTACCCCACTCTCATAGTCAAGCCTGGTCACACCACGGTCAGCTGTCCTGCATCCTGATCTACAGCATTTCTTGCTGCTCCAGTTCTAAGGTCTTCAAACTCACTTCACACAAGCTCTTCAGTCCCAGCCTGCTCTTACTGCTGAATCGTCCAGGGTATCACGGTTTGCAGTGTGGACAAGCAAAGATGAAGTGCTAAAATTCACTGCCACAGTTCTCCTCAAGGGTGTACTAGCGACTCAAGATTATTGTCACAGGCTCCCCTCAGGTCTGACCTTTAAAGCCATCACTTACAAAACACAGAAGGTAAACTTTTGTATCCAATGCACCCCTGCTAATAAAAGGGTATCCAGTGTGTCAGGGAGGAGATAACCTTTGGACTCTACGAAGGAGACAGAAAAAGCTGAAAAGCACCAAGAATTTGGCCTGCACACCAATTCCAGCACAGCAAAGTCACCTGCCTTTACAATGTAAACTGCCTAGAAGTTGAAATTTAACTATTAAGATTCCACAGCTCCTGCACATTCTATTTTTACCCACATATGAAGTATGATCTGCTCAGGGTGGCATCACTGCAGTTAGACTGAACAGACTCTCAGGGACCGCAACACCTCAGAGGTCTAATATAATCCATGTGTCATTTTGTATTTACACTGAGGAACATCTCTTCACTCCCTGTAAATTATTGGCCAGAATGACTAACGGCACATATGATGTATGTAAGGGCAAGCACCAGCTATTAATAACCGATGTTTTCTGTATTTCTGTTGTTCCTTTCACCCAGGGATTCCACAGAGCTGACAGTGATGAAATCAGCTCCGCTGCACCCATGAGAAGCAGATGGAGTTATTATCCCTGTCTTGCACACAGAGAAGCCCCATGGCAAAGTTAAGAGAATGGGATTTGTCCACAGAAATCCGAGGCTAAATACAGGTTAGGACCTGAATTCGATTCTTGAGTCTAACCAGATCTGAAGCTATTCATCTGGCTTGAAAAAGAGTTTAACAGAGATGCATCTCATGGACATCGTCCTCTGATATCCTGTCTTCTTCTCCCTTCTCTTCCTGTTTTCAAAAGTCTACATTAAAAAAATTAATAAATATGAATGTATCATTTTATTATAGTTGACTCAGTGTGACCAAACAGCTTACAGCACAGGGAACTGCCAGCACTGTGTAAACCAGATGTCTTGTTCAACCATACTTGGGTTTTATACTACATCCTACCCTATGCACGTTCCTTAGATCTGAAATAGCACTTTAACATGCACCGCTACCTCCGATCTTTTAATTCCTAATAAATTATTTAGTTGTAACAGAATGCGCCTGAGAATTAGTGTGGCAAAGACACTTCAAGAATATACGCTCTTTAAGCACAGTTGGAATCACTCAGTTGATGTGATAGCATGTACACTTTGTAGGTATTAGTCTGTGGGTTTTGACCAGGCAGTTGGATCATCTTCCCGTTCTGTCTGGTGCGTAATGTAACAGCAGGCTGGGAATATTGCTTTCGGATGTCATTTTTTAAATTAAATAAACCTTGATTTTTCAAAACTATGCCATGATGCGGTGTAAGCAATTATAATGCATGAGCTCAGCAAGGATTGTGACCAATTGGAGAGAAAAAAGTGAATTGCAGAGGTTCGCCCAGTCAGCATCACTGTGTCAGTCTGCCGTTCAAAGCCTGCCCCTGAGTGGGGCACATTTGCGGCCTTAACTTCTGTTCTTGCTCTGTAGTGTTTGCACTGTCAAGAGAAAATAGACTTGAGCAACCTCACCTCTAAATTAACAAAGCTTTTTGGATGTTTTCAGCTTCTGCTGAAAGGCAGCCAACTCTGGTTGAACTGAGGCGCTGCCTGAAAGTGCACAGAAAAGAAGCAAAAATAAAAATGCATCTAACTGAAAATGCCAGGGAGCCAGGACACTCTGACCAGCAATGGAATTTAGCTCAGACACCGCGGCCAACCTTGCTGACCTTACAAGAACAGATCTTTAATGAACATATCTCGCTAAAACCAAAACCAAAGACAAATCCAATTGCCCTACCAAGCCCAGGCAGGAGCACCGGCTTGGTGCTGACTCAAGAAACAGAGTGCTACCTACGGAGTCACAAATGACATCTCCGTCCTCTGCTTTGCACTGGGAGGAATGGCTACATTGTGCCTTTAAAGAGCTGAGGAAAATCTGCTTTTTTCTCCACAGCGGCAGCTCCCTTCTCTCTCCTCGGGACTGCATCTCGAATTAGACACTGCTGTGCTCACCAGCAACTATCCTGACAGAAGAGAGGTCGCGCTTTAATTCCCAGGACTGCTAGTCGGGCTAGAAATAGAAATCATCTTTTGTAAAGAGCATTAGTGGCTGTCAGTGTGGCTGGAGCAGCATCGGTGGGAGGAAAGTTTACTCCAGAAAGCAGCCATTCACATAGGTGTCTGAACACAGAGGAGAGAGAAAGAAGCAGGAAGAGATCCTTCTCTGTCTTTGGAAGCACTGCTTCTCCCAGACATAAGTAGGCGTATTTCTACTGGAGAGTTACAAACTTTGATTATTCACAGAGATAATAGGAGGAACATGGTGATTCATGGCTCCTAAACACATTAAAGGACACTTAACCAGCTACTGAATCCAAGAATTCACTTGCTAGAAGAATTCATTTATTTATAGGGAGTTATTCAAATACCTGTGCACTTGAAAACCTCTTTGAAATGAAAACTCGCCTAAAAAAATAGTCAAATGACTTACGAAAATATTCTCTGTGGGAAATTATATATCCCAGGGAGGCTGTAGAGTCTTCTTCTCTGGAGATATTCAAACCCCACCTGGACATGACCCTGTGTAAGGTGCTCTAGGGGAGCCTGCTTTAGCAGGAGGTTGGACTAGATGATCTCCAGAGGTGCCTTCCAACCCCAGCCCGTCTGTGATTCCATGAAACAATTAGGGGGACCTAGCTAAAGAATAAGACAAACAGTTTTAGTTCCTTCCGACCAATCTATGAAAATATATATCCTCTGCCATCCTGAATAAACCCCATGAGAGCACTGATAATCAGCCATGCATTACGACAGCACGAAGAAAAGAGCTCTGCTCTGTCTCAGCCTCCTCTAGAACTCCCTGGTCGCCTGCTTTGGCAGCACGGGCTGCTTCTCATTCAGCCCTGGTTGTCCCTTTCTGTTACAGACCACGGGCTACACCAAATTCAACTCCACTGCCAGTTGGTGCTCTGCAAATACATAGCACATAAACAGCGGAGATACACCCAGGGCTGGTACAGCGGTTAAGGGCTACACTCAGACTACCTGCACCTATGGGTCTAAGGAAGATGTTCCACCTGTCTCCTCATGGTGACAGCAGGGAGGCAGGACTGGGAGCCCCGTGCAGTTGCTAGTCTGAACTATTCATCTTTCTTTTGAACTTAGAGGCTGTAGTCATCATGATGCCTCAGCTAGGTATCAGCGAGTAAGTGGTACCAGGGAGTTACTAAGATGGGATACAGTTCTGCCTGTGATTAACTCTCCTCTCAGGAGCAAAAGGACTATTAGCCAGCGATGGATTTTAAGTGCTTACATAAGCGGGTGTATCAGTAGGGATATCTCACAGCACCGTGCCCGTTACCAGCGAGGTGTGTGCCTTGGAGCACTTTGCATCTACATTCCTTAAAACTCACGTGCTGCCTGTGACAAAATTTACGCTGAATTCAACTGTCAGTTTTACTTGAGGCAAGATATCTTCCAAGGTCTGTGTTTAGCCTTTCACTTAGATTATCTCCAATGTACATAACTGCTCACCTAATCCCCTCTGAACTGTGCAGAATTCCACACTGTGTTTCGAGTTTAACACATACGCTCATATTATTACCTTAAAATATCATTACATGGATTTTGGTGAGTGGAAAATTAAGAAAGCTATTGCTTATGTAATACCTTAAATGGCATTTGCAGCCCAAGCAAGGTAGCATGTTAGCTTTTTATTGCTTCTCTATCATCAGCTTTTAAATCTAACACTACATTATTAAACAATAATCAACACCCTGCATTGTTCAAAGTAATGTCCACACCTTAATTAAATCTCACAGATAAAATTAAAAAGGTATTATCATCCTATGTTACAAATAGATAGACTATGAGATGCTAAAGATTTAGGTAACTTACTCAGAGGTAGAACTACCATCCAGAAAATATGGTTGTCTACTTTCAGAAGAGGTTTTCAGTCATGTTATATACTGTAATTTGATCAGTAGCAGCAAAGGAGAAATTTCCTTTCTCTTTCATTGTAAAAATATAAATATACACATTACTTAGCGATATTTTTATTGCAGCTATAATGCTTGACAATTTGCAAACAACACATTTGAGGCATTGATGCATTTCCCCAATTATAACATAGTACATTATGAATTATGCGTTTTCTTTGACTTACAAAACACAACACATTACATCAATATGAGTTAGCTGAAATTATTAGTTCTTTGATAGTACCTACAATACACCCACTCTGCTGTCAGGCTCCTTAAAGAGATGAAGATTTGTGTGACAGAGATTTTTACAGGAGAATTCAAAAGAACTGAGAACCAGTAAAGCAGACCTTACACCAAAGGTCATCTGCCAGGGAATGTGTTTGAACTACAGAACAGCTCAATGCTCTCAATACACAGGGAGTTCGGTAGCTGTTGGCAACGCCCCTGCCACCAGCAGACGGTGGCCTCTGGCCTGGTCAGAGCGGACCACAGACAGTGCCACAGCCGTGCTGCAGCCCTGTGGCACCCACCCCGTGGTGCCTGGCAGCCCCCTTTGGACGAGCCCAGGCTTTTATTGCCATGACCACGCAAGCCTCGGACCTGGCGCTTCCCACCAGCTCTGGTCAAAAACTGCCAAACGCAACATGAGCTCCTGACCAGGGGGTTTGCCTTTTGCATCAAGTATTAGCTATGGAGAAATGGCAAAGCCTTCGCCTTGCGTGGGCTCTGGCCTCTGCAGGGAGCAAGAACATCCCATCTGCTGGGACTTCCAGGGAATCTCTCCTCCGGAGCTCTTCTGGATAGCTGCGACACTCAGCATTGCCTATGGGAGCTGCTAGAGGAGCCACCAAGGAACTGATTGTCCTTCACAAAAACTAGAGTTGTCAAGATACAGACATTTCTATGGCTTCCATCTAGCCCGTTTAAAACAGGCTTGGTGAATCAGCCAAGACACACAGCCCTGGTGTTGTGCGACTTTGTTGGAACAACTTCATTCTGTTTCCTGTTTTTCTGTCTCAGAAACCCCACGCACTTTGTATTATCTTTGCGCTGAAATGCACCAGTCATGAACCAAAACCACATTAAGAATTGTTCAAGCATGTAAAAAAACATGGAACCTTATCCCAAAGAGCTGCTGACACTCCTTCTCCTAAGTGTTCTTAACTTTCACTCAGATAGGGAAGCTGATGATAGAATTTAAGTGACTTGGCTAGGACAACAGCACTCTACCCACTAGATAGTGCTATCTTTCACTCAAGTTCCTCCAAATGCCATACGGTGTGTGTGAACTACACAGCAAGCGGTACCACTGACCTCAGTTTCGTGGAGACTGAGCAAACCTTGCTGGGTGTCATTTCATTACACTCTGAGGCATGTCAGGACAGGAGAGTTCACAGAGGTTGCAGTGTTGCTGCCTGGCTTGCATGTGTCCTGGGATGATGACAGTTCTGGACATCTGACCTGTTAAGTCAACGTCTACCACCTAACCCTGCGGCGTGCTTCACAGAAACTGTGTAAGCCTTTTCAAGAGCTTTATGTGCAATCTGCCATTCGATAAATGCAAATGCATTGGAACACTTACACCAAGTCCTTGGTTCGCAGAGATACTGTATCACACAAACAATATGCTCCTGCACTTCATTTCCAGTAACGCTGAAACACAAACATGCCACAAGAATACGAAAAGTCATGGTGGATTCTGCATGAAGCAGTCAAATTGACCACTCTCCTCAACTCCTACTGCCTTCCTGCCTGCAGATATCATCCTAACAAATTAAACTGTATCTTAAATCTATACTTAGAATGCAATCTTCCCAGAAAGGTAAAAATAAACAAGATTTCATTTCCCCCTTCGGGGAACACACACACAGCAACAGAGATAGCCACAAGAGACTTCGTTTGTTCCGGCTCTAAATTTGGAGTATGGAGGTCAATAGAGCACAGAGCCCATTTCCAAATAAAAACAGCATTAGTAATATTTTCTCACTTGCCTGGATGCAGCTATTACTAGCTCATGGAGAATTCCCCTGACACAAGCTGCAAAAGCAGGGAAATTTTGTGGGTACTACCTGGAGGAAAGCTTATTCCCTCTCTTTTTGAAGCCCCAAATGATGAACGTTTACACACTGAATCTAGACAATTTTTTGTTGTTCTCATAGCACCAATGAGGTGATCAAAGATATAAATTTTTCTGCAGTGGAAATTCATTGCAGCAGGAGCTGGAGATACCATTGGGAAGATAATATGATACAGATTCAGTGGGAAATTTATAAGCACAAGTTTCCTCTAGAAGAAATCCAGGTCAGTGCAACCACTGGCAAACCAAGCTCTAACCTGTCTGGATGGTCTCCTCTCCCAACTCATGATATGTTAGACCCTTTCAGGATCCCTGTTGAGGGAAGGTAAAGACAGATTGCACACCAGCTGCTGGTGGTCTGGGGTTACCTCCTGCACAGCCACATCACGGCTTAAGATGTGTTCCACTCTGTGGCGGTCTCATCAAACACCATCAGAAGGAACATGCAACACCACATCCTCCTAGAGTTAAAGAACTACGTACAATTTTCTACTTGTAGTGTTTAACCAAAAGCACGCTCATGGCAGAAAGCCCAGGCCAGAGAGCTTAACTCTCTCTTCGTATCCCACCTTACTGCACTCATAAATATTTCTCGATTCTCCCCTCCTCTGGCCCCCCCATGCTGAATCCCAAAGGTTTTCAAGGTGTTAGATGTGTATCGATTTCATAGAACTCCCCAAATACATTATGTATGAGACTGACGTGCTAAGGGCTTGGCGATTCTGCGTTGTTTGATCTGCTGAAATCTCTCGCTTGTATGAATATGGAAAAGTTCCTCTTTGTTTGCTGTCCATTGATCCAGATGTTGACCCCTCTGTGTGCATTTATCTCTGATGATTTAATAATGAAAAAGACCAATAAACTGAAGAAAGTGAAGGAAGTCCCTTTAGGGGGACCTATTGCCATGGAAACGTGCCATATGTTGTTGTAGAGAACAGATAGATCAATAAGGGCTGCAGCTTCCAAGTCATCATGAATATGTTGTGGAATGTGAAGGACTAAAACCTAGAGACATACAGAAGTTGTCACATTTTGAAGTTCAGGCCCTGGCCCATATCCAGCATGTAGGATGACTCAAATTCAAATGTTTGAGCAGTCTGTTAGAAAGGTGGATCTGCACTAGGGAGTTCTGAATTGTCTCAAAAAGCACCAACACTGGGCCAAGGGTTTGATTTGTACCCAAGTACACAAAGGAAAGGGACTCTGTCTTATTTCAGAATGCCCAGACTCCGATTGCTTGGAGACATACAGGTAGAGATTACAACACCTAACTGATCTTTCACCTTTACTTGCCAGAGAATTAACAGCATCTCACACTTACAAGATTCAGTGCTGCAGGTCCACACTTTACATCTATACAGATGATATAGATATATATGTACATACACATATTGGTTCAGAGTAAATGCTACTGCAGGAGTGGCAGAGGACACATGACACCAACTGATGGAACGGGTATTTTCCACCAACTTGTCTTCTTGGTAAGTTACAAGGATGAGAGGTTGGTTTCTTAACTATTTTGTTTTGACATGGCACTCTCGACACCCTCATCTCACGTAAACTCATGCTATGTCAGCGTCACTACTAGGAACCCAAATTTACTAAAATTAAACACTCAAATAGGGCAGAGAGATGGCATGAGTCACATAACTAGATAAGAACCACAGTTTAGAAAGTGGGGGACAGTAGAAAGGACATTGCTCTGCTTTCTGCTAGCTGTTGTTTTGCTTTGGATTGACAAATTTATGCCCTCCTGCTCTGCAGTAGGCTCCAAAGAGGTGATAAATGCATGCAGCAGATAGCTAAGTCATCTGCCAGGCTGAGAAAAAGACTTCCAGCCATCTGAGATGCTACAAATCTTCCTCCTAGGTATTGCTATGCCACAGCTGGGTGTTGATTAGGAATCACAACTCCAGGCTCCCCAAATGGAAAGCGGGGTGAAACAGAAGATCTCTTATTACAACATCTAGGCTCTCAGAGGGGCTCCTAGGGACCCAGGTTTGGGGTACCAGGACAACGATCACCGCAGCAGGTCACCAGTGGACTTAAGCAGCCTTAGGAACAGCTAAGTATGTCGTTCAGCTGAGTAGCTGGCTATTTACATCCAGTTACTTTATGATGAAAGACTGAAAAAAACAGAGGAAGAGCTTCCTGTGCCTGAGGAGGGATCAAACCTGAGCCTGATGCAGCTGTCATGCAGCTCCATGAAGCAATTTACTCAATGAGATACATCTCTGCTCACAGGATAAGGCACACGTGCGCTCCCATGTTCTCTCTTCAACTTCTAGAGTTACCAGGATTTATGTCCGAGATAAGCAACAGCATCTGCCAGACCTCAGCACCCGTGCGCGCTTATTCCTACTGCTCTGTGAGCCCTGGATACGCCAGATGGGCAGAGAGAAAAACTTTAACCTCTTTCCTGCTTACTGGCAGGATGGGAACCCAATTACATCACAACTTTCAGCCCTGGTGGGAAACGTTAATGCTGGCATCCCTGTTTCAGGCAAGCTTCAGAACAAAGGGCCAGCGATACGCCTCTTTCTGTGGGGATGAGAAGATGGGGGTGGAAGGGAGTAAGACATCTGAAATGATAACGAGGTAGTGACTATGTGTGTTTCAGTTTCAAAAGCAGAATATATTTTTCCTCCCCAATTCCTCCTGCTGTTAACATCAGATTCTTGTTTGCAATGAGTTATTCAGGCAGGATTGGAGCACAATGAATCTTCAAAAAGACTAATGGTGCTGGGATCTTGGGGCTATTCAGGTATCTGAGACCCCAGACAAGAGATAAATCACCTTCTAAAAATGCAGCAGTTAAGGAAAAAAAAAAAAGTCCAATTGCCTCTGAATATTTTAGGTCTCAGAAGAAACACACTGCACTAAAGCTACACTTAGATAAGGCATCCACGTGAATCCACTATCCCCTCCTAACATCGGATGCTGGATTAATTACTGAATGTACTGAAACAGTACGTAGCTCACAAGGGACTTTTTCCTTTTGACCTCAAAGCACTTTATGGCAAGTGGCTGAGTCTCACCATCAGCATCTGCCAGCTGGGGAAACTGAGGTGCGGAGGGGCAATCATTTCCTAAGCACCTCACTCAGATGCGGGTCCACAGCAGAAAGGAGAAGAGAGACTAGGAATCCTGACATCCACTCCCGTGTCTTAAGGCCACTCAACTCAGCTCACAACTTAGCACTTCAGCTCCACAGACAGGCAGTTCCTCATGCAAGGAGCCACTGTGCTCCAAAGTCCTTTTCAGCTTCTGAGAAACTATTATTTGTTGCCCCCCAAAACATTTCTGCATTGAACTGACTGTAAGAAACCGCTTAAGGGCAGCAGGAGACTTGGGGAAAAATGAGGAGGACTTGGTGAATGCTCTGAGATACGAGAATGGAAAACTCAGGAACTGGACATTTAAAATAGATTCTCCTGGATGAGACACACTTGCTCAAAGAGGACGCTTTGAATCACCAATTACACAGAAAACAGGAAAACACTGGTTGCAAAACACAGCAGCTTGCTGTAACTCTACTATAACGTCCAGTGCTGCTCCTCCAATCTATATAGTACTTTTCTGCCAGAGACATCCAGAGAAATAGTGATGGGCACCATTAAAAAATGCTTAGATAAATCTTTTCCAGTATGGGCTGGGCTTGATCTGCTCTATTTAAGTCAATGGAACACAGCCATTGAGCCCTGGGGAAGCAAGTGCCAGCCCTAAATCACTTCTTTGATTAATTGTTCTTGGGAAGGAAGAATTCATTAAGCATTCTGCTCAGCAATTAGAAATAAATATATTTTTAGAATGAACAACCTGCCAGAAACAAGTTGTTTCAGAAATATATTCAGATTGATGCAGCCCATTTTCCATCAATACATAACGAGGAGGCTCCAGCCTGCCAGCTTCCAGCCTAAGCTAGAGGGACATTGCAGACAAAGGTAGGACAGTCCTGTCACTGACTAGCTCCTTGTGCTGTCTACATAACTCAAGTTCAGGTTCTGTGAGCATCTCTCTAGAAAACAATGCAGTTTCTCTGTATATTAGGTTTCCAGGCATAAAAGGGGAATAAAATATCCTTGTTATTTCACAGAAATATTACAAAGTTATTTCTACAAACAGCTGGGACAGTGCAGACATGATAGTAATGAAAACTCAATAAATAATTAAAAAAACAAACAAACTATATTTGCACTTCAGCATCAGGGCTCAGACATGCTAGGAAGTGAATGTGAAATAACAATCCCTCTGAAGATTTTGGGACATATGACCAATGTAATTCCCACAGAATGCAGGTATAACTGAAACATAGTAAACAATTACCGAAAGGATAGCTGGGCAGGTATCTATTCCAAAGCAGTGATATTTGAGCACTTTCCTGCCTATTTAAGGTGCAGATTCCACTGACAAACAAGGTCTAAGTGTATATTTTAAATCTACCTGATCCTGTTTTAAATGCTAAATCCCCTTACTTCAAGGCAGGAACTCAGCACAGAGCTCTTTCTATTTTCTTTTCCTCTTTTGGTGAGGACAGGGTGTATTGATGCCCGAAGCCCAGAGAAGCACATGCAACTGCATGATGAGCAATGGCACTTTGCAGATGTCACAGCCCTCCTCCCCAGCCTAGAAAGACGTACTTCTGGTCCCGAGTCTGGAAGAAGAAACCCCAAAAGAACCTAAGCATCCTCTGGATACTGGAAGTTACAGCCACAAAAGACTATTCAGACTTCTAAATTTTGTGTCTTAAAATAAAAGACGTCTTACCCTTTGCTCGTTGTGCCTAGAGGCAAGTCTGTTCCCTGCCCTGTTTTGGGTACCTAGAATGGCAGCAACGTCTCAATGAACTCCAGCTTTTCCAAGAAGCAACACAAGAACGCACTCTCAAAGGCCGCCTTCTCTAAAACATGAAATATACTTGCAGTTTTTTTTACTTCTACGCATACAGGACCCGATTTAAAGGCCACTGTAGCAGGCACTGACTTAACCTTTGATTTCAGGAAGAGCAGGGATGCGCTAGCATGTTATGGAAATGAGCTGGGAACTTGTGCACTTGGTTTTCTTCTTTTTAGTTAATCTCATCCTTCTGTTTAAATAAGCTTAGTAGTAAGGCAAAAGCTAGGGTTTTCCTCTGTGTTCTTTCAAATTCATCCCACCAGAAATACTTGTGATATGACTCAGCCCAACTGGCTGGCACTCAACAGATCACAGGAAGGTTGAGAAAGAGAAGAATAAAGATGGCTCAGTGACGAGGGTACCTGGAAGAAAGCTCTGCAAGTCACTCGAGCCAACAGCCTCAGCACTCCATGGTTTCAGTGGGGAATAGCAGAAGGGCTTTCACTGGAGTCCACGAAAAGCAGACAGCAGATTAGCTCTGCTCTCATGTATATCCAAAACCACTTTAGCCTATTAGATATTCAGATCGTAAATTCGGGATTTCCTTTCTGAAAGACATCATTGAATCAGAAATAGCTATTTCGTGGGTGGAGAGCAGAAAATTCAGTGCTCTCAAATACTTCCACTGCAGCAACAGAGAGCTAGCCTTGCTGAATCCTGCTTTGAACATCCATTCCACAACCATCACCACGTCAGTGTAATCTGGTATCTCTCACTATTAGCAGGTCTCAGACAGTGCTAGACACAGTGCCCATATGTGCCTCAGAGGTACGGGTACAAGAGAGACAGGCCAGAAGCAGCTCCAAGGAGTAAAACTGATTCCCAGCGTCACCCCACTAGCTGCAACGGATTCTCACCGAGGAATTTGGTTCCATATGTCTACTGATAAAAACTCATTTCAAAGAAATGATGAAATATCCTTCTGCATCCACGAGAACCCCGGTGTGAGGAGAAAAAATTTCACCCAGTACTGTAGCATGGCTAACACTGGGGTGACACGCAGCAGTTAAGCAGCACACAGCAGAACAACACACAACTACTGCTTCGGGGCAGGGTATGAGTAAAGCTGAAGCACACCATTTAAACTGTACTAAAACTACTCAGTGTTACCTGGCTGCCTGTAAAGGCTAGTAGTCTGCTCTGTCAACAGCCACAGATTTTGAATGACCAGGGTAGTTTATATTACTACAAAACTACTTTATTTGGATTATCTTCCCTTCTGCTTTTTAAGCTAACCAGGACCATATATATTTTTCCTTCGAAAAACAGCTGTCAAAGAGCTTGTGAAGAATTCTCTCTCCTCCTCTTGTGACCAGCTGTAGCAAAGCTATGCTCCACCTTGAACCATTGCAACTAGAGGTATAGCCCACCATATGTCTTTTTCCCTAACTGGACTGCAGATCTTAGTATCCAAGTCTGGGGCAGGCACAAGTTTCCCCTTACCTGCCCTTACTTGAAAGAGATGCTCTTTCCCTGAAAAGACTCAGTCCCTGGGATGTGTACAGAAAGCAAGGCCTAAAGCTTGCTCGTGGGCCAAGCTGAGGAGATGTGAATGTCTACTGTCAAGGCATCTTGTTCAGCTCTTTCACAGCTTGTCTCCATACTTCTTATCTAAGAAGACTAGAAAGAAATGCTGATGGCTTGCCCTTACTGAGAAAATGCGTGTGCCATGATTACACTAGAGGGAGTGTTTAAGAACAGCTCGGCCTTGTGAAAATAATACCCTAGAACAGCTGCCAAGTCCCAGAGGGGTTGCACCTCCCAACTCCCCAAGTCATGCATGACTTCTGTACATCAGTGTCTCCAACAGCTATGCTCATGGATAGGCTTTGTCTTTCATCTCTACGGACAAGCCAACACCTCTGTCATTTCCTATTCACCATGGGGTGCTCTGCCCTGCAAAGAGGGGTGTGCTGATTGGGGGACTGAGCTTTGAGAAATCTCACTGCTATTTTTTTCCTGCTTTTAAGTTTCAGCTATGGGAAACAGAGGACTGGAAAGACATCTGAGGTGGTTTAGGGTAGAAGGAGGAGCAAAAAAAGACGTGGTGGTGGTCTGGACGTGGGAATCGCCATCCTGTGGTACCAAGGAGAGTGATCTTTGTACAGATGTGTGACAAGCTCAGCTCTGTCTTACGCTTCTCACATCCACATCACTCACGAGGTATCGTATCATTAGATGCACCCCCGATGTTATGTATTAATTTCCAAAGCAGACTCATTCACACACACATAACACATCCACCCACATGCAGTAATGCTTAGACAGACACAAAGCCATCCAGCAGCCAATTATTTGGTGTGAGACCAGCTTGCATTAGCTCACGATGAAGCTTAGCCTTAATTCTACTGAGCTAGAGAGACTGGAAGCTGTGCATTGCTCTCCTGACTGACTGCAGATCTCAGAGCAGGGCAGATGATGTCAAGGCAAAGCTTCTTTTTTGTCTGCAGTGCAGATTTTGCTGTGTGAATTTGCTTGCAGACGAGGCTTCCAGATCCCTGGTTCAAAAGCAGGAGCCCTAGGCCTTACCCACATCTGCCACTGTCAGCCTAAATTCCTATTTATGCTGCAAAAGGAGCACACAACCAGCAGAGCTGCCCTTGTTCGGAAGTCTATGCTTTGGCCCAACTTTCGATTGATGTCTGTAGACAACAAGAAGCCAGAGGAACTCACCCCATTTGGGTGATAGATCAGGAGCAGATGAGAGAAGAGTACCTGTGGTGCACACAGACAGCAGAGGAGCCCAGTCATAAGAGGAATACACCCAGAGAAGCTCCGAACAACTTAACTTGACATGGTGATTTGCAAATCTGAGGACCAGAAACCTTCCAAATGTAGTCAGGGTTGAGCCAACAGCCCTTGCCAAATCTGGAGTTTGATTTAAGCATGCCTTCAACCCAGGCATTTGTTCCAGTTCCCA
Organism: Nyctibius grandis; assembly: GCF_013368605.1. Lineage (NCBI taxonomy): Eukaryota > Metazoa > Chordata > Aves > Nyctibiiformes > Nyctibiidae > Nyctibius > Nyctibius grandis. The sequence goes on from NC_090668.1 coordinate 5,936,300, forward strand.
AGTGGGGAACGAGCCTAGTTGCTCTCTAACCACAGCATACACGGTGTACCACCTTAACCATGGCTGGCAGGACCTTAAGCACACCTATGTTTGCAAGAAAAGCCAAGGGTCGCAACAGATTATCTGAAAGATTCAACAGTCGGTGAGCTTAGAGGATGTTCTCTAAAGCTGCCACGCCACAGAAAAGGGCAGACATCTTGCCAGCTCGTCTGCCATTCCGGAGTGTTTACTAAAGCCAAGAACTCGCATATTCCCACAGAAAAGGGCAGCACACCTTGCAATACACATGACTGGTGAGGGAAAAAAATGGAACATCTTTTTAGAGCATCTCCAAACCCCATGCAGGGGCTGCAAAATTCTCATTGACAGATAGAAAAGGTAAAATTCATCTTGTCTCCCTGCCCGTGCAGGCTTTTATTCTATCTTTTTCCAGCCTAGTTCTAAATGTGCCACACAACACAGCATTATACATGGAACTGTACAGGTGTTGGTAACCAGTTTCCTTACTAAGACAAAAGAACCAATTATTCAGAAATCACCTAACAGTACATGGATCTCTACTCATTTTTGTGGTCCTAACAAAAGATGGAGAAGAAATGTAACTAAATCTACAGCAGTACACAGAAAACGGTAATAATGAAGAAATTCTCATGAAACTGCCTTGTAGATATTAACCACACCCTTGCTGACATCTACTCTGGCACCTTCTGTTACATTAATATATTTTAGAGTTCCACAGCACCTTCCATGGTGAGGGGCAGTACCCTCACCCCCTTCTCAAATTTGGAGAAATCAAGGCACAGAGTATTCGGTTCAGGCTGGCTTGTAGGGTCAAAGCCAGATGCCTGATCTGCCTTCCAGTTTGTCCTTCTGTCCGTTATACATTGCTTATGATTCAAAGTGTATCTGTAGCTAAATGAGCAGGGGAGAATGATACAAATGGGTTTGTACTGGTATCAAGGAGAATAGACTGTGATCTGTGGTCTAGACTGGTCCTTTCTCCTCCCTTCCCCACAATCCACAGAAAACCAGGGATGGAAAAAAGTATTCCTCTTGTTATTAATAGAACTTGTGCACACATTGGTGCTTTCAAGCAAAGGGGGAAAGATCAAGCATCAAGAATTTGTGCTTAATGAAAGTGGGTTTGCTATTGTTAAAGAAGCTGCATGGAGTCAGTCACCGTTATCATTTCTGTTATCACTTGGACTGTCGGGAGAGCCAGTCCAAACCCCGACACTGCCAGGAAACGTCACCTTTGCACTGCCTCACTGTGCCTAATGCAACTTCTGCCTCTCCGCAGAGAGCCAAGATGTCACTGCGCTCGCTCAGCCCACACCCCGGCGCTCTGCACCGTCCCTCCAGCCTAGTCACGAAGGGGGACAGAGGTGAGAGAACACGCAGAGCAGGGCTGGATAATTAGGGGCCTCTGCTGCCTCCCGTCCCCCAGAGACACGCACATACTCACGCGCACACACAGCTCCTTTGCAGATGAGACACTGCTCTGGGTAACAATGATGTTAGCGCTGTGATAAGTTAGCACCTTGCCCTGAAATCACGTGTGAAGCAACGGGCGGGAGGAAGGGACTTATTAATGTGGAGTCCCCGAGTCTTTGGAATGCAGCTGTTATCTCCCTCACAAGCTTCGGAGCGCTGATAACTTTGCAAGACATTTCTTTCCCACACCCAGGCAAATCCAAATGCACTTCACTCGGTTTTCCATCCCCCAAACATGCAGGGGGTGGAACTGAGCATCAGACGGTAACAGTGCTCAGCAGCTCTCACCAAGAAAACGGAATCCCATCAGAGCTCCTCTCCGTACAGTCTCACTGGAGCTGTGTACAGGGATGAGGAGTTACTCAGTGTACAACTACTGATTTCCTGGCAGTCACACGAACCCTGAGCACAGCTGGGAAAAGGAAAAAAAAAAGGAGTTATAGCTCCTACACTAGAGTCAGCTTGCAACCTGCAGCACCTCTTCTGCCTCTAAGCTCTTTAACAATAGATGCATAAACACAGACAACCTCTCCATCCAAAGAGGCAGAGATTTAAATCCTTAATTAGCACATTTGGACGAGTCACCACAAATGAGATTAGCTTTTGCGCATCGCTGGGGAAGCAGTTGTGCCCCTATAATGTCCAAGTGGTGGGCCCTCGAGCTGACCTTGGAATTCCCCTGTGGATGCTCGTCTGCTTTGCTCTCCGCGGCACTGTCTTCCCCTGCTGCACGCAGCATCTCTTCGGGAGTTAACAGCCTGGTTCTACTACAGTCTGGTGCTAATACTAGGCACGGGGTGACCATATTTGATGTCAGCCACTGCGAATATACTGCATGGAATGAATAATTTCCATTTGTAAAGGGACTTCCCAGGTAGCAAACCATTGAACATGGAAAAGGGGTAGAAAAAGGTCTCTATAATAGCACCTTGTTAGCCCAGCACACATCTGCTCTCTCTTCTGTGCTTCTGGAGTCCCAACTGCTTTGTCTGCTGACAAAACCCTGGGTTTAGTGCTGTCAGCACTGCAGAGCTGTCGAGCTGCACAGAGCCAAGCTGCGCTCTCAGCTGCCGTGTGCTTCACTGAAAAAATTGCCCACTTAAGCGGAGATACCTGAGCGGTTCTTACTGCTTGTCGTATATAAAGCGGCTTTGATTTGGAGACCCCAGGACAAACCTGCAGTGCCGCTTGGTCAAGGAACCTTGTCCTGACGTGTAGGCTGAAAAGCGACTGTTTTACAACCGTCTCACTAAGAAATGCTCAGATTATGTGGGAATGAGCACTGTGTTGCTGCTAGAGGAAGAGGTTATCTAAACGCTTCAGAACAGAACTTAAATCATCCTTCTCCACCATAATAATTCTGACTCTTCTGCAACACAGAGCAAGTAAATCTCACGAAATTATAGATCACTGGTCCCCAAAAAGGTAATGATGTCACCAGCCAGGTGCTGCCTGATTTGAAACATGGCTGTGGATACTACACCTGCATCAGCAGGCACAGGAACACACGTGGGACACCAAGAATCAGTAAAGGAGGAGAAGAGGACATAGGTGTCTCCACATGGAAATAAATCCACGCTATGTTACAAATCAGGGAAGGGACAGAAGAGCATTTGTCAGAGCTGGTGGTTTTCTTAATTCTTCCTCTTGGCCTTGAGTTCTAGAAATAGTCTCACCCCTCCGCAAACAGAACAGCCTGGACCTTGTTCAGCCACAGACCTCATGGCATAAACATTTAGGGGTGAAATCTTAGGCTCTCACTAGCCACTTCCCTATGGACTGGCCTTTCTTTTCCTTACACTCAGTGGAAATGGGTTTTTTTGAAGTTCTCAAAGACAGAAAAGGAGTTGGCACCTTTCTTTTTGAGTGACATTCATCTGTAGGTAAATTGATTTAATAGCTTGTTAGAGTGCCAATTAGAACCAACAATAACTCAATTGACCTATAACTGCCTTGGCACCAACACAGCTTTCAAAAATAAGAGAAAGGAAGAAATCTATGCTCTGGCAGAGATGAGAGCTCAGATAGTTGGTTTCAAGAGCAAATAGAGGGATTCGTGGGCTTGCTAATGAGATGCTCATAACACATCAGAAACACAGGCAAATTGCAATGGTTTTAAGCTAAAATGACACTACGTTATCTCCAAAGATCAGTCTTTTATCTATCTAACAAATGGATTTCAGTGCAGCAGCAGCGACTGTACAGCAGAAAAAACTCAGTGCAACAGAAAGCACTAGAACAGTTACCTAACCAGAATAACACTGTATTGAAAACTTAAGTTTACCTGCTTATAGTAGTGCTGAAAAGTCCTACGCTGATTCTGTGTGTGCCTACCAATAAACACCTTTACAAAACACATTTTACCTCAAATAAAATCTGTTTCACACTAATGCAGTGGACACTGTGCTTCTACACAAATTCATCATTTTAAATGCTTGAGATATTTCAAGTTTAAAGGATTAAGGATGGGTAGAGTTTATCTAAACATTGTGGCTGGTAGTGTCCGAGGATGGAAAGAGGGATAATGTGGAAGGGTTTTAAATTACTAGGCAAAATGATCCATATTCTAAAATGAAGCAGGAAAGCAGGGACTGAGAAAACTGAGATTGTTTGAAGAGTCAGAGGGATGATAGCACCTAAGAGTACACAGAAGGAGAGGAAACTAATTTGGGGAGACCCACCCAGAAAAAAATCTGAAGGATACGCATGGAGACCAGCAAGGGAAGGAACTGGACTGAGCACAGTGCCAAGAGCAACATACTGCAACTGGAACATGGGGCCAGAGGGAGAGGAGAGGTATTACTAAAAACTAAGGTGAGGTGGAAAACAGTGATCAGATGATAAGCTGCGTATTGGGACCTAGGACTGGCTGGACAAGAAACCTGCCACGGGAAGCCTAGAAAATGGAGATGGGACTGGTGGGATAAGAAACACAAACCTGAAGTGAAGGATGGGGAAAACAACAGGTTGGAGAGAGTGAGGCAGAAGGCATCATGCTTAGGGACTGGAGAGAAAACAAGCAGAGAGTTTGTAAGAAGCAAAGTATATTTCCCTTTGAAGCCTGGAGAGTAACCCAAGAATCTGGTGCATCATCGTTCCTTTGCTGTAACTACCTGCTATGGCTGTTGCTTAATTCAGAGCAGAGGGCAGTGCAGCATATCCTTGAAAAGATCTATACCTGCTAATGAATCCACAGATATTATTATGATGAGGACAGGGATTGGTTTGTTTTTTAAAACCTTAACAACAGTACAAAAACACTGTATTAAAAATCAGCCTGCCAAGTCAAAAGCTCAGTTTATGAAACAGCAGACTGGAGGTTAACTGTACATACGCATTATGTTACAGTCACTACATGATTCAAAACAGTTCTTCCCAGAGAATTCATGCTTCATTCAAGATGAGAGGAAGGGCTTGAGGCAGACGTATGCAGGGAAGAGATTTTCTATAGGAGCTCATTTCTTGCACAGTCTGGAAGGTTTGCAGTAACAGATAAGGAACTCCAGAATGAGATGTGATGGCTAGGGCAGATGAGCCCTGGAGATTCCCTCTCTGCCAAAAAGTGCCTGCAGAGGTGTTAGGCAAATCGCTCAATCCCAAACTGTAATTAGAATAATATTCTTAGGTGATGATTAAAGAGAACACTATGTCATTGTTTACAGCTATGTTGTTGGGGTTTTTTTTGCTATAACAACAGATAAACTAACAAACAGCAGAGGCTTGGGAAGAGGGCGGGTGGGATCGGCACGGCTAGCTCTCAGTCTGGCTGCTCACCAAGCCAGTCTAAGAAATGGTCCAAACCAGAACGTCCCAATGCTCTTAAAGCACCCATTACTCTTAAAAGAGGTAGTCGTTATCTCTGTGCCCTTGTCTTCTGGGTCCCAGTGACGTCTGATTCCTCACTAAGCACCCTCAGAGGCAGAGCTCTGAACATAAGGCATGCTGTGTAATGCTACGTACTCTGCAAAGCAGGTCCTCAAATTGACTACACCAAGTTAATGAATGGTTTTGACCTTAATCTCTCTGAGTCTCTGCCACCTCGCTACAAACTGGGGACGATAGTACCAGTTTCCTAGCCGAGGTGTCGAGAAGCGAAATGAACATTTATTGCTATTATAGTTGAATATTTTGTAAGTGCCAAAGAAAAAAAAAAAAGGCCATGAGGAAATTAACGTGTTTTTTTCAGAATAGGACCTGAATAAGATGAAATAAATACGGCACGCTATCTTACAAGGGGAGATGGAGAAAATGTTAAATAGTTTTTCACAAAGGAACCATCCCTGTGCACTGAACGAGGCCTGGGCTTCCACGGAAGAGATAACGTGTTCATCTATTGGCAGCAATTTGTACAAAGGGCCTGAATTAAGTTTATGCTGAAAATCTTAATCGTGGCACTTCCTTAAATCTCAGTGCTTGCTTTAGTATTTATTTATACTCTTTCACCTCATTTTCTGCACATGAACATACATGAAAATACCGTAATATTATATGATTATAGTCTCATGCAAAAAACTATATCCCCACATCGATTGTCTAGCGTGGGATTTTTTATCCTCCACCCCATGACATGTGAAGTAGGGCATGTAGCCTGTGATGACTTGCCCATGGACATGGGATGTATGGCTGCACTAGTTTGGTCCCTCAGTTCATGGTCACAAAATCATGTTTCTTCTCCTGCAGTCTGATTCACAATCCACTGAAGACAACAAAAGTCCAATCCACGCTGTTCAGCGGGACTTGGATTATCCCTCAGATTATTCCTGTTTGGATCCCCAGCAAAACTGCCCTGGGAATTGGCAGGAAAGTCATCTGCAGTAAAGACAGCAAGATCTGACTTCAGGAAAGCATCTCCTCTTCCTCAGCTAGCAGTGTCCCCACACTATTTTGAGGCAACTGCCATCAGCACGAACAAGAAAAGAAGATAGCCAAGTCTATGAGCTGCCTACCAATAAATCTGTCCCTGATTTGCACTTTGTGTTTATTTCTGATGACAGACACAATTTTTGCTACTAACGCAACTGTTTCCCTGACCTTTCCCTCTAAGCAGGGGTTTTACTGAACCAGAATTTCAATTTGCTGTACATAAGGCTCACACAATGAGTAGCTTTCATCTTTATTTGCCACGAGCACTGGGCAAGTCACAAGATCAGAGTTTGCCATTGTGGGCAGCCTCTGAATGTGGACAGCCATGAAGCGAGGCCGGCACAAGAAGCAGCGTTCTGGGCAGCAGGTAAAGAAAAGGGCGTTACTGTCTGCGAGCAGGGAGAGCAACAGCCACCTAAGCGAACCGACGAAGTCAGGGAGCAGTGCTGTATGCTCCACAAATTGTTTACCGTTCTGACAAACAGTGAAAAGCTTCCGAATGAAAACAACCTCCCCAGACAGAGCAGCACTCCATGAGGCACTCTGGAAACGAGTTCCTCTTAGGAGAGTGGAAAAGGTAAACACGCATCCTTCCCTTTTTTGCTCAATCTCACCGGTGCTATTGGGTTCAGTATTTAGTACTATGATTAGTAAACCCCACTGATTCCCCACGAGAAGGCAGGTTGAACGACACTGCTTAGAGGTCTGGACATGAAGGGGAGAAAATGGTTTTGTTCTTCAGGAATTCCCCTACCTCATACATTGCACTTGAGCACCTATTTCTTTTGGTGCCACAGAAATCTCCCCAGGTTCCCCAGCAGACAGGGGGCTCTGGCAGAGGAAGCAAACGAAAAAAAAAGGATCTGTTTGCAGACAAATATTACAGGTAAGGGAGAAGAGTGAAAAGAAAAATTCTAAAGTCTGAAGTTGGGACTGTTACTGAATGGAATATTTTCCTTTGTTTTCAAGCAAGCAGCAGCTTCTCGTTTCTGTGAAGAAGTTAATAGATTGCTGGGCAGTGAATAATGAGCAGTTCTATTTACATCCACTGTTTGGACTATTTTGGTCCTTCAGATAGTGTATCTGTTCTGAGGCCTTTCTAAAAGCAGCAGGCTACACTTTTTTGCAAGCAATTCTGGGTAGCAGCTACAACCGATATGCTTCAGTCAGCTACAAACTAGACAGATCATTGTTTGTCCGGAATTTTTTTATTAAACCAATTGTACTGGATCAATGCTTCCTCTAAGCAATAAATTACAATTCTGTCTGTCCAGTGAAAAAGCTTTCAAAGTGGCAGATAAATCTTGATCTAGGAAATAGTTTGGCTCTGCATCGATGTGTGATCAACCACAGATGCAAATAAGCAGCTAGCACATACATCTGCACCTCGGAAGAGGAGCTAGTGTTCTTATTTTCATTAGAAATTGCTAAGACACCTTTTAAGTGCTTCTAGAACTAGTCCACTGCATTAGTCATGAGTACTCAGGGGCACCGAGTTTGGTTTTTATAAAGGTCATCTGGTGTCTTTTCCCCTCACAATGGACTAAAAGCAGAAATCAACAGAGCCTTAATCTGTATTAATTTGCTTTACTCTTGGAGGGTCATAGATTTGCCACTGGAATTAGCCATACTAGATGCTGAAATGATAATTTAATGAGACTATGATGAAAGCCTCTGTTCTATTCTAAAACAGGAACTCCTCTCACACAGCACGAAGAGAGGCAACTCCATAAAGTCAGAGGGATTACAGCAACGTCATTTCACAGCAGAATCAAGCTCCAGTAAATAGGGCTGGAGTGTTCCATTCAGAACTTCACATCTCAAGCTGTATTGGGACAGGAGTCATGAGGCCTGCAGCTCTACCAAAACGCCTGGAGATGTACCCCACTCTCAGAGGTGAAACTGGTTTCTCCCAAAAGACAGAAAACAAGATCTGGGTCTAAATATTTACTAACTTAAACCTTGTAGACCCAATGCTGCTGCACAGCTTTGGTGACAGCAAAGCACAGGATAACGGAGGCTCGTGCCTCTTACAAGATCCTAACGCTCCAGAGTCTGCACCAGTCTATAACAAGGAGCAATCACGCATTGCACTGCGTAATTTGCAAAGCAGAAAATAGAGTCCTTTGGGTCAAGGATATAGCTTTTCCAAATGTTTTGATAATACCTGCTTTTTGGTGCAATCATCTGCTGCATTTCAGAGGTCAAAAAATGTTATTCATATTCATAGGAGTTGTTTCCAAGACAGATGCTTCAGTGGCATTCAGAGGAGGAGGGGATACAAAACCCAAACAGAATCTGGGAAAGCTCCCACTCTTCTCCTTCAAGGCACCCATTGTTCATAGGTCATTCTTCACGGAAGCCCACGCATTTTCTCTAAGTGGCATTCATATTCAGATATGCTGCAAGTGACCTAGAAACAGGAGTGAACGAAGTTCCCCAGAAAATATACACACTGGCCATACAGTAGTGCACCCACCTCCTCCTGGCCTCTAAAGATGCCTCTGTACAATCAATACCACCGCCCCATCTGATGTTGATACATAGCAGCAGGGAGACAGCACGTACTTGTGTGCGAGGCTTCTCGCATCCATTTAGAAGAAACACAAAGCTGCAAGATATCAGCCTACCTGGAATCTGACCCAAGCAGCGAGTGTCTTGCACCAGGGTACAGATACCCAACTCACTGTGCTTTCTCTGCACAAATGCAAAGTTATGTCAGGGGAGGATTTTATTATTAATACTAACGAGTCATACGTGCATTCATACATACCTGCATACATATGAACATCTGAGTGTTAGCACTCAGTATGATCATCTGGTTTGGGGGTCTAAGCTTGCCTGCATGTTTCATTCCTTTGTGTAAGGCTAGGAGTGGCCCCATAGCCAAGTCCCTCAGAAATAAAAACTTACCTCATACTTTATTGTGCCGTTTTAAGGAAAAAGCACTTGCTCTCCAGGAATCTTAAAAAATCAACTCTTAGGACCATCTCACCTTGGGCAAGGTGGTTACCTCAGCTACTGCTACAATCCTCTTATTGAAGTTTGCCAGTCTGGTTCTATGCTGAAAACGTAAAGATGGAGGGGAATAAATCCACTACACAGATACATAAAAGATAGGCAAAACAAACACTACTTTTGCATAAATCCAAATACAATCCAGAAACTAAACCAAAATTCCTTGAGGATGCGACACACACACAACACCTGCCTCGAACAGCCCAAGAAAGCACAGTAGTTAGTTTTAAACTCCTGACTCGTGGCAAATAATACAAAGATCTATAGCCAAGAGTATGAAATTGGTTTTGTTCTTTTTAGAGCTAATCACTCTCACATTTCACTGTGTTTGTCAGGTATTACTTGATCAGTCACAACTGGGAGGCAATTTTTTACTCTTTCCAATTGGGTTTGAGTAAGATTGTACTTGCAAGGACTATGTATCATGATGTAGCTACTGGAAACCCTCCTATGCTCTGTCAGCTGTGTGCTTGGGACACCTGAATGCACTGAATTTAAACGACAGTGCAGTCTTCCAATTCATGTAGCCTTCTAATAACATTTGTTAATCCAAGCAAATATCAAGGAATCTGTTCAGTGCCAGTGCTGAATCTTCTAAGCATGTGGACGGCTCACTAAATCCCTAAAAGGCAGTGTCAAGAGGTTTGTCATTTCTGTCTTTGGGCACCCAAATCCACCCTGGAACTCCTTCCTGCGATTATCTTGCTAACTGTATTTTAAGGAATAATGCAAAGTTTCTTGAAGAGTCCAAGAATTCAATAAAATCATTTAGTTTGACAGATACGTGTTTGAATAATGTTCTTCTACTGTGTGCTTTTAAATGTGAGATGTAAGCCAGTTGTAATTAAAGTTGAAGCAATAAACCTTAGCCATTGATTGCACTAATTAATTATTGATTGCAGAACTTTACATACATATTGCAGAGGACAATTCACCTGTGCAGTAGACAATACTTTACTCAGAAATACCCAAACACAACCTCTGCTACACAGAACTATAAAAAAATTGGCTCTAGGGTTTACAAGTTAATTTCCTTATTAACCTCCATGGAAATGTTGCTGTCAGAGTGAAAGCAAGCCATTACTTTCCTAAAGACAATGTTAACTATTCCCTATCCAAATTCATTTTGCAAATAAGGATTTACAGATGCCAAAGAGAAAATCTTTCTCTGTAAGACTCGGAAGGTGTTAAGCTCCTTCTCAATGAATGCTGCTATCCCCTGCACATACCAATTCCGGACAAGCGATGCTGCAGTAAGAAGCCCCACAGAACAGCAACAGCAGCAACATCCTTCCCTAACTCTTGGGGAAGGAGAAGGGAGAGGACTTGGAGGTACGAAAATGGGAACTGAAACATTAATCAGGCAGACCATATGTTCTGAACTGGAGATGTAGAACTAGTTAAGCCGCAGACACCACGCTTTTAGTCTAGAGTTGTGCATCAGGTGGGAACATTTCTCCCCGTTTACACCGAACTTATGGAAAGGCTTTCCATTACAGAAAGCCAAAGCGAAAGACGTTTGTCAGTTTAAAAACACAATTTAAAATTAATAATAGTGTGGGAACACTAAAATTAAGCTCAAATATGAATGAAACCTGCAGATTGTTTGCCTGGAGCAGATCTGGATGTGTCCTCCAGCTCCTCTGAGTAGGAAATTAAGAAGGAAAGTTATGTCTGGGTGCGCGGAAAGGTCTGAGCTGGACACGGTCGGGGAAGGGGCAGGCCAGCTAGTTTTGAGTGGGCCAGGAGGGGGGGATTGTACCTGAAGTCGCTGTAGGGATGGATGATCCAGAACCCGGCAGACTTAACCCTTTCCTGCTCTCTCTCCACGGCCTTCTGGCTGCCAAACATCCTCAAGGAGAATTTGTTGACCCCCGGCTGAAGCATGGCCCCGAACTGCCTCTGCATGAAACCGGCTTGGCCCAGCCTCTGCTCCTCATCTGGGGTGATCTGGTCGCACCCTCCACCTCCTTCCACTTTGATGGAGGTAGAGGAGCAAGCCCGGGGGGGCTGCTGCTGGGGCTCCGGTGGGGATGCTGGTGGTGGGGGCGCTGGCAGCCCCTGCTCCAGCTCCCCACTCTCAGAGGGGCTCTTGTCCTCACTGGGGGAGGCCGGCTCCCCTTCCCCGCCGATCAGCCTCTTCTCCTCGGCCGCATCGTGGAGGTGCCTGCTGGTCAGCGAGGACAGGCTCCCTTTGAAGCGGCGGCAGTCCCCGTTGGTGCTGGTCTTGGTGCCCTTGCTGCCTGCCTCCGTCTCCAGGAGGCCGGGGTCCCCCCCTCTGCCGGGGTCTCCCCCGAGTGCCCGGGTGCTCCCAGCAGAGGGCGAAGGCAGTGGCTTCAGCCTGATGCTTTTCCTCCGGGTGTCCTTGTCACTGTCTTCCTCCTCGTCCATGATCGACGCCTTGGGTCCTATCTGCTGGGGCAGGCTGTAGAGCCTCTTGCGCATGGAGGGGGGTAGCTTGTCCATGGCCGATGCTGCTGCTGCTGCTGCTCAGTTAGAGGGAGAGACCCCCCTGCTCTGCCCAAGGAGGGGAATCGTCACTGCCCCCAGGCCCTTGCCCCCAGCTCAAGGGGCAGAAGGGACCAGAGACTGGCGTGTCATCTCCTTACCAGACTGTGGCATCCACAGGCTCTGCATCAAAACACAGGCTTTGCATCCAGAAGGGAAGGGAAAAAAAGAGGGAAGGCGAAAGAGCCTCCCCCCCCCACACTCCGTTGTTCCGATTTGGCTACTTGCTGCTTGTCTCCCCTTGGTGAGTGTTACTGCAATCCCTGTCTGCTCACATCCAGAGCACTGGGCAAGAAGTCTAGAGGAGAGCCACACACTTCTGGCTGGAAGGCGAGGGAGGGTGGCAGAAGCAGCAGCAGCAGCAGCCGCCTTGCCATGTTGGCTTCGAGATGCAAATGTGCAGTGTCTCCCGGCGGGCAGACATCATCCGGAAAGCGAAGCTCAAGCCCAGGGTGCCTCAAACTCCTCAACCTGCCGGCCACTAACACAATGAACTGCAACCTGCAGCAGCCACTGCTTGCTTACATCACTGTCATCACTTATTTCTCATGCAGTCCCTGCTCCTGGGAATATTCATGAAGCGATTCCATTCTATTGGGTTGCCATAGGAGCGACTACTGCACACAGGCTCTGCCTACCTGAGCCAGCACCCGGGCTTCTTAAAAGGGCAACGCCTTGCTGCCGAGGGCGTGTGTGGCTCAACGGGAGCCGCAACGCTGCTGCTGCTGTGGCCGCTGCCGGGCTGCAAGGACCGCGTCGCGCTGGCGCTGCAGAACTCCTGCCGCTGAGCTAAAGTCACCGGGGCTCGGCTTCAGCCAGGATGGCGATGCCAGCCTGGGTTTAACGGCAAACATCACCGGGCGGCTGTGAATTTAAAAATAGCAGCATCATAAACATAAAAAAAAAAAAATAGGAGCAAGAAGATTCCTTTTTCTCGTAGATGCTGACGATCCTTCCTCCTGGAGTTGGGGCTGCTTTGTTGCGGGTTTGCTTGTGAAGACACAGGGGGTTTTGTGGGAAGGGGCAAATCCCAATCTAAAGGAAAAACAGCGGTTCACCTTGAAAATCTCACCTGCATGCAAAGCAGGGGCTTGAGGAGTTCCTGTCTTTTCTAGCAGGAGTTTGCCTGCTGGAAAAGACGTTGTGTTTTGTACCTGTCTGCAAACCACTGAAGGTTTGGAAGGTTTCTTTTTCCTTTGCTGTCTTGCTTCCCCCAGTTAGACATGCAAAACGTTACTATTTCTCCCCTGCGGGATTGAAGCTGTAAAAGTCATTCAAAAAAAGAAAGCAAGCTGCATCTCAAAGAGCTCCCCTGCATCTCAGAGAGCTCCCCTCCCGGACCGAGGGAGGCTGGATTGGGATGGCGAAGGAGTGTGTGGGATGCGTGGGCTCTCCCTACGACACGGGGAAACCCACTTCCCAGTGGGCACCTGAGTCAGCACTTTCTGCGGCTCACCCTCGCCTAGCGCGTCTCCCAGGAGGTTGGTGCTGGGAAAATAACAGCTCCGGATGGGAATCCTCCTTCCTTTCGCTGCTGGCTACAAGGCACCTCGTATAACAGAGGCCAAAGCAGCGGGGAAAAAAAAGGCTAAAATCAGGGATTTCCCTACCTTTTGTTCTTTGAGAGATTTTTTTGGAGAAAAGGAGGAAAAGACGTGGCAATCAGTCCAGCCCCACACTTCTTTGGGAATGGCTCTTTATTCTCTTATGTTTAAGAAGCTCTTCAATTGATAAACTAGCACAAATTATTTCCTAGTGCAAAGCCTTTCAAACTAGTGGAGTTAAATTAACAATCTATTTAGCCATATGAGAGACTGTTTGCATAATTTTTTGCATATATTCAATATCTGAGGCTTTCTAGAATGTTGTTTTAAACATATTTTAAAATCATACCTCCTAGGAAAAGGAAACCATGTGAACTGTGCAGACAGGCAGGGAGGCTAAACACAGGCAATGAATGCGCGATGCAAGCAGTGAGGAAATCCTCACCCCACCTCTGGGCTTCTGCTTTCATAAGCAAATATTCACCTTTTCCCCTCCAGGACAGGAGTCACCTGTCCCTGGCCTAAGGTAACTCTGCCATTTAAAGCAGCAGGATGTTACTTAAGCTCTTACTTCAAGGCAATGCAGCCATCAGCAGTGACTTGGCCATACACGCAGACAGCACATGCTTCCTCATCTTTGTTTGCCTGCTCTCTCCCCCTCTCTCTTGAATCCTCTCTCTGAAGCATTCACCTGCTCCTCTTCTCCTCCCACCTCCTGGCACAACCTAGACCGGCCGTGACTCATTTGAAATACTCTACAGTGAAGCTACCCAGTGCAAATATTATTTAATATTATTATTTTCATCACTATTTCTGGTAGAACAGGCTTTTTTGTGGAAATAAATGTTGATTTTCAAATGCTCCTGAAGATTAGATAACGTGAACTAAGCCGGAGATAGCATTAAAAGGTCTTTTTCCTCTTCCTCCCTCCTTCAGGCACTAGGGATGCTGAGGTGTAAGCACTTCTGTGCCTAAGCTGCAATCAACTGCCTTCCAAAAGGATGTGTTTTGATTAATGAGGTGCATAACATCTGAAACTCATGCAGCTTCTTAAACACAGTCCCTAATGTTCCCAGAGAGTGACAGAGCAATAAAGGACGTGCTCAAGGAATCAAGCTGTTCGTCCTCTTTCAGCTATAGGTATTCTAGCCAGCTCTCGGAAAATACCCACACTCTTTATTTCCTGGCCTTTCTGGGATTACTCTCCGAGTGCTGCCTTATTTGATGACACAAATAAGATTCTCTTACAGCCCTGAAGTGGGGAAGAACACACCAGAGCATGCAAGCAGCAGAATGCTCCTTTATCACTTCTGTAGCTAGGAAAGAAATTATCAGGTGCACAGACCGAGCCAGGCTGACTGGCACGCTGCTGCACCATTACAGACGCATGCGGATAGCCCCATGCCCAGAATTCTGGCTAGCACTTAAAAACCACCAGCATCCAGCCTATATACGACGCGTATGATTCCTCAGATATAGAAAAGTGTTTTAATTTATTTTTTTGGGACCACGTTTGTTAACCTTTACATCAGCATTAAGCTTCACTTCAGTGTCACAGCTGCTTTGAAGCAATTTTGCGAGCACATAATTTTAGCAAATCCTATAGTCCCATTTTGGAAAAAAAAAAAGGTTAACTGGAAATAAGAGCCTAAGTGCTGTATCGAATCTAGGCCTTGTCTAGCAGATAGCCCAAAGTGCTAAAAACCAGAAGGTGCATTGTTGTGTAGCTCTGTCTCCAAGTGGGGGTTCCTAAACACTTCAAAAAACTTGGCTCCAGGAGTTATAGGTACCAAACTCAGAGGAAGTTTTAAAGTCCATAGAATGTAATGACAATTTTGTGTCCAGAGAACTTCAAAGTAATGATATTTTATTTGAGAGCCTTCCAAGAACTAAGTGCAGGAGGCTAAGAATTATCCGTGTCTAATGGTATGAAACTACTGTCATGGACATTATTTATTGTTGGCATTATGGCAGTGCTTTCCATGTCAGCAAATGGACCTTTACAGGCACATTTTTAGAACATTTCAGAAAAGCTAGGACTGTTGTAGGACTAAGTCTTGCCTATCATTGGCTGCAGAGTACATTCAGAGGGGGTACAGAAAGCCCACCTGCCACAAAAAGGGAGAAATGTTTTTGAGGGAAATTATCTCCTTTTTGAGGGAAATTATCTCCTTTTTAACAATGTTTGTCAGATACCGCTCCAAGAATTGGCACAGATACAAAGAGAACGGATTTAGTAGGGAGAACGCAGGTGAAGCAGCCAAAGATTCAGTTGTTTCTTAGGGGATTTTGCCAGCTCATACATACATATATATATAGGTACATATATATGTGGTGCTATTTTAATAAAAATCCAGTGCTGCAACGCAAATGTGAAAAATCACATTCCTAATGAGCTCAGGACTATAGAATACACCAAGAACCATAAAAACTGCTATCCTCTAGCTCAGGGTACAGAAAGCAGCAGTGCGAGCTTTCTGCACGCTGGCCTGTTAGGACCACCTTTGCTTGGCTGAGAGTTTCAGTCATCACCCTTGAAACCTGGATTCTCAGATAAAAAAAGGAGTCAACAAACATGGTATAAATTGGAAGAACGGGAGCAAGTCCTTTCAAAGCTGCGTACTGTTCCTAGCAGGCAGCAAGTATCTCATAATTGGCATTTGAAATCCATGAAATATTCAACACTACAGAACAGGGAAATTCTGCCTCAGAGTTTCAGTAGTAGACTCTGCACCTGCTGCCTCTGCAGCTTAAATCATACCTAGGAGATAATAAAGAAATAATCACCATAAATACACAACTCCTATCTCCCCCTAGCCCCTATTAATTACCCAAGTGTGCTGTCATGCTGGTACTCGCTGAAATTCAGCCAGGGCGTTCTTATTGCTCTATCATGTCCCTTATAGAAATTGTAAAGTGGGGGATTGAACTGCTGGAACGTATGTTGAAACCTATTTGAGGCACAGAGAAGAGGGCACATGATTATCTGGGGAGGATAAAGGAAGCGGCTGAGCAATGGGAAATGAGATCCGTGCCAGGATGCTGGACGCCAGGGAGTCAGCCCAGGGGGCAAGGGTGAGAGGGAAGAGTTCCACAGAGCTGGATGTCAGCATGGAACAAAGGAGTCCTGCGCAAGAATTTGAGTGGGTTGGGAGAAAGAATGGTTCAAAGTCCATCAGTGGGAGCAGAGAGATACTAAACAGAACCCTAACAACAACGGACTGTGGAGCCTGGCAAGAGAGGCAGCAGCAGGAGGTGAGATACACAACAGGGCAGGAAAGCTTGTATCAGGAAGTACATGGAAAGCTATATTCATTGCAGCTTCCAGTGGTAAACAAATCTGGAGCAATCCCACTCTCTTCACCCTTATAACTAAGTTCAAAACATGAGCACTTGTCTAGGATATGCCTAGGGGTTGCTGGGAAGGTGCTTCTAATGAACAAACAGCTTTGCCACTGGACTGCACCATAAGGTGAGTGGACTCACCACTGGACTTCCATAAGGAAGTGCTACCCAAAGAATCAGCCATGTTGGTGTCTATGGAAAGAAGTTACAGACTATGCAGAAAATAAACCCGTGAGATTTTCAGGATGTTTGGACATTTTGCAAAAGCTGGTAATCCTCACTGGAGCAAGTAGCTAAAAATCATAGCTAGAAAGAAACTGATTAGCAAGAGGATCTTGCCACCTGACCTTTAATATTCCCCTTGGAGAACAGAGAACGTAATAGAAATAGAAAAACAGAGGTAACCAGCTCTGAGGAAGAGAAATTACATAGAATCTGCGAAGCTGTCGAGATTAAAGCAAGGCTATGATTTAATCACAATTACATTTAGTTTACAAAGTATCTACACTTTTACATTATGGTCTAAACTCGACCAATGCATTTTCCAATATCCACACTGAAATGCTCCTATTAAGCTTGTATTTTGGACTTCAATAAAATTTGCTTTCCAAATGTATATTCCATCAAATTTCTATTTAAAGACCAAGAACTAGCTTATTTTTCTACCCTTATCTGGAAGTATTCAGGAGAGGGTTGGGATAGCACGGGGAGGTCTGCTCAAACTGGATCAGTTCAGTGACTATCAAACGACTCTCTCTCAAAATAGCGCCTTTCACCAGCATTTAATGAGCTGTATCTTCACAAAGAATAATGGATCCCTTCTCACAAGTCTGTCCATGACAATGTATCTTCCGTCTACACGAACTGTACTATTTTTGATTATCATGCAGTGCTGGGTTTGCTGGGAAATGTGCTATTGTCTCCAACAACAGTAATGGCAACCCCCAACTTTGGGAAGTCCAGACTCTGCTCTTAGTGAGCTGAATTGTGTCAGGCTGACTTTACCCTTTCTCTTCCTCAGTAAGTGAATCAACCAAACTCAACATCACGTTGTTGACGCAACTGCAAACCAAAGTTTTACAGCCATACCACCTGTCAGACATTTATACAGCTCTGATTTAAGAACTCATACTCCTAATGGATGTATCCGAACAATGCCTCCCTGCAGCAAATTGCTGAAGACAGGCAGAAGATTTCAAAAATTTTAAATAAGAGACTGATTAGAAACAAGATGCTCTGTGAGCAAAATGGCTATGAAAGAAATGTCCCATAGATTTATGCCTTGTGACTGGAGTCTCCCGTGTCTAATGGGCAGGATTAAAGAATACAAACTTTTCCTCTATAATTCATAATCCTACTGTCATCTATGGATTCCCTGATGTGTAATAATTTGTTGATGCCATTGCTGTAGGCTGCAGCAGCTTTGAGCAGAAGACCTTCAGAGGTCCCTTCCAACCTAAATTATCCTTTAATTCTATGACTCAACAGGAATTGTCCCTTTACTCTAGCTACCTACCTTCAAAACAATGTAAGGAAGATACTATCTTTGAGACACAATCCCTCTTGTCAAATTTGGTTTTAACCTTCGAACAAGTTGAAATATTAGTAGGAGGGAACTGACAGACTGATGGATACAAAGCATGACTGTATAAGCTTTATTTCCTCGAGCAGGCAGCTACAAGTCATTTCATGATTTTGGAGAACAAACTCAGATATTTTAATGCTTATTCATGACTCCTGAACCCTTGAAGATAGCCTAATTGCAAAAACAAGCTTGGCCTGCATGTCTAAACAATATGGCAGTAGAAGAGCTTCAGGCAGAAGATCGTAGTTTATCATTTCCTCTGACTGACACCCCTGGTCACGCTGCTACCCACAGAGGGATGTTTCAGGTAGTTACTCCTCCCACTCAGCAACCTCCATGCAGTACCATTTCACTGCCAGTAAAATCAAGGCCAAAGGCAAGGGAGATACAGTATTTCTGTCTGCATTTTTCATTCCTTACTGGCATAAGTGCATCCCCTACAAACAAGCAACCCGGTTAGGCCAGTCTGAGTCCTCAAGACATGCCCATTTTCTTGCACGTTCAGAAGAGCAATTTGTGCCACCGCCGTGTCTGTTGCTCAGCAGGAGTGTCTGCAACTGTCAGCAATGCTGAGTGCCTCAGTGAGCCAGTAGATAAGTAGAGGAAAGGGAAGAGGCTTCAGGTGATAAGGCTGCAAATAATTCTATGAGATTAAAATAAAGGCCTCTTCTCTCTGGGCTTTGCTTTTAGAAACCAGCCCTTCAGTGGTACTGCATATAACCTACTCAACACCACAAAGCTGCTGTGGTTATCCTAAATCTGGAGATTGTTTCCTTGGGTTTGCTCCTGCCTATGTCTATGCATGCACACTTGTGTTCGTGCTATTTATATAAGCTGATTTATAAGCTTCTTTATGGTCATTCTTGTATTCAACCAACTAAGCTGACATTCTGAAAACTTTGTTTACCAAGAAGTGATTTCCTTCTTTTGTAAGTTAAAGCAAAACCTGCTGGTTTTGGAAACAAGAAGGTTGTACGTGTAGAAGAGAAAAAAAGAGAAAATGCACTTTTCCTGTTCTCTTTTTTAAATGGTATTTTAGGAACCAATGTATTACCCAAGTGGCTAATAATAAAATGAGATCTGGACTTCCTAATAAAAAGGAAGTGCAACTGCTGTACACTTGACAAAGATTAAATACCCAGTAAACCCAGAAGGGTGGAGACAGAAGGTTCCTTCAATGCCTCTCCTTCCCTGGGTGCTCCTTGCCAGCCACATCTATTCAGCCTGTATGCCCTTGTATACTAGTTAGCATCTGTCATGCAGGCATCTCCCTAGTTCTCAGGCACACAGACTAAGGACTAAGTTTTTCTCTTCCACAGTGCCACACAAGCTGACCCTGATTAAACAATGGCAGATGCTCAGATGTGCCTGGAGCTGAGCTGCAAGGCTGTGTTTGGCTCTGCACAGGCAGGGAGTGACCAACCCTGCCCCACGCTGAGGCAGTTCTAGAAGTCCACCCAGGGACTCCCCATTGATTAATTTTCACAGCCTGTGCTTTCATTTGTTTTCAACACTCCACTGACCTTTGTGTAACAGTTTAAACAAAGCTCTACAGACACTTGAGGCCATTGCCTTGATAGCATCAGTTCATCATTGTATAAATTTGTCTCAGTGGATGCTAGGCTTGTGTTTGTGCATGTGTGGTTTTGCAAGGGGGAGGGATCTGGCTCACCTGGCTCTTCTGTGAATGCTGGAGCTTTTTTCGGTGAAATCAATGAGAAAACTTCACACTGCATCTAACGTTACTGCTCTGTGCTGCTTAATGTGAGGGCAGGACAACACACAGCAGTTCTAGATGCTGCTTCCTGGACTCTGTCTTCTTTTTAGACAATGCCCTTTCCCATGTGATTTGTAGAAACCTTCCTGGGAGCAGGACCAGAAGTCAGGCCTTCCTGATTCTCCCCTAAACCATTAGCTGACAATCATATTCCCTCCTGTGCTCTCCTACCGACTGATGGAATCTTAAATCTTCTGTTCAATGAAGCAACTTCACCAAGATGCTTCCTGTGGGACACTAGGGGAACGGGAAAGTGGCATTTGCTTCACCAGCTGCAATTTAGGAGAAAACAGGGAGAACGGTTCTGTTTTTTTTTTTAAAAAAAAACAAAACAACAAACTTACATCTTTACCCTGCACATGGCTGAATCATAGAATCACAGAATGTTAGGGGTTGGAAGGGACCTCTGGAGACCATCGAGTCCAACCCCCCTGCCAGAGCAGGACCAATCTAGGGCAGGTTACACAGGAACGCATCCAGACGGGGCTTGAAAGTCTCCAGAGAAGGGAGACCCCACAACCTCTCTGGGGAGCCTGCTCCAGTGCTCTGTAACCCTTACAGTAAACAAGTTCTTCTTCGTGTTGAGGTTGAACTTCCTGTGCTCTAGCTTGCATCCATTGTCCCTTGTCCTATCGCAGGGCACAAGTGACAAGAGGTCGCCCCTTTCCTCTTGATACCCAGCCCTCATATTTATACACATCAATCAGATCCCCCCTCAGTCTTCTCTTCTCCAGACTCAAAAGACCCAGGTCTCTCAACCTTTCTTCCTAAGGCAGGTGTTCCAGTCCCTTAATCATCCTCATACCCCTCCGTTGGACTCTCTCCAGTAGATCTCTGTCCCTCTTGAACTGGGGAGCCCAGAACTGAACGCAATGCTCCAGGTGAGGTCTCACCAGGGTAGAGTACAGAGGGAGGAGGACCTCCCTCGATCTGCTGGACACACTCTTCTTAATGCACCCCAGGATACCATTGGCCTTCTTGGCCACAAGGGCACATTGCTGTCCCATGGATAACTTGTTGTCCACCAGGACTCCAAGTTCCTTCTCCATGGAGCTGCTCTCTAGCAGATTGCCTCCTAAACCTGTACTGATGCATTTTATTACTCCTTCCCAGGTGCAGGACTCTGCACTTATTCTTGTTGAACCTCATTAGGTTCCTCTTTGCCCAGCTCTCCATGGGTTGATAGCTTGACAAAAGCTTGAGAGAACATCACTGAGCTCCCTGGTGGGATCCAAATTTAAACCCACAAATGGTAAACTTTGCTGGTGCATAATGTTCATTTTCCTGTAGAAAATGAATGCAAATGAGATTTCGCAGTCTGTGTAACTACAGGGCGTGGATTTCCAAGTGCAATGAAGTCAGCTTTAGCCTTTCATGTTTTATTAATGCCTTGTAGCTAAGTAAAATGACTAATAAACTGGCACTTTAAAGAACTGGATGGAGGCATTCTGAAGACCGAATAATAACTAACCATTCATTTACTAAGTTCCCTCTAGCAGTTTCAGTATACACAGAATGAAAATCGTGGCGTTACTGAAACAAGTTCACTCTGCTTTGCACCTTACAGTAGGTGCACAACTTCATTTCAGCACCTTCTGTCTAGTTTCTGTGTAGGGAAAGAAACCACATGCACTGCTTAATTTTCTAAGCAAGGCACATTGGTACCTTATCAAGCTGCTAGCCTTTGTGACTGTTCACCAAAGCACGTTTTAATGCTATATGAGATGAAATAAGTAACGTGCTCACTACAGAGAATCTAAAAGATTTCACCAAGGCCTCTCAGCAAAGCAGTGGCAGGCCAGGAACTAAAATACAGGATTTCCTAATTCCTCATCCCATAATGAGTCCATTGGAACAAGCTATTGCTCCCCGCTTCTGCTTGCTCAACACTGCCTCTTAAAACCAAAATCCAGCTGTTGTCACTAAACTCAAAGCAGCTTTTGTTAAGCATTTCCCTAAATGCATCCCAAAACATGTTTTCACTAAACCTGATCTACCAGCTGCCATGACCATTGAGACAGGAACTACCTACTTCAATCTCTGTCTGATATGAATGTTCTAAGTAGACATCTCTGACCAAAAAAGAAATCCCAGGCTGGAACTTTATGACTAGATAGTCTCACATTTTTTTCTTTCAATGTATAAGTAAAGAGATAATCATGCAGTATACAAGAGATTATACTGCATTACTTAGAGGGCCTTATTCACCTTTAATTCCTGTGCTGCAGATATCATACGCTGGCAAGTATATGATTAAGAACTGGAAGTTTTCATAAGACAAACAGAGCTAGTGGAATTTAAAAAAAGAAAAAAAAAAGAGACAAGGCTTGTAGTCAGAACAGGTAGAAGGCACTGCTGTTCCAAGGTTGTTTTGCATTTCAGATCAGTAACAATGAACAATCTCCCAAGCAAAGTCAGCTAAGGTCTCTGAGCCTCCACCAACAGGCACGTGGTCTCTCTGCACCTATCCAGCTGTATGCGCCGTGGGCCACTCCTGCAGATGAACATCACAGACTGTATTCTATGTAAGTTGCTGTGAAAGCTCATGTGAAGGCACAAAATCCGAGAGCCTTCCTAAGGTAATAAAATGGGGATCCTCAAAGGCTGTGTAGCCTCTGTTGAACCAAAACATGCTGCAGTCAATGGGAATCATTACGTTAGGAGACAGTTGTTATCTTTTTGCCTTTGCCAGAGGTCAGTCTGGAAATGCTAGAGGTGAGCGTGTGCTTCCCAGAAGAAATGGCAGCACATGCATGACACGGATTTATGCTTACAATTCCAATAATTCTGCCTTCTTGAATTCAACCCTAATTGCAGTGTGCCTCACTGATGATTTAAAGCAGTTGATTTACTGATCTTATTTCACTCTTCCTGCAATTTCACCTCTTTGATCAGATCTTGCCAGCAGGTTTTCATTACCAAATAGGTGGGTTTTTTAAATAGCACAATTGCAAGTCATCATAAATATCAATCTTCATAACTCATTTGAGCACTCTATGTTCTTGTAATGTCATGTGTCAGGATTCTGCTGCGGAGATAAACCCCCATCTGCGTGGCTGCCAGCTTCTCATTCCTTTATTGATTCTCCCCTCTGCTGTAATTGAGTTTTTATACTTACCTTCTTCTTCAGTATATAAATGCCTATCAGAGACAGGAGAAGAGACTGACCAAGGGTTTCTACTTCTCATCACTTCTCAGCAGAAGAGGGTGCTGTGCAACACTGATTAAAATAGATACTTGAGCAACTGAGGCAGTTAAGCTGAAGATTGCCTACCCAGGTATCAAACCATGTGCGACTCACGTCCACAGGTGACTGCAGGAAAAAGTTTCTATTCCTTATTTTCCACTGGATGGGGAAGGAGAAAGGAATAATCTGCAATTTTCCAGCACTGACTCATCTGTTCTGAGTTGCCCATGTTAAAGCAAGCCTTAAAGTGAACTTTTTGTTCATTTTATTATACAGAACTGTAGAGATGCTCCAGCACACATCACTGTTCTGAAATGTTTGCATGTTTAAAATCCAGATTCACCTTTAGTTTAGTATGGACTCACTATATTTACAGGTATGTGTTTAAGGATTGCATCCTTAGCTGACAGGCAGCCAAGGAGCCTGTAGCCTCCCTGCTATTACTACTCTTATTACATGACCCCAGTCTCAGGTGGAGTGGTAGTTACGCAGATCACTCCACACAGATAGTGGTGGCTATGCCAGCCTAAGGGATCACAGACGATGTGTAACACTGCCGATGACCTCAGTGGACACTTGTGAGCCACAATTAAAGAAGGAGTTAGCCACCCTTGAGATAAGAGGCAGGGAAGTGGGTAATCACCTTACTTCTAGTTTTGCCTCCAGTTTTACTGGCCGATCTCTCAGTTTTCCAGTCTCTGAAAAGACAGTACGCAATTGCTTAGAGACCCCTACAAGAAGTCAGTTAGCTGTGACTAGCTAAAGGACCCCTGCTCTCCCACGGAGTAAGCAACCTCGCCCTGACTTGCCATGAACTGCCAGGAGCGGCCTTTGAGATGCTCTTGGCAGACAATGCTGATGAGCATCTTCTGCAGCAGGCTGCCACTTTCTTTCAGCATGCAGGACAGCCTCACACACCACTTTTATCCCCTAATGAACCACGTTACAGGGCTGTTCAACTCTGGTATGAAACAGACTGTTGTGCACCAGGTGCTGCCCTGCCTACCCTGGCACAAAGTGGCAGCAAACTGGTGAGTCTGCTTACTGCTGCTATCTACTGGCTGTAACTAAACTGAGCAACTGCATGTCCTGGGCCGTCTGCTGCTAATGGCAGGGAGAAATTTTCATTCTGCAAAATCATTCCTGCAAGGGCTCCTAGAAAAGCAAAAAGTTCTCACTTGAAAAGCTTCCAGAATTCAGCATGATGATTGCTCTCACACTCTCAAGTAACACTATGCATATACACATATACCAGATTAAACTTTTTCTTGTTCTTTTTTGGGTGGTTTAGATACTTCCATTTTCCAAGTTACTAACTTGGAATTTGGCAGCCATTTTCAGGTCTGCGCAGCAAGAACGAGGCATGCGTGTATGAGTCTGTGCTGAAGAAGCAGAACATTTTTGGCTTTTTTGTGCTTTTACCACTAGAGAGCAGGAGAACGGTTCTCCCAGCTGATTCTGGCAGCTCAGGCAGGGGTAGCTGCTGTGAATCACCAAGAAACTCCTTATATAAGCGAGTTTCTGAAGCTGACAGTTGTGAAGTTGGACAACCTTTCAATCCATTTATCAAACCCCCGCAGTTGCCATTTCCAGACAGATGAAACCAGGCTACGTATGAAGCAGGAGAGAACAGTCTGCAATCCAGAATAACATGTGGAAGTTCTAACAGCAATACAGGCATACGGACAGTCACCACCCGGTGTTTCATTGGGACAAGCTAATTCTTTTCTTTTATTGTATGAGTCTAGCCTAGATTCCACCTAAAGAAAAGAATACTCACTATTAAGCATTGAACTCTGCCAAAATACACCTAGAACTAGAATTACAGAGGGAACTACATTCACGTGCTTTGTGGTCTGTGATCGTTACCCCCTAGATATTTGTGCATAATTAGGTGAGAAATCTCCCTGACCCATGAAATTTGGTTCTGGGTTTTCAGTTTTTCCTAGTGTTAAAGAGAATAATAGGATGAAACTACAGCTGTGGTTTCACACACTGATCTACCAGCTGGCAGATGCTGGAAGAGGAGAGGCCTTGTTCATCCTCCAGCTCTGCCCTCCCCTCCTCTTTCCTTGCACTCACAGGACTTTCATAAACATTTCTATTCGCTAATCGCGAAAAAACGTTATTTTTTTTGGTTTGCTTCTTTAGTTATCTGACAGATTAATAGACTACATCAGTTTATTAAAGCACCTGATGAGAGCCAGAGGCAGTAAAAGCAACAGAGTGTAGGAGGTAGCTGGGGAAATAAAGCTTCTCGCTTTCAGTAGCGGTAACCTTTTGATGAGGTTGACTCTGACACACAAAATAGCAAGGTAAGGTAGAGACATCAGGAAGGGATTCCTTGCCAGGAAAGCTGCTGAGATGTTTTCAGAAAGAAGTGCTGGAAGCCCTGAAGAACATTCTGTACTGGGCTCTGACTGGGCAGTATCAGATAGTACCTCTATAGGAGTCTCAGGACTCTAATTTCAGCAGCATATGTACCTCCCTGTAAAAAAAGACAGGGCAGCTGTGATTTGCCTTCCACAATGAACCATCATGTGAGAAAGGACAAAGCAGTGAATCACAGACTGAAGGAAGATCTCAAACAGAAACAAGTGATCTAGACTGTATTTCCCACTCCACATACTGTGTTAATTCTTCAAGTGCAGGCTCTATGTAAGACTATCCTGCCTCCCAGTCAGCATTACCCTGCAAAACCTTCTGGAAAAAGATGCTGTAAACCCAGCTCTTACAGAAAAGTGTTGCTTGGGCTTTGAGGTTATGATTGGCTCTGACTGGACTTCACATCCAGCAGTCCTGTCAGAGACATGTTACTGGCCCAAGAATGACACTGATCTGCTCAGGCAGAATTCCTGTGATTTTACAGTCCAAGAAGTCTTGTGCTTGTTCTTCTGCTATATACTTTAGAGCAAATGCATTGTAAGGTGGGACAAAGGCAGGCAGATACCAAGCAGAGTTTCTCAGCCAAAGCAGATTCAAATTCCTCTCTGCTTTGTTCCTTCACAAATGTAGCTTTTTCCACTGAAGTAATTTTCCCACCAGGTTGTATCAGCAGATTGTGCTGAAACCCAAGACACTGATTTCCTCACCTGCGATAACTAGCTAAGGTTCCACTTTACATATTGACTGACCTATTTAAGAAACAGGCAAGTCCTAGGGAGCGTGCTGCATAAATCAAATGTGGCAGGCAAGGGAGCAGAGGCTCCATTCCTACTGATAGTGAAGAATGAGCATTTGCTTGTACACTTAAGTTACAAACTTCCTTAAGTGGACTGATGCAATCAAGGGACAAATTTATCTCCATCATGGCAATGTGCTTCAGACAAAAGTTCTGTTAAAAGTCCTGAGTGGGAAGCCACAGTTTCTCAGGTTTTGAATGGACAGGTCACACTCTCTGATCTGAGCTTAGTTTATTTCACAAATTTGTTTTGGATTCTTGTCCAAGTTAACTGAATTAAATTCATTGTAGAGATTAAAGCTAGAAAAGAACAGAGAAGGAATGAAGATCTGACATAGCTTTAAGAAAGGAAGATGGGGAGTAGGAATCTGTCCCTAAACTTCACGACTTGCCCATGTTTTAATACAGTATTAAGCAAGCCCCATATCCTGTTACTAACGAACTTTAAAGAGGGCACTTATAGTTAGTACAAACAGTTAGGTCTTTTGCCTCCGTCTTCCTTAGTCGGGAAACTCTTCCAGAACATCCCTGGCTTGATGCTTAGAAAGCTCTTTTCCTACTTTTCAGCCTAAATTTTACTTGTGGCTAGCTTATGGCCATGTGTTCTTGTCCCAGCGTATCTTAGCTCATACATGTTTTAGGTTACTTGCATTCCCTTTGCCACCAGTCTTGTCCTCCGCAGATTCTGTGGGATTTAGCCCTGTTGTAGTTCAAATAACCTAGTGATGGGGTCATCACTCTGCTCTATTTCTGTAGTTTGTTCTCTTGTGATGGGCTTCATTATGGTGATTTATAGGAGAATCCTAGCTAAAACCAGGTCCTGCTGTGTTAGGCACTGCATAAAACATACCTTGACAGGCAGCTGTTGTTTCAGAGGGTTTATGTTCTAGATAAAGAGTCAGAGAGCAAAGCGAGGATGAGGGTGAGAAGGTGATTTAATCATTCTCACATAGTCATTCAGTGGTGAAGGCAAGCGTATAGCCAAGGTCTCCTGAGTACCAACCCAGTTCAATACACCAACGCTGTTTCTCTGTTACAACACTTTGATACTTCAACTAATTTTCCCTTTGCACAGTTTCACCTTGTCACTGCCTATGTAATAGATAACACCTAAACCAGCTCCAATCTGAACAGTTCACACAGTGCAGTCTAGAATGTGTATAGCTGCTTTTGTGAATAAACTTTGCTTTCCCTCCAGGGGCTTGCAGACAACCAGCTCTGGTGTGCCTGCACACTAGATAAACATCAATTTGTCATTGATTCTGTTCAGCTTGCCACGGGCAGTTAAAAGCAAGCAGTTTCTGATATGGGCCATTCCTCAGTCAGGAAGGTGCCCGTGTATCTGAGGTGTGAGGTCAAAGGCTGATGCAGAAAATAAGTAACCAGAGTTCCTGTCTCCTGTTCTCAGCTCTGGCCATGACTCATTACCTGAATTTAGTTCTATTTAAACTGGTATGCCTTGAGGGACTCCTGCCACGAGCTCTATCCACCCTGATAAATAAGACCACCATCCTTCCCCCACACAAAAAACAATGAAAACAAGTTGGATTGTTCTTACAAATAACTTAAAGCAAATAACTTCCTCAAGTCCTGCGTACTATGTGTGACCACGGGCAAGACCTGAGGCCTAAGAATGAACAGAAAATTGGAAGTAAGTTTTCACTAAAATATATCGACAAAAAGGAAGAGAGAAAGCAATTTTGAGGGAGATTCTGCACCAGCATTGTATTATGCAACAAGGAAACGGTAAAATGTCTTCTTTCCCCCTGTGGTGAAATTGCATCTATAACATGGTGTTCTGTGATGGGGTCCTTGTTATCATAAAGACATTGACAGATTTTGTAGGGAGTTCAGAAAAAAGCCACACAAGTGACTGGGGAGCTGAAGGGATTGACTTGTGAAGAAAGATTAAATTAACAAAATTAAATATGTATAGCTTGGCTCAGCAATGACGGGGGGCCCACGATAGCCACCCTCCAATAGCTGAAGGGTTTGAATACAAGGTGGGAGGGAAATTTAGTTGTTATGAAGTGCAATAATGAGAAGGAAGGAAAAGGGAACGGAGTAAAAGCAGCATAGGCTAAAGCCCAGGAGAGCTTCCCGACAGGGAGATGTTGCTGCTACATGAACAGTGCAACTGATAAAGAGAAATGTTCAAAACCTGTAAAAACGAAGGTCTTGAGCACAAATGCCTAAACAGCTCTGATGATATACACACTGGCACACAGAAAGGGAAAGCACAGTTGCCCTGTAAAACACTCTGAAGTCACTGTAGAAGTACACTTCACCTACTTCAAGCCCCTGGACAACTCTTTTGAGTCCTTAGTCTCAAACAGGCAACAACAAAAAGGAAACACCGGCCTCTGTGAACTTGGGCAGTGTAACGTAACAAACGTGTTAGCATCAGCGGGAGGCTTGTTCACGCACTGAGTGACAGCGTGTGTTATAGAACAGAGACTCACAGTGACGGTGATGATAAGGTATCTGGATGAAAAGGAGTCTCATTATTCTTAGTTTTCATGTGTCTGTCCTTGAATGGAGCTGAGGAGCAGAGTCAAAACCGAGGGAAGCAACTTCTGTACAAGTGTAGCCTTCAACCTCACCCCTCAGTTTTCTTTTACCCACATATTTTTAATTTCAGAGCAAACTGAAACTGGTCCAACACTTGCTAATTGCTCGGTATCCCACAGAGCTCTCATAAAACCAAAGACTAATCAGAGAACCTAGCAAAGGAGCGCTAGGTGTGTGTGTGTGAGAAGCATAGCTACACCTGTTAAGTTTCTGCAGGCAATCTTCATAACTCTGCTATAAAGCATAATGTTGCCCTAATTCAGGAAATAATTTCACCTTATACCTGTAAAATAGGGAGAATTACATTCCCCTACTTCCTCACAATATTATGAACCTGATAAACTATTTGTAAAAAACCTCAGAGATCTCTGGATGAAAGCACAAAGGGTTCATATTCGCAGAATTCAGAAAAAGTTCTCTTTACATTAACAGCTCTGCAGAGAGTTAGCATTTGTTATGGACAAAGGCTAAAAATTCTCACTTTTCTACAAATTATTCCACTGCCATTAACTCGTATCTCCCAAACCAAGAACAATCAACCTAGTTATTCCAAAATCCAGCTCTTTGTTTATTCTCAGGTAGTAAAGAGTACATACGAGAGGCCTGCAGACACTCCAAGAGACACAATGGCCGAAGTGTCAGGGACAACTGTTTTTTCCAAAATCTCACTAGACAGTCCTTGGCAGCAGATGCTGATTTGCAAGGCTGCCGCTCCGACCCCAAGGAGATCAGCTCAGGATATCTTTAGCAATTACAAAGTATTGAGTGCACACCTTGGAGAAAAAGCAACACAGATAAAATCGGGCTATCAGTTTCAGCAAAAACATTGGGATTGTGCTTGAAAGAAATAAAACGCCTTCAAATTACCAAGCTTATCTCTTGGCCTTGTGTTTTTCCTGTGCCTTGGAGATGTCTGCGCTCAAAGCTTTTCCCTGTCTTTGGACAACAGGGGCTGCAAAAGAGCCTTTTCAGTGTGTCAGGTCAACAGTTCAAAGACTGAGGCGGATTTATGCTATAGATAGTAACAGCATCAAAGAGGCCATTACATCTTCAGTGCCAGTAATCCCCATTTTAAAAACTCCATTATCTGACTGGTTCTTCATTTGCTTGCCACGTAATCCCTGTTGTTGTGGTAACTCAGAAACGAATGCTGTGAGCTTAATAGAGACAGCGAGAGACAGAATTGCCTGTCCCTGGATTCCGTCATGGTGGTTATGGGCAAGACAGAAAGAAATCGGAGACTAATAAGGAGTTCAAAGAAGTTAAGTGAACAACAGGAATAAAGTCTGTGAGGATGCTGCTGCAACTGTGAAATACTTATCAGACCTTCTTGGGGATGAATCATTCAAGATCAAATCCCTGTCTCTCAAGTTTTTTAGAAAACCTTTCAGTGCAGGCCATAAACAGTGAACAGATCTGTTCTCTGGGTCAGAGATTGCTGGATTTCTACAGAAATTAATGTCTGCTCGTGGGACGATGGAAAATGGGTTCCTTAATTAACCAGAACACCAGTATTTGTAAATACTTGTATCCTCTTCTATGAAATTAGATGTCTTGGTAGAACAAAAAGATGCAACACCTCTCCACTCTTGGGCCACCAGTTGTAGTCTAGTTCAAAGTGGGACAAGACTCAACGTATTGACCTACACAGGAATGTTTGGTTTCTTTTGGAGAATGTGAGCTGTAACGCAGGCAGCCACCTTCTCCTTGGTCAGTAAACTGAAGGTAGAAGTGGGCCTCATTTCTCATCAAAAAGGACAAGGAAGACCAATAGACTTGTAAACTGATCATGGCTTATGTGTGGAAGAATCCCTTGCTTTCAAAGACTCTTCAGTCAAAAAAGAGGCTGAGAATCAGAGAATCAGAGTGATCACGCCTGGGAAGACCCCGTCAAGTGTAAGAAAGACCATGCTCCTGAGTGCATCTATATCCCGAATCTGACCTCTATGGACCACAGCCTTGGCAGCCTAGTGAAAACCAGGTTTCTGCAGGATTAGGGAAGAGATTATCACAAAGCTGTTTTACTAAGAATGTGCTAAAATAGGGAACACAAAGGAGACCAGTTATGGCACTAAATGTTGTCAGATTGTCTTTAACTCTCAGGAATCTGATGCAAAGTATGTTTTAAAACGCTTTTTTAGGTGCAATGCCTCAGGCAGGCCCAAAGCACAGGGCCCATGACTGAACAGCACCTCGTAACAGTGACATCAGATGAGAAAACATAGCTTCTCCCTTAATGAGCAACTTCTGCAGTGCTTCTCCTGTATAGGACTGAAAGGACTCATCACTCAGCTGTAGCATCTGACTGAAATATGGACTTGCTCTTTTGGGGAATAGACTAATATTTTAGTCTTGAATTGGGACAAAGTATCTTGTGGAGCAGCAGCCAAGACACAATGTCTAAAAGGACAGCTCAGCAGCAGCCCACAGAAGAGCCTGTCAGATGTGAAGACATTGGAGTGGTCAGGAATAAGTCAGCTATTTGGTTGCCTCAAAAATAAATAATTTGGAATTAAGGAAGAAAAGCTAGCCCTGCCTCAAGCTGCTGTATGTATAAAGGAGGGTAGAAACAAGTTGTTTCTTCAGAAAAGGTTCCCCGTTGTTGGTTAGTAAATCATATGTGGTAGGGATGGATGCAAATTCTCTACTGCTGCTTAATGAGTGGCAGCTGGCACACATCACAGACTAAAGAGGTATGATAGGTGAATTTTCATGACTGGAGCTGAGGGTGGGGGCAGGATCATCCTTCACTGACTTCACTGTCACCATAACAATGATGTGACGTCTCTTTCCGTCTGCAGTGTTTTGGACACCAAGCAGCCTGAACAAGGGTAATTTATTACTATGTGCTCTTCATTTATTCTATGCTGTGAATTTCCAGGAACCAACAGTTAAAGAAATGGGAAGATAAACCTGCATTTCAAATTGGCTTGCGATGACACTTTGGAAAACAACAGAATTGCTTTACCATAAATTGCTTGCGATGGTCAGGCTGCGACTGGCTTTAGCACATTCATTTCATTCAAATGAAGGGAACAGCAACTCTGCATCCACAATGCCAGCCAGCACTGTGTGAGGAGACAGGGAAGCAGGCACTCATCTTTTAAAGACAGATCACTATTCAACTTGTAGTGTCAGGGTCCTCAGTGCACCAGCAGGTCTTAATTGCCCCACCAGCCCTACCCAAACAACCTCTGCTCTTTGCTCCAGTAGCTCCATTCAAGCTCAGGCCTGGGCACCCAGTCCTGGCCTAAGCTATATTGTAGGTGTACCTGTTTCCATGCTTGTTCCTGAGTTATTTGCCTTTCCTGGACTGACCTTGGACCTCACTTGTTCTTTGCTTGAGGATGGCTGGGCTGTTGATGGAACCCATTACCGTCACCAGCCCTGTCCTGCTTGCCCAGCTGAGGTACTGTGGGTCTGTGCCCTGTTGGTGAGGACACTGCCCCTGCCTGTGCTGTGGTCTCCCTCAGCTGCTGGCTTGCCTTTCCTTGTGGAATAGCCCTGCTCCTGCTGCTCCCTGAAACTTCATAATTTCACTTGTAACCTCTTAATGCAGGCAAGGCGTGTGTGGATGAGAGGGACAGGGATGAGTGTGGGGGAATTAAAGCAGCAATTCTTCCACAATTACTTTCTCATTCATAGTTCTTTCCCTTTGCATACATTCATCATGTAATTCATTGTCAGTAACAAAATTAAATTATAGTCTCAGGACTAACTAGGATGGGCGATATGATAAAGACTGTCTTATGAATTTGAGATAGAGTTAGAAAGAAGACGGAATGACTAGAGAATTGCATTGATAACCAGAGCCTCAAGAACAAATCTAGCTCACATTGCTCACATCAGTAGAGAGCCAGAATTGATGTCTTCTCTTGATTACTGGACAGAGAGCATTAAATTATTTCAGTTCTGTTCCCAGATAAAAACTGGCTTGCCTATTAAGAACTGGATGAGCCACGGAACGCAAACTTTCTCCCTGTTTAGAGCAGCACATGCAAGGATAGGACAAGTTTTTCTGCTTGAATCATTTGGTAGATGTGTAAAAGTCTGGAGTTCTTCAAGGCTGTTAAATATTTATTGTTATGAAAATCATACACATTAAATGGAAGTGTTTGTAGTTTGAAAAAAGGGACAAGCTTTTGGGCAGGTGAGTAATCTGAAGGATGTGTGTGCCTCCATTTCCCCTACTAAGCTTTTCACAACATAGGCATGAACTACTTCCAGTGGGATGTACCCCTGCCTAAACATATTAAAAAGGATGAGTGTATGCACTGAAGTACGCTTCCATTCCATAGGCTGATTTGCCTTCATGTTATATCGATTTTAAAGTAATAGAATTATAAAACCTCAGTACAACAGAATGAAGAGAATATTGCTAATGCTGCAGAGCTCACTGCAAATTGTACTCACGTCTCACTCCAGCAAGTGAATTGCAATGATGCTCACTGCCCCAGCAGCCTTCCTCCTAGGAAACTTGAATATATGTTTTCTTGCCCTTCTTCAAGAAGAGGACTAATATCCCAAACTTGCAAATAGGGTCGTATGCAATTTCATGACTTCCCCCAGGTTACGTTATCTTAGTTTCCAGTCTAAACACTAGACAGTTACTAAGCAAAGCACATTTCAAGTGTAACTATCACATTGGGGAAGATCTCCAGAAACAAAACTGCCTTAAAGCCAGAGCAGATCTAACTCTGTAAGGGTTATTTGTCACACACACTCATAAGCCATTTGCTTCCCCTGCTTCTAAGTTTACCTAGATAAAACAAAGGTCAGGATTTGTACACTGAACTCCAGTGACTTCCAGCTTCTAGAATGGACAATGTAAACTAGATCAAACTTCACGCTGTTCAGACTCCCTCACACCCTGCCCCTAAAACATGGAGCCTTAAAACTAAGTCAAAAGCTTTAGCAGGCTTGTGGGGAGCAGGGCTTACACAGGTTGGAGATTTTGGCCCTTGTAGTACTTCAGTTCTTCACTGCAGTTAGAAATAAATGACACTATTCCCCGCAGTTAAAAAAGGCCCTATGTGCATCTATGCTTTTCAGCACAGTTCAGTTTCCTTCCTGCTGTCAGTGACAGCAGTATGCAGCAGAGGGACCCAAAGTCTTCCGCAGCTGTGCTGGAGCATTGTGTTACACACAGCAGGAACACGGTGAGGACAGCCTCTCACAGCAGTGCAGGAACTGGGACAGAGGCTGACACGGAACAAGTCTTTTGAGCTCAGTCACCCAACACACCAATTAAACAGGAGCAAGACACACATAGATTTCTAAAGGCTTTTTTTTCCCCTGCTATTGTTACAGGTTTTTGAAAGGTAGATGGAAGGATCAGACCAGTGAATAAGTGGGACAGTGGTAACACTTCTAAAATAGCATTCCCTACCACTAATAGATCCTTTTCTTTGTACCTGAAGGGTAAAATGTCAGCTTTCTTTGCCTTTCTTCTTCTTGTTGTTGCTACTACATATAGCTCTGAAAATAGATTTTTACAGTAAACGGCTCTGGGGGGAAAAGGTATAATTGATGATGATATCTCGGACAAAGAGGGACTCTGTTGATAATCAGACTGGGATAAAAAGCCATCTTATACAGCATATATTTTCACTTTTTTCTCCCCAGTGAAGTGAAGCTTTTGGGGTTGAGGTCTGTATTAGCCTTGAAGTATGTGCAATAACACTGTCCAGTTTTGACAATGTTTTGTACACCCCACTGGGCTGAGTATGATATACATTTCCTCTTGTGCTCCTTTGCTAGCAAGTATTTATTTCTCTAACTCGGTCTTTTAGCTCAAGCTGAACTTAAGAGTGGTGGTCTAGTGTTTTAGCTCAAGTCAAAACCAAGATGGGGCTATGGAAGCAGCATTCTCAAAAGAGTCCAAAGTGTGATGGTCATTAAACAGGAGATGTATGAATGACATGAAACCTCCCCTTGCAGTTCAGGCACCTGCTGACTTGGGATACAGTAAAACCAGTCCCCTAACTAGTAACCTCAAGCCACTGAACAACACACCTCACCCTAACTGCACTCTTAGGCCCCAAGTGAGATATAATCCAAGAAGCAATCCCAAACTACACAAATTGCAGCATTCAGAAAATAGAATGATCCCTCTCTGTCACTAATCTGAAGTCTCAGCCATATTATCTTCTACTCATATAGGCAGATTGGCAACCAAGACACAAGCTCAAAACTGAGGTTTTATTTCCAGAGTCTATACAGGTATGCATGTACAGGTGTACATTTATATAAATGTATATGTATGTATATGGGCAATGAACAAAGAAATACACATCAGTGGCAGGGTTTCTTATCCAATATATGCCCAATCTAAAATAGTGCACTTTTAAAACAACCCTTCTCTTCGATATTCATACATCACATCCACTGCTATTCAGACAGACAGACGTGCAACAAAGCTGCATACAGCCTCCACGTGCCCACTCCTTAGATCTAGAATACCAGGAATTTGCTTATTTTTGGAATCTGTGATCAGGATTTAGTCTTTCTACAGACTTTACCGCTATCATAAAAAATGACTCCTTGCAGCTACAGAAAGAAACCTTCTGAAGTAAAACCATAAATTTCACAACACAGCAGAAATCTACCTGCTCCTTCCCCCAACCCATGTAGATACAACTTGTGGCAAAAGACAAGTGATGCTGAGTAACACAGACTAGAAATATGCTGGGAGTCAGTACAAAATGAATAGTTTTGTTCCATGACTGTCAAGGGCATCTCAAAATGTTTAACTGTCCTACCTCATTGTTCCAAAAGAAAGCAAGTTAATATTATCAAGGAATATCATTCCTTTCACCTGATCATCTTATTCTCTCTTCTCCTTCTATCACACTTCTCTACCACCTACTACATGTGTACAAGGATGCCCTCCCAACCTTGCTCAGGTTCAGACGGACTTTTTCAGAAAGAATTTCTACTTCAGCATTACCACTTCAAGTGTTTTAAGCCAGACACTACTTCAAGAGTTTTAAACTAAGCCTTCAAAACCAAGAGATCTATTTTTAAAAAATGACTGTCTAACAAGTCACTTGACGTTTTTCTACATCTACAGATGTTATCTTCCACCACCACCCCCCAAAATAAATAACAACACGAATCTGTGATGTTTACCTTGTGCTCTTAATTTGGAAGCTGTTGCATTTGAGAAGTACCAAATATTTTGAGATGCAAAAAAACCCCAAGAGCTAACTATACAGTTGAAGAAACTGTATTTAAACTGCCACAGCTGACAAGCTCAGTCAGAGAGGCAAACTTGAAATATATCACATTTCTACCAGTGGGTTGTTCACTTACACAGGAAAAATGATCCAACTATCCTCTCCAGATGGCAAAAGCAATTTGAATTCTTTATGCCACCACAGAAGGTAGAACAATGAATTTTTAAAAATCTGATTTAATATAAGAAACTCTATAGAGTAACTCCACTGATGACATTGGGATGAATTCCTGTGTATTTACTCAGTGAGACTGAGAGCACAGTTGAAGCCCATCTATTCAGACCAAAAGTTCACCATGCTTTGGAACAGATTTACTGCAAATAAGCAGTCATTCAGTCACCAACACCTTTCTCTTGAAGGCAGGTTAACTGCTTAAGTGAGAACTTGCCTTGCAGACACCAAGAAATAAATATTTAAGGGTTCATCAATAAATTCCAAAACCTACCATATGCCTGACATCATCTGGCAAGCAAATGTACAAAACATCTTGATTCTTCACAGAGTCCTCTTGATACTCTAGTTAAAAGTGTCCAATATATGAATGAGATGGCTTAAATAATCTATTTTTTTTTCTTATTTGTTTTGAGACTTTGTGCTGTGTCAAGCACTGTTGTGTATTATGACTGTGATAAGCAGTAAACTCTTCCAAGGGAATCTACACAACCAGAGAGTAAAGAGGGCCCCTGCAATCACACCAATCCTGTTAACTGCTGTAATACTTTGTGCTGATATATCTAGTCCTCTTGTGGCACCAGAAATATATCAAATGGTATTCACAGCTATCTATACCTTCCAGAAGGACACACTGCTCTGTCCACGAAAATGTACTTGCCAGAAACGGTCATAAAAAAGGAGAAGCCTTTATGAGTCATAGGCAGAGCTTTTCAACAGTTGCTAAAGGAGGATTTTAGAACTTCATAGAGCGGTAACAGCTACCTCTCTGTGACTTTTAATAGCTGCAAGTCTTTCCACTGACTCTAGTGAGCTTAACGGAGCAACAGAAAGGTGACTGCTGTTTAAGGGGAGCTTACCTTAGTCAGTGCAGCACTCCAGCAGTTTTAATGCATGCTTATATCTTAGTGAATTCAGTGGCAATTCTACACAGCTATACTACATCCATTACCTTGCACCAAAATATCTTTCAACAGTGCTTAGAGCACCATGAGCAATATCTGTCACTTTCTTGTTCTTACATCCTCTCAGTAGGGGGCAAAGTATATGCAGGTCAAGTGTTACCCACTTACACGCGCACAGATTTGTTGTCAGATGTCAAGATGATGCACACCTTGCATTTGAAGCAAAAGGTGATCAGATCTGTCAGGGTCCTTAGTTACCTCTAGAGGATAACAGTGATGAATGCATCACTCAGATGTATGATTTGTTTGACCAAACATGGATGCCTGCAGTGCAGATCTAAGTCATTTACTCATTTCTCTTCATAATCAATGGAGGCACAATTCCTCACTCTAAATGTCTATCTATAAGGGGCTGGACACTCTGGCAGTGTCTTCTGCTCTCCAGTGGCTATAAAGTGAGCTATGTTGTGACCAGCCTTGACATGCAAAATTTTACACTAGGGGAAATAAATCCTACCCTTGCTGCCAGGAAAGGTTCCTCCCATCTCCTGATTCACTAACCAAAGTTGTCTAGTGTAGGTATGTGTCTTCAAACAGCAGAGGCTACAAGCACTGAGGAAGACCTCTCTACTTCATCATCTACCATGCTGGCTGCCTCATTCAGCTTTGACTGCTGCCACCGATTCTTCCCTTATGGACTGACCTCATTCCAGATGGTACTGAAGTTGTGTCTGGAGAAGCATGAACTGAGCCAGTGACCTGTTAAGCTGCTTAAAATGTGGAATGTGATTATATACTGCCTTGAGTGTGAACCAAAGTCTCTGGACACATAGGAGCATGAACCAAAATCCCAGAGTTGTAGAGACTAATGGATAGTTGCTACTGAAAAAATAGAGACAGAGACTGAGGAGACACAGCAAGGCACCAGAGATAAATTAGTCTTCTCCATATTGTTTCATAACTACAAAATACTAAAAAAGGCATAAGTTTGTAGATGCTTCTCTGTAACTTTTAATTGTGCATGCCCTGAGCTGTTTTTATGCAGCCTTGCTGTGGGTTTTCAGAATACAGTGGGAGTATGTTTGACATCTCTGTAATGGTTTTCTGCTGGGAATGGATTTGCCCCTTCACAAGGAAATCCTATTCAATAACCTTCTTGCGTCAACACAGTCAGAATTAATCACGTTCTCCGTTACACAGGGGGGAAGTTTCCATATCCCACAGGAATATAATGCAGCCTTGGTAGATATCCTCTCCCTGAGTCACTGATTGTTTTGACAAGTAGGGTCAAAGTATGTACCACAATTACCCTGGATTTCTGAACAGCTTCAGTGTTTGGTGAGTTGAGGTATAGTAGCAGCGTCTGACTGACTAGGACCATTTGCTCTATTATCTGGAAACAGACATTCTAGTGGGAATGAAACAATATCTGGTTGGTAGAAATCCCTGACTTTTCCTACAACCACAACAAGCAATTGGAGCTGGATTCCTTTGTAATTAACAGGAATAATTTTACCATTACTTCTCTCTCTTCACAACCATAAAGCATAGTAGTATCACTCCCATTTTCTAACTAGAGGACAGAGGTACAGCACAGACAGAGGAATATACATAATCTTTTCAGTGCAAAGAATGCTTGATGACAAACCAGAAAATGACCCCCAGTTTTGTACAGTTCTGTGTTCTGGGATTCATTGTTAGTCTTTTCACTGCTACATGAAGAACATCTGGCAATAGAGATCTGAACAGGAAAGGCAAAGACTGTCACTCTGCTCTGCCTAGTAACCAACATCAACAAGCAGATTTTATCATCTTCTCTCTTGCCATCGTTATCAATAATGCCAGAGAAATTATTACCCTACAGTTTCCCTCCACATCATAAGAACAGTTCTGTACTTCAGCAGAAATGAAGTGCCTCACGCTACCTGTTTTCTAGTATGATTGCACATCTGGGGCACATGCATTAGTTCAACAAAAAGTCTGAGACCAAACAGACCAGTATTCTATTGACTTACCTTGGTACTGCTGCAGATATATATTACAGAAGAAAACTCCTCCAGTCAGTTCAAATTGCCAGATAATACACTGGTCTGCCAGCTTTCTGAACACAAAACTAAGTGGAAATCACTTTAAACCCAATGAATGCATGTTTTTAGAGGCAGGATATGGATTACTGAGATTTTGACAGTATTTCAGAGCAAGGAAAAGCTGCTGCAAATTGCCTGAGTGGAATCAAAGCACTCCCTTGTTCACAATTTAAAAAAAAATAGCACCTAAACTGCATCCATTTGTACAAGTGATGCACAAACCCAGCAAATGTAGGTGTTACTGCTTTCCTAGGAATGCACAGGTTTTCCATTTGGCAAAGCTTTAGCACGTGGCTCCTTGCACAGCTAGAATTCGGGGCAGAAATTAAGACTTCCCTCTTCTGAAAGCTCAACAAGAACAAACAGGAAATCAGATTCCCAAGCAAACCTGTCTTGGTAGAGTTGTTCTCAGAGTTGATCCGGGAAAAAAAGGACCAGAAATAATAGCTCTGGATCCAACCTTTAACAGTGATAACAAAGCAAACAGAAATGTGCCTCTGCACACACACACAGATACACACAGAAAGACATTCAGACTAACTTTCTGAGGATCCACATAGATGCAAAGTCTTTGCCTATTCCGCTTGTGAATGAAACAAAGCAAAAGTGATAAATAATGATTTATCTGTCAGCACAATGCAGAGAGCACTTTGGTAAATGGAGATGATTTAACAGAGTGTTATTTAATGCAGCAATACACAAGGTCATACATGTAGAAGCAAAATATGGGAATATCTGCAGATTAGGGGATTGCACCCTGATAAAGCAGTGGCCCTGAAAAGGACTGCCTGCATGAGCTCTCAGGGCTTTTGTGACCATGGACTAGAAGCAGCTGGGTAGTGAGGAAGAAGTGTGAAGATCTGGGAAAAAAAAAACACCTTAAAGTAAGAGAAGAGTTCAGTATGTTTAATCTGTCATAAAAAGGGACCAAGAGGTGATACACTTATTTATGAAAAGGCATTACACTGGCAACTAAAGAACTAGGTAAGCAAGCACAGAAACACATAAAGATGTGTAACAAATGTCTTGAAGTGGGAGATAAACCGGCAGTACACTTTAAAAGCAAGCTAACTATCAGAACAAACTACCAAGGAGATGGTGAATTTTCAGTCATTTAATAACCTTGTATCAGGACTGGATGCTCTCCTGGAAGGTTTGCCTTAGCCAGATACGACTTCTTACCCTTCAGAGAGGAACAGATGGATGAAATGGTCCCTCTGCTTTTCCCTTCGGTCAGTCTAGGACAGTTATATAATGCATATTATCTTTATGGGACAAATGCTATAGGCCAACGCCCACTCTTTTGTGAACTAACACATGTACATACAGACAGAAACCTATCACCATGTATAAAACAGCAACTGCAGTAAGTAATCCACATGACCTGATCAGTCAAGTATGTGCAGGTAGCAGACGCGTGTACAAAATGTTGTGCAGTTTAAGATATGCTAATTCCCAATCAAGTTCATGTAAACTGTGTGAACATGCTGAAGAAATCATTTCATAATTAAATACATTCATAATGGCTATTGGTGCTACTTTCATTAAATTCTTTAAAAACTAACAATGTAACGTTAGCCCAAACTGCATACGTGCTGTGTACAGATGAGGCATTAGGAACCTAACTTAAACAGTGCACTTTAGGCTCCAGTCACTTGTGTCTGCCTCACGTATCAACTGGTAACTGACAGTCTGAACTCTTTCCCAAACAGATAAAATGTGTCCTTCATCCTTTTGCTCTCTTTGAATAACTGACTTGTTAAGACTGCTCAGCTCTGGCTGTTGAAAGCAAGTTCTACGCTAGCTAAACTTCTGTGCTTGTTTTCCTGCTTGGAAAAAGCAAAGATTCTCACTAGGGTGTTTCTAGTGCTGTGTTAACAATCCATGACTTCCAGAGGTATATGTCAATTCAAATTACAACTGCTCCAAGAAAAGAGCCTAAAAATAGAGGCCTTCCAGGTGGCTCAGCAGATGGATCCATTTGCTATACATGGTAGAACAAGTCAGCTTTTTCAGACAATGCTTTTAGAGTAAAAAAATCCCATTAAATTACGGCAGGAGTCAGTGCCAGTCTTGGACCAGATGAGGACTAAGCAAGTACCTAACTGTGTCTTAGGTGACTGGCTGCAAGCAAACACCAAGGCTTCCGTGTTGTATCCTCACAACTGGAAATAGGTAACGGGCAGACAAGCAAACAGGTTACCAGACAAAATCACAGAATCATAGAATCGTTTTGGTTGAAAGGACCTTTAAAATGCAGGAATCCAGAGGAGTGTAGCTGGCAACTCTTCAAGACACCGCTTACCCCTGGTCACAATTTCAGATCCAGTCAGGACATGGCATTGGTGGCAGGTTTCTGTGTCTGAATGACTGCACAGTGGCTGTGCTCCTGTGGAATCTCATGCCAAGGCCTCATGGAAGAATGAACACCTACCCCTCCCCACCTGCCCTTCTGTAGATACTTCTAGTGGAGTCCACGGCTGCCAGACTACACTGAGAGGTGAGTTCAGAACCAGACTACAGTCCCAGACAACTGGAGTCTTTTGTTCATACCCATGTATTAATTCCTTCTCACTTCCTGCTGTCATCTCCAGAGCTGGGTTGAGCATACGTGTAGTTGGGAGTGATTTATATTGCTATACCTTGACCTGTTCCTGCTCTCCAGGATAAATAGAGACCATCAGTTTACTCTGCTGCTAGGCCCGTTATGTTCTCTACCATCTGGGGTTTTTTAAAGTATGGCTGGTGCATAGACTTGGTTAGGCAATAGCAATGTCTGTCATCATATACATACACACAGCAAGACACCCTTCACAACAGGGAGGAAGATTCCACCGCCTTTCTCCATCAGCCAGCAGGAAGAATCATTCCTACCCAAACTTAATTCAAAGGGACTTTGAGAGGTTGCAGTTTCTTCCTTGAATTTCCTGTTAGACTCATGTCTTCCGTTTTTAACCCCAGCACCTGCCATTTAAATGAAACCCAGCTGGAATATTTTTCACTGGCCACATTAATGACTGACAGGGAAATTGCTCCATCTATCCTATTCTGTATGTCATAAGCCAGGGTTCCCATAGACTCACAGCGAGAAGCACACTTGACTTTATTCAAGAACTTCAGCATCATCTTTAAATGCTTCCATGTTCAACCTCTGATAAGGGATAAAACAACTCCAACTGCTGGTATAGGTCTGAGAATAGTAAGCCCAAAGCAGCAAATATGAGGTGCAACATCAAAGGAGGTACATGCCATTGGCTGAGTATTAAGAGTAAGATACTTTTTAACTTGTACCTGGAAAAGCAGTCACAGTGCTAGTACCACCTACTGAGGGCAGTGAGCAGTAGTGAGAGGGACAGCAGGAAACATGCAACTTGACAGCAGGTGAACAGCCAGTGACAGTAACAGGCCTACTCAGGACCACCCTCTTTCTCCTGAAGGCTTCAAGAGGTTGAATACAAACTGTTACGATCACCTACTCCTCACCGAGTGGTGAAGAGGAAGAGGTAGAGGTACTGCTGCTTTTACAAGGTGATTTTTTAAAAAGACTTCTCTTCCTAATTAACTTGATTAAATTGAAATGGCACAGCATCATTTAATGGCTTTAAAACAAGATCGAACCACTGTTTCGGAGAGAAATGCTCTAGTTCATCTATAGGCTGCAGTGAGATGCACTGGGTTAAATTCTACAGCTTATGGTATAGAAGTCAGTCTGCGTGTTCCCAACGGAGTCTCTGATTCTCAAGAAACTGTATCCTGTACTGCAGCATTCCTCAGTGCAGTGCACAGGTGTGTTATATAGATTCCTGTGCTGCTTTCCTCACTACATCTGACTGTCATCCAGCTGTATGCTAAGCAACACGACCACATGAAGTTTGTTCTTTTCCCTTGTTTTTTCTTGAGGTCTGAGTTCTGTGGTGTATGAATAAAAGGACTGACCAAGAACAGCTTCCTAGTATAGCGAGAAGATTCCAACTAAATGGTTCACCTGATAGCATCCACAAAGTATGTCAATACAATTGTAAAAATAAACTGTCCTTTCACTGTGCAAAACGAAGAAGAAAAATGAATATTGAACAGCCACAGACCCAACCAGACGTAGCTCCTGTCTGTCTCTGAGCCAAATTTATAATTACTTTTTCTATTTTATCAAGCAAGGTGCAAGGAATGCACTTCAATGGAGAAAGTTAGCAAGAACAATTCTGAAGTTAACATGAGTGTAACGGAATTTGTAAACTCTCACATAAGAACAGTCATCAGCTGGAACCCGAACTCCCTGACTTGTTCTCTTTAATCAGCAATGACTTGCCAGTGTCTTTTGGATCTTCACACTGTTTCAGAGAGCATTTTGAAGCACCTAGATAGAGAAGTATTTTGCCTTCTATTTATTTGACGTTAACTCCTTTCTGGACATTTCTTTCTTGACTGTTCTTCTATACCCTTGCAAACACACTTCAATAAGTATCATGAGCCCTCTGAGTGGGAGATTTTTTTCTCTTGCATTTGTCTAATTACTTTTCAGACC
Source organism: Nyctibius grandis (assembly GCF_013368605.1). Taxonomy (NCBI): domain Eukaryota; kingdom Metazoa; phylum Chordata; class Aves; order Nyctibiiformes; family Nyctibiidae; genus Nyctibius; species Nyctibius grandis. Next base: position 5,980,296 of record NC_090668.1, read on the forward strand.
CATGTAAACTTTTGGCATCCACAATACCCTACGGTAGAGGCCCATAGATGAACTGTGTGCTGCTGTACAGTCAGGTGTGTGTCCTGTATTTTTATACATTTTTCTTAAAAAGAATAAAACAGTTAAACATCGGAAATAATGTATTTTTCTTTGTTTTACAAGAAACTCTCAGATTAATGCGGCCTGTTCTTCTTTGCTTTTCAAAACCTCAAGAAACAACAGTCTTATGAAACTTACACCTGCTGGAGAAGAAAAGCTACAGATTGCACCACCTTGATATGCTGTTTCAAATGTAAATGAAAAGCCCAGACAGATTTAAAGGATCATTTCTTCTCAATATGAAGAGTGTTTAACTTCACTTACAAGCATATGAGTCTGGACTTACACCGAAAAGCAAAGTTAAGTATTCTCTGCTGTGCACTGTCCAATAACACCTTTAAAATTGCCAAATACTCTCAAATTGCTTCTATGTTACTATTTTAAGTACTGAGCCTCTTTGATATAATGGCTTTTACTCCACTAGTGAGATATCCACAAGTGGAAAGTCCAGCAGTCAGGACGATACAAGCAGGGTGGTCTTGCCCAGTACCTTCTATATGGCATTAAACTATCTCTAGTACATACAGCTAGACCGGACCTTCATGGCGAGAAGCACAAATCCTAAAAACAACTTTCAGGCTGTTACTACCAAGACAAACAGGCAAAGCTCACCAGTATGCCAGCAAGCTTCATTCTATTTTGAAGGTAGTTCAATGCAGTAGCTTTTACAATACCTTACTTCTAACAGGTTTGCCTGACCACCCAGGGAGCATGAAGAAATCCATGGTAAAGGATATGTGGAAATCACACCAAAATCATCTTTTTTTTGGAAAGAAATGCCAGAGTGGTAGAAAGTTTAGGTGATTTGTGGATTCTCTATAGCAGTGGCTTTCAACCCCAGAGTCACACTACACAGGATATGGAAGGGACTCTGAGGCACTGGAAATGTCAGTACAGTCAAAAACCATTCCCTTCCAGTCCTTTACCCTTCAAGTTAAAACGTTCACTGTCAGCCTCTTAAAACACAGACACAAAGCAATTATTTGACATCAGCACTGTTGTAATTAAGACATTTTTATGTTTACCTTTACAACAAATGTAGTGGAGCCATGAAATTGTTCGACTTCATAAAAAGACTGTTTTTGAAAAACATTGCTTTGCAGCATGTAAGGAGAAAAAGCAGCTTGAGAATGATCTTTAAATCTCCAACCTCCCACTGTGACCCTAAGCCTCACTTCTGTTCAGGCAGCAGAAATGTTTCTTAAAATTACATTTTTCTTCATTAATGTGAGAGCTTATGTCAAATGACATCTGAGTTTTCCACTGACATCAGGCTGTTGTTAAATGTTAGCAAATACTCTACCTCTGGAATGCTAAGATAGGAAAAGAAAGTATCTTCTATCACAAATGGCATTCCATCTATCACACTTGGGGTTTTTTTGCTGAGAATAACAACTGAGATTGCGTTTATTTGCCTCCCTGTCTATTCACATCTTGTGTAACAACAACAAATAAGACTGAGAGAGGCTCTCATTCTTACCTTCTGTCAAACAACATCAAGAAGAAATCAGCTGAAGCTGGCAAAACTGTTCTGCTGTGAATCTGCTGGACGAGCAGAATCACACACAGGTTCTGCAAAGAATAACAATAGATACCCCTCAGTTTTCACGCAGCAACTAAATTGGACTGAACTAAGCAGCTTAACTCGTATTAAAATTAACAAAAACATAACTTAGGTTACAGAGGAGACATTCTGTATTTATGAAATAGTGAGACTATGCTTGGCTCTATAAAACCATGGGAAAACAAAACCAGTTCCTGTCCAAAAGGTACTAAGGCAGGCTCAGAGATGAAAATGGGTTATTACAAAACTATCTCTTGAAGAAACATCCAAAGCTTAATCATGCTTGCCTGTTTGGCAAGTGGCCCCAATGAAATCAGGGACAATGGAGGAGAGTTATGTTTGGCCACCTGTATCATACGGGAGCATGAGAGATGATTGATTATTTGCACTTATCACAACTTAACAGATTAATTTCTTACGAGATACAGGAAGACAGCACTCAAGAACAGGGAGACATTATATGTCTGATACTGATTCGGAAAAGATAATCTCATGGAATATTCCCGTATGTTGAATGTCTTTGAGTCAATCAAACACTGAGAGACTGTAACACTGTTTCAGTCTACTATTACCAGTGAGATTTCATCAATGAAGTTTAAAGGGAACCTGACCCAAAGAGCTGACAGGAAAAAATGATGAATCTCACTTATTTTAATTAACAAGAAAACAATAGTGCACCTCACAGTATAGCATAATTTCTGCACTGCATCATATGCAGTCCAATATCAAAGTAGAAGTCTTTGAGGGCTGAAGAAAGAACAGGTCTTTAATATTTGTTTTAGGCTACTAAAGCAAACAAAGATTTCCTGTTTAACACTGCATGCTGCTGATCAATATTATTCTTCTACACATACTGATTCCGTCACCTTTGGTGAGATGTCAATGTCTCCAGTATTTACTGTTCCATGATTTGGGGAAACTACAAATACTTGATATCCCATTCCCTGGCTCAGAGACTCCTGGCATAGAATGTAACTTAACTCTCATGGAAGTTACTTGTATCCTGCTGCAGGAGATTAAGACCTGCATTTTATGTGTGGTAAATACCAGTAACTACATTAACCTTAAGCTGAAGGAGAACATTTTGTTATATAAGCATATCCCTGCTCCTACAATGCACTTCATATTAATACAAAACACTGGGGAGATTAAGCAAGTAAATTAAATTTCTTAGCATTCTGCTCCTTGCTTCCTAAACAGTGTGGGATTCAGGGGACTGGAGGCTCCTTCTCATGTGGCACATATTCCAGGTTATATGTCAGAGGGGCAGCTGAACACGGCAAGGTGTACCACACAGTACACTTTTTATTGGAAGGCATTGCCAGTGTTCAGTTGCGTATCAAAATCTCATGTCATTAAGAGCTAGAAAAGATTTTTCTCTACTTTAAATGGCTGTATATTTGGAACAGGATGCTTTGAGTCTTGGACTTAGCTATCGATCATTAAACTCTAAGTGGTTCTAATGTGGGTTGTTCCAACTGAAATATTCTATTCTATTCAGGCACAGAGAAAGAGGCACAGATATATTACACTAGCTAGACATATTTAGAGTCCTCTATTCACCTGCTCCAGTAAGTCCTAGGTTGAACACATGATAATCCAGTAGACTAGAAAAAGAATTCAGAATTCAGGTGGGTGGTGGGGAGACAATATCCTTCTCTGAGAATGCACAAAAGTTCATGACATATTTTCTTCCTTCTCTGTACACACATAACTCACTGGTATCAGCTTTGGGGTTGAGACTTAATGAGAGAATCAAAGAGGTATTTTTCCCTACTAGCTCACTGCAAGAACTGTTAAAAGCAGTTAAATGCAGCCTGAGGGGAAAAAAAAAAATCTATTTTCCTCTTTACAAAACTTCTTAATGGTCTGGTATATGTTTGGGCAGAAACAAACTTTGACAGAGTTGTGTACAAGTCAGAAGTCCCTCCCATTATTGCTGCATTTATAGCAGCATATACAGGCTTACACTAGGAAACATCCAGAGTTAATCAGTGTGAGTTAAAAAAGCAGAGATAATTACAGCTCCTGTCCATATCCAAGACCATCAGGAATTCAGTTTACAATAATTACTCTAAGTCCAGAGTCTTCTCTTCCTGCTAGGGTAACTATTTAACCAGTGGTTAAATGAAAAACACATTGGATTGTGTTATATGGGAAATCTTGGCACTGGTGAGGACCTCTTCTCCTTCCACAATCCTCATCAAATAAGGGGCATGCAACAAATTGCTTATCTCCAATCTGCAATTCTCCCCTCCACCCATCTGTAAATTTGAATTAATTAATAAATGCCCTTATGTTTTCAAGGTCATGGAAAATGAAAAGCACTCAGCAAAATGGATGCACTGACAGTGAAGGGTGTTTGTGGGTGGGGTTTTTCTAAGTAAATGGAAAATCTATGAGGCAGAAGCTCCTTCACCTGTGCCATGAGTGCGAAAGTCGGAAAACTTGAAAGAAAAGGAATGCAAATAAATTACTCTTTGAATAAATGTGACCTGCCCTAGAAAAAGTCTAAGGGTTTATGGACAGAGTTTCAAAACACACAACAAAGCCAAAGACATCACGAAGTCAGGGGTCTTCACGCCAATTCAGTCACGCTGCCTTTTGCTTGTCCCTGCTGACTGTGGACAAGCTCTGCTTTCTATCGACACTGGCTGCTCACAGAAGAATGGACACGGGGCTCTTCCACTTGTTGCACACCCACCACAGAGACCTTGTGCAGACAGACTTTTTTGACATCTATATCCACCTACCTATTGACAGATTCTGACTCAGTTTGAAACGCTCCAGCAAATCCCATGGCAGGGACAATTAAGATAAGCAAACCACAGAACTACATGGCTACTTTTTTGTCATATAACTAAGTGTGCACATCAACATACACTGCTATATCAGCTTCCACAGCTGCCTTGTAAATCTCAAGCATCCTCACAAATAGTATAATTTAGAGAGTAAGATTAAGGTGCCATTTAGGTACACAACACTTGGCAATTTAGGAATGTCACCATTAGATAAACAGAAACAACACATGAATTATGGAATCAATTTCTGGAGACACACTAAAACTGAAGGACTTCTGAAAAAAAGTATAATTGAAGACTTCATTGGAGAAAATGTTTTGACTTTGGAAAATGAGAAGGATCAGCTGCTTAAAATTCTGGAAGACTCTGAGCCAGAAGGACCCTTTAATTCTTGTGGTGCTTAAAGGGTGGACTCTTAATCCAATCTTAATCTTGATATGGCCATTGAAAAGAAAAGAGAGACTATGAAGTACAACTGCAAATTACAATTCAAGCCTGATGCCTAATACATGTCATCAGACTTCACTCCTACCTTACAAAAATACCTGAAGTACATTCAGTCAGAAATGCACTGATTTGGTTTCTGTTTTTCACTTAAAAATGTAAAGCTCATTGCAAGGGGTAGATTTTGGCAAGGAAAAAAGTAAATCGGGATAAAAACGATGACTAAAATTCAGTGACTACAGTCCACAACAGGTGGGGAATGAGGTCCCCTAATAGGTATGGGAACATCCGACACTCCTCAGGACAGCAGAGGCCATCATACCAAAGCCCGGAACACCGCATGGTCCTTGGCTTCAAACTCCTGCGTAAGAAAACTCTGAAGTTCTCTCTGTGCTGACACATGTTGACAGAACTGGATGAAGACATTTTTGTGATGGGTACAGAACTGCTATGCAATAATCAACTACCGAGATGCTGCCATTTCATTAGCACTGAGAGATCTGGGCAGTGAGGTTGCTGACCGTCAGCTCACATTCAGATGGAAGTAGATACAACTATGTGAAACATTGATTAACGGAATGAATCTGTCAGTTGCTGAGGGAGTCTCACAACTACTAACAAAGTAACTAAAGCATAAGGCAACACTGTTTATTATAAAAATCACAGCAATAAATCAAGTATTCTGAATAGAACATTTTTCCCTAGCCTGTTATTTATGCCACTGTGAGTAATCCTATTTATCCCTTTAACACGGCTGGGTAGAAGCAGATGGTAAGTTGTCAGTACCACAGGGAAACCTCCAGAATTTCTAAAATGTACCATTTGTTACCTATTTTACCCATTTCATGCATCTCGTAGCCTCTATTTTGTTAATACATTATTTATCCAACTTGTATAAGTTATTCCAGTCCATCTTTTGCACTTGTGGCAAACCTACACACCCTTGACAATAAAGTTATGGTAATATGATTTTATTATTGCTGTTATCACCACCATTATTATTAAAAATCAATAATGTAGATGGCTTAGCAAAATCCCTCGTACCAAAACCAACTGTCATACATATAGGCTATATAATCCAGGCTACTGCATCATTTTGCTTTACTCCCAAATAATAACAAACCCCTTCTAATTTTCTCTACGGAAAAAACAACTATTAGCACATTATCAAATCCATATTGTGCAGGAACAGAACAGATCTCTCTTCCTGCACAGGTCTCTCTGCTTCTGACAGTGTTTCTCTAACTTTTTAACAGGACTACGTACTTTTGCAGTGAGAGAATTAACTTTTACCACTGCAGTCTGCGAAGTCTCAAGCAATCTGAAGTACACCAGAGTGATAAACCCTTGGCACGTACATGAGATTTGCTATCTCATCTCTGATGAAACACATTTCAATCTGTCAGGCTCACCTACCAGTCTCCTTCTACAATCTATTTGGTAATTTTAAAGAATTGGCAACCTCTGTAGCCTTTTACAAAAAAGCATTTTAACCATCCTCCTACGTGTTTGTTCTCTGAATACAAAACTAATCATGCAATTCCCCAAAGAAATCCGAATCAGCGATAGCTTGTGTACCAGTCTTAACGCAATGCTCATTTCTCCTAGTTCAAAGCTTACTTTATACACGTGTAAAAACGTAACACATTCATGTCCAAAAACTAAAAGCAAACTAGCATACCCTAGTCAAGCAAAAACCTATGATCAGAAAAGTAAAGGGTGCTAGAATTATGTTTAAGGTTCAGCAGCCAAAGTAAACATGGCTGTGATTGGTACCTCCAGGACAGAGCAGCATGAGAATCTGCCCAGCCATGGTTGAGTTGCACTGGCTGAGCTTCAGGTCTACCTAAACTGCAGGTACTATATTATATGCTACTGAGGTGCCCTAACAAAGCTGCGAAGGAAAAGGATTTGTATAGCCTTTTACACATGCTGACTGGCTTTATGTCCCCCTAATAATTCCTTCTTTTCACATGCCATTTCAATAACACATTATTTTTAAAGGATTTGATGGGAGTATCTGATGCTCTTGGTTTACTTCTGCCTCTTTTGAAACCACATTTTGAAATTTATGTTTTGGTAAAAGATTGAGCTTCTGTTTTCCTCCTACAGAAGCCTTTAGCACATCTGCCAGAAATCACTCTTGGAAGAGAGATGCTAGAAGATACTGCAAACAAACCATTTTCCACACAACTTCAGCTGAATTAGGGGAAAACAGATTCAATATATGCACTCATACTATCTTTCTCTGACAATAATATTTAGCTGCTTCAGTAGTTTCAAAGGAAGTCCCAAGTTTACAGGCCAATTCTGAATGTTTGACAAGCACAATTTGAGAAATCCTCCTGGGAAAGCAGTGATTAGAGAAAGCAACTGGCAGCTGGGAGGCCCGCACTGTATTCCCTCTTTCATTACTGATTTTTCTGGATGACCTTGTCAAGTCATTTAATGCCTTTCTGCCTGTGTTTCTCTATCTGCAAAACATTCAGATAAACACCTTCCTTTTGAAAACGCTGCAAAATTGTTTATTATGGAAATGGTTCCTCAGATGTTAATCTGGCTCTTGGGGTGTAACATGAGATGAAAAACACAACGGCCACAAGACATAAATGTCAATCTAATATTTTCTAACAGATTAAACCATTGCAGTTTAAGCCACGGGCTAACCTTGTACCTGAAGGTTTTCAGATGAGACAGTAGTTACTCATTGCATTTTAACCTTATTCATATCAGCCAAGCCAGAACACAAGTGCATACAATAAAGGCAACAAGAAGAAAAAAACTGGCATAAACTTCTTTGTTCTGCTTAATTTAAGAAGTGTAACTACCCAAGCTTCATCTTGATCAAGTATGTACTGCTGGCAGCAGGCAATGCTCAGAACTGGGATTAAAGCTACTGGCATAGCACCCTGAAGCATGCAGATGGTTTAACATCAGCTAGTGGTGACCTGGCATCCCTAAGTCTGTTCAGGTCAGTAGACTCATGGCAACTGGCTCTTCCATGCCCCCTCAATGACCTTGACTGGCTAATGCACATGTTTTTATTGTTAATGGGCCAAGATATGTACTATAAATGGAATACCTAAGTGCAGTCTTATTATGAGTCATTTCACCATCACACTTTTTCCAGAGAATGTGTAATTTTACACAATTTTATGAGCAACCAATTAACAGAGAGGAAGCAAAATGGGAAGGGAGAGGAGTGCAATTTCAATTCATTAATCCAGCTGTACCAACGTGGGCTGGCTAACAACAGGCAACACACACTGAAAAGACAACTGCTTTTTTGACATTTAACACATCTCCCACTTCAGGTACCACAAAAATGCTGTTAAAGTTCTGTGAAGTGAGCACAGCACCCTGCACCAAGAACCAAAAAGGTGAGTTAAGAGCTGAGGACAACTTTTCTACAGGAACTTAAACTTATTTCACCTCAGGAAAGATGCATGCTGACATCGTGGCCGGCTTCCACAGGCATTTCACTGAGCGTAGTAACGGACCGCGGGCAGCTACACCGCCACCGCCGCCTCCTTCGCGCTGCACCGCCCTGACGGCGCTCCCTCAGCCCCCACAAAATGGCGGCCGCGCGTGCTCAGGGGGCCGCGCTTCGCTGTGAGGAGAAGGGGGGCGGGGAGGGGGCTGCAGCCGAGCTGCCCTCAGAGAAGCGGCGTGAAGGGAAGGGGACGCCATGGCGCTGACGGCGGCTCGTGCCACCCCAGAGAAAGACCAGCGCGAGCCCGAAGCGCGCTCCCTCATTGGCTCTCCCTCCCCTGCCGCCCGCTGATTGGTGGACAATTCCCCCCCACGCACTCTCTCTTCCCTCCTATTGGCTCCTGCTTCCCGCTCAGCTCTCCCGCCAGCCGCCGGCGCGGTGCTGCTCCCTGTGCTGCGGCGCGGTCCCCTCAGCGCAGCGATGGCGGGCGGGGGGCGCAGACCCGAACCGGGGCAGGGCTCGGCACCGGGCGGCGCCACAACGTGGCCCTTGAAGCGCTACGGCCGCTTCCTACCCTCGACGGACGGCGATGATGAAGGGCAAAACACCTCCTCCTGGAAGGTGGGGGGGGCGAGGCGAGGTTGGGGTGGAGGCTGGCTGCTTGGTTTTGCTGTACCTGGCTTCAGTGGGGTCTAGAAGGACACTGTGTAGCGAGCAGTAATAAATGAGGCCTTTGCAGGTATCTTTTTGCAAGTCCAGAGCTAATGCAGGAATCAGGAGAGATTTTCCTTCATGAATTATTAATATAACACATCAATGATATGATAGTGACCCAAGCACGGATACAGGCTGGGCGGAGAATGGATTGAGGGCAGCCCTGAGGAGAAGGACTTGGGGGTGACGGGTGTTGAGAAGCTCACCATGAGCTGGCAAAGTGCACTTGCAGCCCAGAAAGCCAACCGTGTCCTGGGCTGCATCCCCAGCAGCGTGGCCAGCAGGGCGAGGGAGGGGATTCTGCCCCTCTGCTCCGCTCTCGGGAGACCCCCCTGCAGTGCTGCGTCCAGCTCTGGGGGCACCAACATCAGAAGGAGGACACGGAGCTGTTGGAGCGAGTCCAGAGGAGGCCACGAAGGTGATCAGAGGGCTGGAGCCCCTCTGCTCTGGAGACAGGCTGAGAGAGCTGGGGCTGTTCAGCCTGGAGAAGAGAAGGCTCCGGGGAGACCTTCTAGCACCTTCCAGCACCTGAAGGGGCTACAGGAAAGCTGGAGAGGGACTTTGTACAAGGGCATGGGGTGATGGGATGAGGGGGAATGATTTTAAACTGAAAGAGGGGAGATTGAGATGAGATATGAGGAAGAAATTCTTTGCTGTGAGGGTGGTGAGACCCTGGCCCAGGTTGCCCAGAGAAGCTGTGGCTGCCCCCTCCCTGGCAGTGTTCAAGGCCAGGTTGGATGGGGCTTGGAGCAACCTGGTCTACTAGAAAGGCGTCCCTGCCTGTGACAGGGGGGTTGGAACTGGATGGTCTTGAAGGACCCTTCCAACCCAAACCATTCTGTGATTCTATGATGATTTTTTTTTTTTTTGTATTCCTTCCTTCAGCAGTGACCTGTGGTATTAAAAACTATAGATCAAGTTGGAAGAGTGCAGGTGGTTGTTAAAGTAGTTACATCCTTATATTGAATTATAATTAGTAAAAATGTCTTAAATGTGCCTCTTGTCTATGGGAGTGGAGAGCAAGTTGCATAACTGAGAGGTACATCATACACCTGACTTCTAGCACCAACCTTTGAAACCTTTTGTTTTGCACTAGAAATGGAAAATGTAGATTTTTAGGGCTAGATTTTTATTTTGTCTATCTTTTTAAAGGTTTTTGAATCAAATGAAGAATCAGGCCATCTTACCCTTACCATTGCTGTGTCTGGCCATTTCTTTATTTCCCAAGGGCGAACAGTACTGGTAAGTTTCTTGTGTATAAAGAACATTTCCCCCTTCATGTTAGCATCAGTATTAACTTTGTTTCCCTTTTCAGCTCCTGTTCTCTCCCACTGAAAGGAAACTGCCAATTTTATTTTGCTCCTGGAAATTCTCACATGCTGCTTTCTCTCTACGTTTATCAGAACAATACTAAATGCATTCTTTCCTACTGAGGAACAGTGTTTCTTCTGTGGTTCTAAAAACCTAGATTAAGATGTAATACTAAATGCTGCTGATGTGGAAAGATACGTGTTTTTTTTCACGATCCTTCTGCCTAAGAAAAAAGAAAATACACTGTTAAGGAATAGATAAAAATAGAACTATTAGTCCCTATAAGATGTGCTGTGCGATCCAGCTAGTTTCTTGCCAATGACCTGTTAGTATTTTGGTTTTGATAATTTGGTTTATCAAAGGGTATGGTTTGTTTTTTTTTATGTTGGGTAATATGATCTAACATACGTGTTGTATTCATGGGAACAAAATAACTTCAGAGTTGTGTCAACTGATTTTCCTCTACCCTGTACTTAAGCATGACCAGCTGCTAAACTGTCAAGATTTCACAATGATACCAAAGAGGTTAACAGAAACACTGCGTCTGGTTTGATGCTCAGAGAAGGCCTCTGCTGGGAAGTGGAATCAAGTGTGTTCAGTGCATATCGCTGGTACTCGGTGATGATAACAAGTAGGAATTGGCTGATAAATATATCAGAAAGCTATTACAAGCCACTGGAAGATGCTGCAGTATTAAGATAACAAAGGCTTTTTTTTAATACAGAATATATAAGAGAGTATGTTGTAGCTTTAAATACCTGTAAGCCTATAAATTATTTTTTGCTGTGCCTCTTTTAAAAGGTCCCAAACTTACAGAAATATCTTGTAAGTATAGGGGGAGAACCAAGGATACCCTTGAATTTTTTTGGCCTGTGAGTGTGTTAAGAGTATTGAAAAGATAATGAGCTAACAGAGAGCTGTCAGTCTGGATATCCCTCACACAAGACATGGTATTTGGCTCACATATTTTGTGAGGACAAGTTGAATGTTCTTGGACAAGGTAAAAATGGAACATGGCAAGTATTTCAGCAGTTTGCCCTGAATAAGAAAAAGGAATGGAGTAAATGAAAGTCCAGATAGGTAAAAGAAACGCAACTGCAATGAGACTTGCTGCCATCTTTTGCCAAACTCTGCTTGGAATAAATCAGTGCAGAATGCACCTCTCCTGGGGCTGGTCCTGTTTTCAGTATTCCGATGAGATGGCTGTAAGTCTTTAGTTAACTAGTGGACTTATATTACTTTATAGAATGTCCTTGAAATAACCATATAAAGGCTAACTGAAAGTAAGTTTTAATAACTTACTAAAGAGCAAAAAAAGGCACAAAAGCTGTAGCCCTTCAAAGACTGCGTCTGGCAAAGACTGAATCTGGCAAGTAACAATAGGCAGATAAAGTGTGCTGTCGTAAGGGATGAGTGCAGGAAGTATAAGAAAAGCTTTATAAAGACTTGGCTGAGAAAAGCACTTCCTTGCAGCTCTTGGGTTTAGGGGCTAGTGAAGCTTTCAGGCAGCTGCCTTGCTTGAAATGCCAGATGAGGGATTTCTGAGATCTATCAGGTCTGTTTCAGCTGCTGAGAAACAGTAAGATATTGCAGGAACGATCACAGCCTAAGAACAGTGCAGAACAGAGGTGGGTCAGACATGCTTGGGAAACGTGAGCAATATCTAATACTGAAAACATTTATTTTGGCAATGCTTCTATACCAACCTTAAGGCCAACACCAACAACATTTTATTAAGTTTTAGAGAAAAGGTATACAAAACTGGTGTCATATGCATTTTAAAACATGATTGTCGATTCCTTTGGGTGTACTTCTTCGCGTGCATGTAATTGAGATCATGCTGCAGGTGTGTTCTGTGCATGCTTAGTGTGAAATGCATTGGTACAACACGCCCTATGCCTGTTTCTCAGAGGTGGGAGCAGTTGCAGTCCTCCCACTGTTCCTCTTAAACATACTAGACTCGCTGAAAAACCTAGCAAATACCCACTCTGCTAGTTCTGAACAGGGGTGGGCATCTTCAGAACTATGTGAGGTTTCCTGTTGACAAGAGATTCGGTCCAGCACATCTGGCTTAGCTTTACCTACTTAGGCTTGTTCCTTAAGCACATGCCCTCCCAGAAATGCGTCCCTTTTCCCAACGCTATGCAGACTGATATGCAGTGATAAAATTCTTTTTCCTGGGACAATCCCAGTCTCCAGGTTTCTTTTTCAGGCTTTGAAGAACAGTCTGTGGAATCTCTTTAGTAAAGCAGCCTGTATCATCAAACAGAAAGGTGAGACAGAGGGATTGTGCTGAAAAAGACAGCACAGGCAGTGATGCTGTTGGCCAGTAGCTGATAGCAGCATTGATGTCAAAGTAAGTATGGCCATTATTGCATCTCTGAATAGTTTTCTTCAAGTAGCAGAAAGACAAGACACTAGAAACTCTCTGTCATTGTCCAAGGACAGTTTACGCCACGTTTTTTGTCTTTCTAAGTCTTTCAAGTCTTCTAAGGCCTGTTGCCAACAGGATCTGGACAGCGGGAGCAGCTTACACTGCAGTAGACTCAAAGCTAGCCAGAACTGCACAGGCCACTGGTGACATTTTGCAAACTTCTTATTGAGATGCCATATAACAAAAAAGTTGCAATACTGGGCAGTCTTATGTGCTCACTGTAGAAATGGTTAATCTCACTGGTTCTATCTCCCTCTAGTCTCCAGCTCTCAGCAGTTGTCACAAACCTGTCACAATATTTAAACAGGCTTTGCATGACTAAGTGCATATAGTTCTTCTGAATCTGTCACAGACCACATCCTCTCACCGGGGGTCCATTATAATGGACATTTTGTCACGGAGGATAATGCACGAGTTTCTGCTCCAGAGGGAATGTGTCAAGTTTGATAGAACGCTGCAATTGTTGGAATGATTTGGCTCATGTTTTCACTGGGCACGCTCATTTCTGCTTGCTGGCCTGAGCTACAGAATATTTCCTTTTTATTGCCAAGGTGTTCTCCAACACGTACGTGCTGCCTTACTCGCTCGCATTGAAATTCCCTCTGATGTACTTACAGGACTGTTTCTTGCCATGTAGTAACTGCATCCTTTAGGTTGTTGATGTCTGGTCTTTTGATCTATCTTCTAATCCCTACTTTTCAGACCTTTTGATGTACTACAAGCTCCTGGGTTTGAGGGAACTGGATAACAATTATCATAGCTTTGTACCTTGTACCTCTGCACAGGAACAGAGTGAGGCAGAAGATCTGTGTGACAGGGACACCGTTTCCTTCCTAACTTGAATAACTCTATTGTATTTTTGTAAAACTGTGGATGAATAATAAAGGGATTTTTTCCTCTCTAACAGTAATCCAAGAATGAACTGAACTGCTAACTAAATCCAGGAATTCATTCAGTGGTGAATGTTCCTATTTTTTTTTTTTTTTGACTGCAGCAGTAATGATAGAGCAGGAAGCCTCACCCCACCTCAAGAATTTTAACATGAACCATCCTAAGTAAGAGTTTTAAAGAAAGAAAGTTTTCATCCAACATCTGTAACAAAGAAAACTTATTAATTGGATGCTTTTAAAATGGGTAATACTGCACTATGATATATTCTTATCTCTTCTGGTTTAAAATGGGCAAGGAATGTAGTAAAATCAGCGCATTAATAGATGCAAACTATCTTGGTTTGTACCTTCTGTTTTCTTTAGGAAGATAAAAGTCAGAGTGCATCTGTTCTTCAGTGGTGTGTACATTTTACAGAAGCCAAAGTGAACCTTTTTAGCTGCCAGCAAGTTCTGCGTTACGCTGATAATGCTGTGGGTGGATGCTTTTTTAAAAGTCCAGCAAAAAAATCAAAGTCACGTACTGAAAAGTGTGAACTTCCAGACTTGGGCTGTTTTGTATTTCACATAGAACTTTTCTTTGTTCGTTCTTCTGCAGTAAACAGTGGTGTTAACTGACCTAATGCTTGCCTGAACTCGGTGCTGACCAGCTTCATAGTTAGTTTTGTGCTAAACTAATCTTGGCTGGCCAACATGCTAGTGATAGCTCCCAATGTTTGCTCTCTTAGTGAGCATGGGTCCAACAAATACGTTTTTTGGATGAAGGCATATTTTGTTCTGTTGCTTAGTGATTCTTTCATCAACCTTTTTTCATGTCAGGTGATGATTTATGAAATAGTAAAATACATAAACTGTTTTCTGTAGCATACTCTCCTGTCAGTGTGAAAACAAGAGGAGATGGCTTTTGTGTAAATTATTTACTTAGTGAATCTTGTTCTTTAGTGTCTGCCTTTCATCTACATACAACTTTCACTACACTCCCATCTGCACAAAACTGAGGTTGTGTAGAAATGGAAATCTTTATCTCTTTGATGGTTGGATTAACATGACCCACTCTAGGAAGACTATTCAAGTGTTCCTGACTTGATATCAAAATATTTTCTCTATAATGGATGTATTTATGTATTCTCTCAATCCTGTTTATTTTCTTAAAGCAGAAGTGTTAAGATACTTTTCTTAAAGAATTGTAGCTATTTAGGGCCAAGTGAGACTATGACTCTATGATCTAAGAACAATATTTATAAAATATTCACCTATGCTAACAACTGACATTTTAATACATATGGAAGACTACAGAATTATTTTTATGAGCAACAAAATAGTAGAATATTTAATGAATTTCCTTCTAGCAGTCTTTTCACTAATGGAAGCAGAGGTACTATTTTCTTGCCAAGAAGAATGCCACAATGTACGCGCTGAGTCTCAGCACTTCTAAACCAGGCAGATTAGTAAATACCTTGTGCTGCATACACTGCTGTGTGGTGAGGAGCCAGAGGTTTGAAACACTTAATTACAGTATCTGCAAATGCTCCAGAGCCGGTCATTAAAGTACTTCCATGCTACTATAACAAATAATTGTGGACATGTTCAGTGTTCCCATCATTTGCTCAAAGAAAACAAATTATTTCTTTTACTAAATAAACTTTTGGGGAATGGGTATGCTTCAAGATCACTTTAAACATTCTCGAATGACACTGCCAGAGACATGCTTGAAACTCTCTTAACAAGTAAACAACTGCTTTCCTTTAAAAATACAGTTACTTCTTGTGATCAGCCAAATGGAATGAAGAGGAGGGGAAATGGAACTTCAGAGCGTGGAATATAAAAATCCCTGATGTGTAATGCAAATCAAAGGGTGTTTTGATTTGTGGGTTTTTTTGTTTGGTTGGTTGGGTTTTTTTAAACAAAGTTTGTCATTTGGAATTAAATTACATAATATTTTTAGGACCTGTTTTTGCTGCAGTGTTGATAACAGACTGCATATTTTACGCTAGAAAAATCTTATTCTTGCATACTGTAGATAATGGAATTTTAACAGGGATATCTCAACAGCATCTCTGTCAATTTCTGGTCATCCTCTCAAGATACAACTTGTTCTGTTTACCACAACTCTTATTTCCTTTCCCTCCTTCGAATCAGCACATCATGAAAATTATATTGTGGTGTTTTTATTCGATGCAATTAATTCCAGTGCTAGAATTCTTAATATCCTACAAATTAAACAAATTGAAATTGTGAAGAGAACTTATTTAATAGGATAAAGTTAATCCAGACTAATTGATTTGTGACCTGATCTTTTAAAGTGTAGACTAAATGTCCTTAGTGCCCTCCTCGTCCCTTCATGACTTCTAATAAGCTAACAGTGCTTAGGATATATAGTAGCTTTTAACTCATTAATTAGGCAAGCATTCAGCAGACATTCTGATGTTCTTGATGCTCTCTTTGCAGTGCCTGAAACTTATGCACCAGATTTTTGCGATGATATTCACAACAGTGCCTTGGGTAGGCGAAGGTCCCTGTGCAATTAACGAGGACGTTGGATGGAAACCTAGGGAACTGAGCAGGTTGCTAATGCTACTTAGTGGTAGTACATTGCAAAGCTAGAGGAAGGCTGTTGGTTTTTTTATTAAAGGTCCTATGGTTGCTATTTGAAAGAGTAGAGGAATCTTAGTTTTATTGACTTACTCAGTACCACAGTCATAGTTAAAAAATTTCAATTTTAGTTTGCAAGCTGAGTATCTTTCTGCATTAGCTTCCCCATTCATGTTTGATATAATTATATATTCCTGTTGTATAATGATTACAAATTGGTGATAGGCAGCAGTAAAGAGTTTTAAGGGGTTCTGGTCTTTACTATTCTCTTGCCCTAATTCTTCTAAACCCAACTATTAGAATAGCTTTTAAAGAATAGTGATGTCTATTAATGAAATGTATTTACCCTAAAGTTATAACATGGTATTGATCTAGAGAAGTATATATTTTGTATCAGGAATTAAAGAAGACATTGCTTAACTGAACTTATTAATGGGATGTCCTAAAGAGCTGTAGCCACCTAAACCCTTGAGCATCCTCTCTAGGTCTCTGGTCAATTGTCATTGTTCTAAAGTGTAGTTTAGAACAATGAAAAAAAAAAAGGTTTTTTCAGGTTCTTACTATGAAATATCAAGGTTTGTCCTGAGTAAGGGGCTTATCTTTGCTATTCACTCCTTCAAGGGGCTGTAGTTTGTACCCATCTGGGGGAACTCTTTCTGGAGAGCTGACACCTGGCAGCACGTGCTCCTGCACCCAACACTTGGCACTTCGGCAAAAGACGTTCACGGGTTGCTGAGTCCCCTGGGCGTGGTGGCTGTGTGTGTCCTGTGTTTGCTACTTCATTTAGCTTTCCTGCCTCTGCAGAGAGAGAGCACTCTGTTTAATGACTCCAGCCCTGATGTGTTCTGTTCCACAACCAAACAAGCTTGATAGCAAGATTTAAGATCCGGCTTCTAAGAGATTGGGGGTAAAAAAAAATTGCATGCAAAAAAGATAATGCAGAGCTTAACATCCTTTTATTCCTTATTCCAGTTAGCTTGCCGTCTGCCTGCCTTGGTGGTTTGTTTTGGCCTTTCACCTCTTCCCACTTCCTATTCTATATTCTGCAGCTCTCTTGGGGACAGTTACTGCTTACACTAAGACCTAAATTACATGCAGCCTGTGAAGCACGTGGTTTCTGCTGTGCTCTTATCTTCCCAATGATGCTATATGTGACACATTTGGATACTGACATGTAGCTTTGGAAATCTTTGCAGGGACGACTTTCTGCTTCCCTCACTCTACAAGTTGTCATGTTTGGGGATTATTTTTAAGTTTAATTTTCACAACTTCTAACTTTAAGCTGGAATTCAATTTTTACTCTACAGTCATTAAAGAAAGGAAGACTTCAGTTTTCTATAGAATAAGTTTTCTAATTTAAGAAGTAAAATGGCAACTCACATTCTCTTTTGGGAAGGCAATGAGTTAAAAATTGGTATTTTTCAGGTATATGCAAGCACTTGATTTATAATCTATATGTTAAGTTTCAAGCATACACAGTTTCTCTCATTGTAATAACCTAGTAATTACTAAATCCCTATCAAAGAGGTCACCATCGAAACACTTGTGAACATATTCAAATATTGCTTAAGTTTTCTGACAACATCTCAGTTTTGCCTGTTCTTTAGTGTTCAGTATAATACTTGAACATAATTTACAAGCTTTTTCAGACTGTCTGCTCTCACGTCATTATTTTTACTGACTCTTGAGATAATACTTAACAACGGTCTTCTCAGCTACAGTATTTCTATTCTGTTGCAGACTTCTACTAGATGTGTTACCCACATTGCGTAGATACCTGGAAATAATACTACTATTCCTTTGTTGCCAAATTAGTCATTTCTAGGAATAAGCAAGGTGTAAATAAATGTTAAGTAATAATAGTACCTAGTATATTAGAGGTCAAAAAAATGTTCATATTTGTAACTTAACAAATCACACTTGAAATTTGCATAGTAAATGTTATTTCTGAAAAGATTTCTCACTGTACCTTACATCCTCAGCGTGGTGAGCAGACCCATGGAGCAGAGTTCTGGACAGGACAACACAGTAACTGGGCAGTGTCTCCCTCTGCCTGGGGAAATGGCAGGCTGTTGAAGCCATCCCAGCTGGCTTTGTGCAGCGCTGCACGAGCTTACAGGTGGGCTGCTCAGAGCAGCAGAGCATCTTACCCTTCCCCAGAAAAGTGCTTTCCCCAAATCTTGTTTTTTTGCCCTGCAAAGGCACCGTGAGGGGTGTTGTGCTAGTTTTGCTCCCCGGGTGTGTCTTAGTAGCTTACCTTGGGAAATGAATGGATTAAGGAACTGTCACAGGTGCCTCCCTGGAAACCGAGCATGGCCTTTGCAAGCAGAAGATTGCTCTGTTTTCTGGGGAATTGCGTACCATGGTGCTGCCCAGCCTGCATCAGATGGGGCAAGGGAGATGTTGACTGAGGCCTTTAGCTTTTCTCTTCTGCCATCTTGCTTCAGTTATCAGACAGGACCACTGTGGCAGCTATGCACTGAGATATTAATTAAACAATAAAATTGTTTTGATCTCATGCAGAACTCATCATTTCTTATGAATGTGCATTCCCAGTCTGTGGGATATCCAGCTGACTCCTTAATCCATTACTTTATACAATGCTTACATTCATTCTGAACTGTGAACAAACTGTTTTATTTGTATTTCATGAGCCTATTATAAGTGGCAGCCAAGACTGGAGAATGTGTGTCTCTGTGTGTGGCATTCTGGGTTTTTTGTCTTTTTAAATATTGGTTGTAATTCAAGAGCAGAGCATATAATGTTTGTAGCAGAAAGTTAGTTTCTTCTTCCTAAGCTATTGTTTACACATAGCTCAGTTTCATTTGAAAACATCTGTCTCATGAATGAGTGAATCCAAACTAATTGATGCAAGCCAGCGTAGCTGAACTGTTACACAAATAACATTTCTTAAATATATATTAGTTTTTAATTAAGATAGGGTTGCCTAAGGGCTTCGCAATCTAATATAAAATGGATAATCTGCTCCTGCGTTCGTATGTTGCTTAGCACTACAGGGTTTCTAGATTATATAATAACAAAAATATTCATAAATAACTTGCAATACCTTCCAACAACAGGGCTCATGATCCAGCAGCTTTTTTTGCTGAAATGTAAAATCAGAACAGAAGTATTTCCCAGTTATGACGGACTGGATGGCTGTAAGGCTAGACCAGCATTATTGGCTTCTCTGCCTTGGGTAAGGTGTGGTTGCATCTTGCCTGCTGCCAAAATATTTGGGAAATGTTTTGCTTTGTTTTCTGCTTCAGCTTACTTCCTCTCAGGGTCCTCTCTCAGAGGGGCTTAGATTTTTTTGGTCAGAGATGTATGAAACTGTTTTCCTTTAATACAGTGTTCTTACAAGTACGATCCTGGAGAATGACATAAGGAGTAGATGCATGATTGGATGTTAATGATCAAACTGAGAAAAGCACTTCCATTTCTCTCTTCAAATTGTAAACATTTGAGGTCTTACGTTCCTGCCCAGTTCTAGGTTGCCTTTTTGTCTATATTAATCTTATACTGCTGTGTGTCTTTGCTCATGCCCAGTACTGCCCAGCAATGCCCAACTCTGAACATAAGGCAGCTATGGATGTTGCCTGCTCAAGGGGAACAGTGAACCACAGCTGCTTTGCTCTCTGTGTTTCTGTCAGCGTGGTGGCAGCAGCAATCTGGAGGGACTACTACTTTTTTCTTTGTCACTGCATATGTCCAGAGCAGATTTAGAGTGAATTCATTATCTTTAGAAATGCACAAATGAACTATAATCTCAATATATTTCCTACCCCATGCCTAGTAGCTCCTGGAGGCTGGCAAAGATCCTCTTGACTTCGAGCGATGGAACAAGGGACAGATTTATTGTGGTCTTCCTTCTTGTTGCTCTGAATTCATTTGCCTAACTTCCTATGCAGATTCATAACTATTTCATTATTGCCAAAAGAAAGGATTGCCATTGTTAAGAAGAATCTTATTTTGTCTTAATTTAGGCAGCCTCAAATACAGTCTGTGCTGACTGAGGTGATATGGAAAAGCCATGAGGAACGGACCAGACCTTCTTAATATGGTACAAAATCAGGCTTATTTGCTGCTCAGAACTGAGGAAAATCTAGAGGATCCTGACTGTAGTGACAATTACTGATGTAAACAATTTAACGATGGAGTTCACTCTGAGTAGTTCTGCAGACCTGAGTGTGCCTAAAACATTCTCTCTCCTTTTTCAGGTAGCTTCTTGTGCCAAATCAGGTTTGTTGTACTGCTCAAGTACTGCACTGAGTGTTTCTATTTGGTTTAGCTCTTAGCTATTTGTTTCTGCTTGGCAATACACAATCAACCAAAGGTGCAAGAGGAAAGGAAATACCTTCTGCTTTGTTCTTCAGTTAATTAAACTTGAAGTAAATACAATTTCAGTTAATTAAATTTTGAGTTTGGAGTTGAATAATTAGGAGGAGTACATAAATAAAAATTCCAAATGCTGTTTTTTCCCAGCATTCTTTACCTCAGAAACAGGACATATAAAAGGATGACAACCTGGGAAATGTCAATAAAATAGCTGGTAGGAAAGTTAAACATTGGCTGCCTTTTATGATTTCTTTAAAAACAGTTATTATTTGAAGGAGACAGCATTTGTTGTACCTACGGCTTACAGTGAAAGGAAAAACACTATAAAAATACTTAATAGGGGAACAGCTATATTTAAACACACACAGTTGGTGTGTATCAAAACCAGTAACTATTGGAAATGAACAGAGTAAGCACAAGTGGCCACAAGTTAAAGCGGCCTGGTGAAAGAATGGGATATTAGAATTGCTTTCACTAACAGCATTTGGGGCTTGGTAGTGGAATGGGAGGAAGACCAAGCAGCAGTGGAGAAATTCCCGATGGCAGGAAGCACTAAGGACGAGCAGCTGTCAGACACCAACACAGAATCATTTCCTAGGCTGGTTTGTTGTCCAGGACTCAGCCTGGCTGCTTATCCAGAGTGAGCAGTTCTGAACTGGCCCGTGTGTTTTGAGAAAGTATGGATATCCCCCTCAATATAAGTTAAAAGATGTTCAACATTTACAGCTTGAAATAGAGAAATAAGTCCTTGTGCTGAGATGAAATTCACCTCACAGAATCACAGAATCAACCAGGTTGGAAGAGACCTCAGGGATCATCGAGTCCAACCGTTGCCCTTACACCACCCTGTCAACTAGACCAGGGCACTAAGTGCCATGTCCAGTCTTTTCTTAAACCCCTCCAGAGATGGTGACTCCACCACCTCCCTGGGCAGCCCCTTCCAATGGCTAATGACCCTTTCTGGTCATTAGACCAGAACTAACCTCATGTTAGTTTGTGTTCATTTCACAAAAATAAATATAAATGCACTTGGGTCTACTGCATTCCAAACAGTGAGAACGTTTACTTTCAGATTATTTGTATAAACATCACGAATATACCCTTTCTGGAAGGAAAGGGTATGGAAAATATATTGTCTGCTTTATATATTCCAGTTCTACATATCCCATCTCTCTGTTCTGACTCGAGAGCCTATCCCCTGCCCCATTCAGATTCTTTTGCGCTGTGTATGTTTTCTGCACCCAGTTGTTTCCCTTCTTGAACTCGCTGTCAGCTGTACCTTACTCCTCTAACTCCAATTCTGGTTGCCTTGCTTCCTTAGTAGATCCCGTCTAGCAACGATGGCAGCATTAGCACAGCCATGAATGTCCTTAGCCCAATTTCAAAGTAATATATTCTACAGTGCAATTGAAAATGGGACATGTGAAGTGCTACTGATGATTCTAGAAGTGTTCCAACAGTGCTGTGTTCTTGTCTTAGCCTACTAATCTCATCTCATTCCTCAGGCATTCTGCTCAGTATCTTCTCCCCCCCCACCCCAGCTTTAATGCCCGTATACCAAGCTTTTGTTGGGCAGGTCTATTGAAAGAGGCTAAAACTGCACCCCCCAAAGGCAGAGGTGCTAAAATGCCAGGTGTACAGAGGAGGAAGGGCTTGCTTTACTGTGTCAGGCATAAATTCAGACTGCATGACAAAGTGACCTTCTTTAGAGGCTTCCTTCTCCGACATCAGAGGGGATTTTGGCTGTATGTGGAAGGAGGGTGCCCTCAGCATGCTGGACATAGCCTCCTGGTCCACTGCTTCAGCAGTCTAACTGCATCACGGAGTGTGGCTGGAGAACACCGACTTACCAAGAAAGATGCTCTTTTCTGTGGCGAGGTCTATCATTTGCAGTTTGTCCCTCGTAGGATCCAGATTCCTTTACTAATTCCTAGAAGAGTAGAGGATAGCTTGGTACTTCCCATTGGTCACAAAGTGAGGTCTGCCTATTCCTGAGGCCTTTCACAGCTTAGCAAGTCCTACCTCAAGGCATTTTGAGTGCACTCAGCACCAACAGACATGCTGCAAGTGACTGGCCCGTTTTACCTGCTGTCAAGCACCTGTTTTTACGGTGCAGAGGGGAATACTTTTCTCCCTCTGACCCCAAATCTTTGGGGAATGGTTTTGCATGCCATCTTACCGTTCTGGAGTCTTATCACAGCTGTGTGTCTGTGATCCCGTTTGCCTTTGGTTCAACTCCTCAATGCTTGCTAGACATCCCTCTCGTAAAGTTCCGTTAAAAATCTACACGCAATTGCGGCATGAGACTATAAAGCCAGTGCCAGCACATTAAACAAGCAGTGTCTTACCGAGGTGACTTCTTGTATCAAAAAAGAACAGCAGATGGTTTCCCGGCCTGGACCTGCATAAGATGGATAGTGACTCTGGCAAAACCACGCTGCTGGCGGTCCAGGATGGACACGACTTGGGGTTCTTGGCCCTTGAAAAGCAGCCTGTGTGAAAACTCATGGTCATTCAAAGCATTATGAGTCCAGATAAAACAGGCAGGTAACTTCCTCCCTGCCCTTAAATTTGTTTGGGGTTCCCCCCCCTAAACTTTGCTAACTAATGACTATGTGGCAGTCTGTGGTGTACCTTGGGAGACACAGTCCATTGCCTTGCAATTTTTATATGATGTTTTCAGCTTCCTGGGGGTATTTTTACAGGATGCTGAGCAGTCCATCTTGTTTGAAGGGACTGACAGTTGACACAACTGGAGGATAAAAACATCTTTATCAAGTTATCAAAGCTGCTGCTTGTTTACCTGAATTCCATCTGGAGAAAATGCCTCTGTGGGCCTTTGATAAACCAACTGCTGTCGCATTCTGCAGGTTTGCCTGTCCTCTGCTGCCCTCTCGGGCAACTTCATGGGATGCAGAAGCATTTAAAGCTCTCTGTTGCAGCTGTTTTATTATGCACTTCATGGAGATTTTCATAACATGCATAAATATAAATGTAAAATACATATGGAAATTAGAATGTACCATGCCATAGTGTTGTTACTGGAGCTACAGATTCACATTTAATTTCTATTGTGGTAAAAATTACATATTGGCAGTTGTTTGACAGATACGAAAGTTGCATGTATGCAAATGACTCGACCTTCATTAAGGACTAAATTACATAAGTGTGTACTTCTGAGTGTTGCATGTTTGCTGTGCAAGTAGTTTGTGTTCTGCTTTATTTCAGGAAGGCTTTTCATTAATTGATTCCCACAAGTGGTTAAAGATAGCAAGGAGAGCAGGCTGCCTGCTGCTTTGTGCACAGTCAAAGGTAAGCTGAGTTACTTCTGATATTTCTAATAGCTAACAGCTCTGTATAAGATTTCTTGATATCAGATAAATTAAACCAGAAGTTCTGAGATACTGTAAATTGTCTATATAAATTATAAGATTTTTTTTAATTCTAGATATTAAACAAGAATGGATTGAATCATCTTAATGTCTTTTGTAACTGCTAATATTCAGTTAGACTGAATATTTTAGACTGTTTTCTGCGAGTTAGCTACTGAAACAGCTACGCTGCTACTTAATTTAGAATCTCTCTGCCACTGCTAACAGTTAAAAAGGTGAAACAATTCTCTTGCATGGGTAGAAGCTTGCTACCTATGAGTCATGCTTCACTTTGGCAAACCAAAGTGTCCAAACAAACAATATTTAGCCATTTTGTGGCCCCTGACACCTGGCACAGTAGTGGCAGGCTGGTGATTCAGGCATTTGGTATTCAAGGCAATGAAAGGGACCTAGGTTTCTGGTCTTGTCCTCAGATCTCATGAAAAGTGGTTGGTTAGCCTTTAAGTAATTAAACAGCACTTGCTTGTTACCAACGTATGTATAAATCTCAGTTTTCTTGGTTCTTAGGTGAACTCTGAGAAGTTTCTTACTCATCTACACTGAGCACTTGCCAGGTTTTTCAGAAACAAAGCCCCTCTCAAGATGAGAAGGCCTCTCCCTTCTCCCCCAATACTTTCTAGGCTTTGTTCTTTCAGCAGAAACAGCTGCCTCTAGTTCAACTATCTCTACTTGACAAGAGAATTCATAAGTTAGAACCAGGAATTCTGGAAAGAGAAGATGAGCCCCTTGTTCAGTAGCTGCTAGAGACCAGTTCTAACTCTTTGCCCCGTTCACAGAACTATTAAGACATAAAAACATCTCAAGTATTCAGAGTTGTTCTGGCATTCTCCCCTGACAGGAACTCTTGCGGGAGGCACAGACTGGGTTATCGTAATTGCCCGTAACAGCAATATCCAGAATAGCCCAAAACTGTAAAAATTCCTGGTTTGTTGTATTTCAATCTTTTATCTGATTTCTTTTATGAAAGACGCATAAGTATTTCTTTATAGGATGTTACAAACCAAACAATACAGTTTGCAAATGGGAGAATGCCTTGCTAATTACAAGATAAAACCAGATACGAGGCATAATAAACATTGTTTAAATACAAAGACTCATCTTGTTTCAGAACAAGCCTAGTCTAATGGTGGCACTAGGAACTGCATAAATATCTTAAACTGTTTTAAATTCATGGCTTATGCTTGCCTGAAACCAAAACACCTTTGCTCTGATTGTTGTCAGATTCTTCTAAAACGTGGGGTATCGCTGCAGAAGACTATCGAGCTGTTGCAGTAATTAGTTCGGATGAATCAGTAGATCATCAGTTTCCTTTAGAGTTAACAGAACCAGTTCCCCAGCACGGCGTTAAGGGATTCTGCTGCATCTCACAAGAAACACAAAATCAACATCGCCATCGCTTTGGGGCTTGAACAAAGCTCTGCGGAACAGTTCAGAGAAGGAGGAATATTAACAGAGTCTTAAATGAATTTGGTGCATCTAAATGTTTACTTTCCATAAATTCACATGCCTTAAACTGGATTTAGTGGCACTGCAGGGGTCCCATCATACAGTTTCTCTAGTTTATATGCTGAATTGTAGCTGAAGTGATCCCTTAAATGCTGTCAGTGTATATAGTTTCTGTGCTAATCTTCAAAAATACTTTAAAAACTTCAGGAAGCCAGTCACACCGTGTAAGGGGTTACACCTCAACCCCGCTAGACCTCAGTAAGGAAAGAGTCAAGGAGAAGCCATTTAAGCAGAGAAAAATCAAGGTAGCTTTTTAAAACCCAGGTCCTATATCTGAATGCACAAGGCAACTAATTATACTATAATTTCTGATTTACCTTGTGCTCCTTATTCTCGGTCTTCTTGCATTACTTTACTGGTTTCGGTTATCTTCTTTCTTTCCTACGCTTGCTTTTTTTGCTGAATGTTCCCTGCTTTGCAATTATAGAATAATCCATGTCAAAGAAACATGGAGGTTAACCACAGGGACCAAACTGAGTGAACATGAACTGATTGTTTTTTGTAAGTCATTAATATTGCATTTGTAGCCAAACTTACTCATTTCTTAAGAAATATTATTTTAATAGGGCATTGTGGACTCTTAGCTAGCAGAATGAGCTTCTAAACTATATTTTGAGAAGCTTAGTGTTAATATACTTAAAGGAAAAAGGCATGTAGAGAAGATACCTGTCGCAGCTCACTATTGAAACTCAGCTCTACTACTGGAAACATTGTTCAGTGAAGCACACGAGCGTCTTAATTCTGCAGCCGTACCTGTCAGATGCACGCTTCTATCTCACACTTAGCTGAAAGAAACAGCCACATGGCTGCGACTGCCCTTTTATACAGCTCCATCCCTAGGAAGCCATTATCTCACAAGAGTCTTTGACATGCCTCTATGTATAAAAACGTTCTTAATATTCTCATAGTAAGTAATTTCCCTTCGTATTGATTTCACTGAGCTTGCTCCCTCCGCCCCAGCATGGGAAGAGGTGCAAATTCAATGATCCACGTGACCTCGAGGTTCTTTAATCCTTCAGCTCTTGTATGGTTTGGGTGTTAACTGCTCAGCTCTCAGTTTATGCTAAAACTTGGCACGCAGCTGAATTAGAGCACACTCTCTCTTTCCATAAAGGAAAAATGTTTCATTTACAAAGTCTATTGTTGTTGATAAACTGCAATCTGAAGTATTTAACATTCCTTGTGAAAAGCAGAGGGTAAGACAAATAGCTCAGACTGAAAATGGTTGTAGGGATAACTAAAACAAGTGTTCTTTGGAAGTCTCCAAAAGGAATTCAAATTAAGATGAAAGTTACCTTTCTGTCATTTTAATGAGAACTTACCCGTCTGGCATATCCCCAGATCAGTTCTCGGCTATGTGAAGCTTGACCCAGTTAAGTTGACATCTTAGTTAATTAGAGGCAATGTAACTGGGCACTGGTAAAACGAGTGCTACAATTTGAATTCTTTTGACATTTTCTCCCTTTAAAAGGCACCAAGACAAGCTTTTATGCTTACAGTGTCCTAAAAATCATTTTATGCAATACAAGCATCTTAAAATAACATGCGTGTGAACATACAGGCTGTCACGAAGGGCTGCCTCATCCTTGAGAGAAAAATCTTTTAAAGTGGAAGATGTCCTTGTGTTCTTACAATCAGCAGTCCAGCAGCGTGTCTAGTCATTTAAAAAACGGTTTTGACATTGAAATCTTAGAAAGATGAAGACTCAAATAAGCTAGGTCGGTCCAAGGAAAACTTAAACTTCTTTTCTAGTACTTCAGCTGTGTTTTAAATTTGAAATTTCAAGATCAAACTGAACGTCCCATTAAATTACTCCCTAAACAAGAGCATTTAATATGTATCTGCCTTACGTCAGCTGGATGTGCTTGGGACAAGCTTATCATGCACGACAGACTCGTCAGCCCTCCGTTTTCAGGGCAGTTTGCTGGACCTCACGTACTTAAAAAAATATATCTATTATGGTACAGCCTGA
This sequence comes from Nyctibius grandis, assembly GCF_013368605.1. Taxonomy (NCBI): domain Eukaryota; kingdom Metazoa; phylum Chordata; class Aves; order Nyctibiiformes; family Nyctibiidae; genus Nyctibius; species Nyctibius grandis. The sequence continues at coordinate 6,007,783 of NC_090668.1, forward strand.
CAACCTACACTGGGAGTCAGGTTTTTATTTATTTTTAGTATTACTTCACTATTTAAAGTAATGCATTTGAGTTTCTTGCACTCCTAATCAACTGCATTAGCTTCTATTCAAGGAGCAGCAGCGTTCAGTTGCAGTGCCAAACTGAAGCTCTGTGTTTAGCTACGTACAGGCACACCAGGTAGGTGGGTAAGGCTGGATTTGATGCAGACAGTAATGTAAATACTAAGTGGAACAGAGTTCCTGTAAATTCTAGTTTACATTCCAAAGTTGCTTACTGCAGTAAAACAATAAGAACTTAATTTCCCTGCTATACTTGTAAAAATCCTGTCATGAGGGCAAGGTTTGTTCACTTGGCTAGATCTTTAATTAATTGACAAGTGGCCCTGCTCACTTACCATTTTCTTGAGGTTTTTTTAACTGATTTTTGAACTGGGAATCATAATCTTCTGGTTTAGCTGCTGGGAAAAATAAAGATACATCAGGGAAAACTTGTTTCTTTGTTCTTAAGTTGGTGCAGCGATCCAAAAATGTATCGCCTTCTTCCTAACTTTAACAAACAGAATTTAATTAAATCAAAATAGTTTCAGGGGATTCACAGTTCATTTCATTTCTCTTTGGTTTCCGAGCAGAATGAATGCCGCATGTTTCGTGTTCAGTTTGGGGGAGACTCACAGGAACAAATGCTGGAACACTGCTGCAGCTGCGTTCAGAAACTCGCCGAGTACGTACCAGTGCAAGCAGCTGATGAACAAAGGCAGCAGCTCTATCACAGTGTCAATCAGTTGGCTAACGGTGAAAATCAGGTGGAGGACATGGAACAAAATGCATCAGTACTACGTATAGTAAGTACGCAAGAACATAGACAGAAAAATAGAAAAATAATCAGCTATTAGTTGATTATCTGCTGAGGTTAATAAACAAGAATAGGGGTCAGAGGATGAGAGCTGAGTAGTTATCAAAAAAACTCATGTCTACAATTTCCTCAGTGTGGTTTTCAGCTAAGACTGCTGGGAACCACCTGTGAGACTTTCACATAAATTATACAGGGTAAGACAAGTGATCAGAGACATTTAAGTAGCCATGAATTGTGCTCTCCTTTCTGTGCTTACCTACCCCCGTTTTGCAGGGGTAAAATACATATATTGTAAATATACAATCGTATCAATTTGAGCTTAACCTAATGCATTTAAAAGCGATTTCAGGGTAGGAACAGAATGTTTCCTCTCTCTAAGACAAAGACCTAAGGGAAATGGAAAAGGCAAAGGCAGATGGTGGTGCTGAGGGTGACTAATTCTTAAATATATGCTCTCTTGTGTATCCAGAGGATCACATTTACCAGCTCTGAAAAACATCCCTGCAGCTAGCTTAGCCAGGATAGCTCTCGGGGACGTGATAAATCTATCAGGACCAAGACTAAGCCCTGAAAAAGGAATGTCGAAGCTTTCAGCTACGTTATTTTCATGAAATAATCTAGGAAGGTCCTACTCTACTGGACAGTGGACTCATATTTGGTAGAGAAAGTGTGGGGGCAAAAAAATATATTGCCTAATTTGACTCCCACCATTCCCAGGAAGACATATGGGAGACCTTCAGCAGCGGATAGTCAAGATTTATTGTTCTTTAAGCAGATTACCTACACTTTGGGCTCTGCTCATTTCCTAAATAAGCTAAAGCAAAGAACGAAAGGTAAAGAAAGTATTCATGGCAGAATGCTGTTGAACACCAACAGTCATACTCTTGCTATTAATAATGCCCTCGCTCCAGAAATTAAGACCAAAAACCTTGCTCAGAAAATAGCTGATGACAAAAACCCTCTTTTCAGTGACGTGACCCATAGGAAGGACAAAAGCAGCTCCTGGTGAGCATTCATACCCAGCAGTTTTGAAAGTTACTTACAATAGGTAGTTTAAAAGTTACCTTAGACATGCCAGTTTAACCACAGCCCTGTTATTCCATGTCTTTCATTTTTAAAGCCTTAAGCAGATGTAAATTCAGGTTCCATAAAAAGATGCCTTTTTACTGCCTAAGGTAGCTGAGCACACTCTCTTCCCCTGATCTCTAAAAATGGAACTACTTCCCTTCTTGCCCATACCCACACTCCGTTTGGTAACAAGCCTTTATTTGCATTTGATATTTTCCAGCCAGGTGAGCCTCTACCAGATCCCTGCACAGGCCTTGGAGAAAGAAGATCTGTAACAGAGCTAGCACAGGTAAAAAAAAAATAATAATCTAGAATTTAGATCCTGTAACTGAATCTCTCGGGCACAGAGAGAGAGTAAACTATCTCCTGTGCTGGAAACATCTAGTAAATGTCTTCACTGAACATCAGCATACCAACAAAAACACAGGATCTTGTGTAATGACCTGGAGCTAAGCTGCAAAACCAGGTATTTCATGGTGTAATTACTCTATTTGCATAAGAAGAAACCACACACCGAGAGGAAATGAATACCCAGAGGTCACATCCAAATAAATGGGTTTGTCACTCTTTTGACTGCAGAAATGACTTAAATCTGAAAATAAAGTGTGAAAATAGCAATCATCCTTGACCCACAGCAAAAGATCCCATAATTCAGTTGACAGCTTCAGGGTAAAACGGTGTTTATAAAGAACTGGAAGTCAATTGTTGCTTGTTTCCTGCAAATTTGGGACCGTACAGAACCAGATGATTGAGGAAAAAACTATTTCCAACCTGTTTCTGTGCAGTTGCTTCTATGGGTTCCCAGTGGATCTGTCTTACTGTTTTTTCTATACTGATAGGATGCTCAAGTCAGTGTTTCTTCACGAGTGGTGTAAGAGACAGTTCCTACACTCCCTATTACAAATGTTTGCTCTCTCAAACCCAAAAAAGCCTTTTAAACACCTCTATTTTCAGGAATGTTCCCTGTGCTCTCCTCTGCGGTGAGAGCTGTATTACACGCCCTGCTGTTTCATTCCCAACCGGTTTGTTATTGTCCTTGCACAATGCAAGAGTACATCAACAAGCAAGAGCGATCAAACAAAGCAGAGCTTGCCTTTAGCAACTGTATTTTTCAGGGCCAGTCTCTGCTTTAAGAGGCACTACTAGGAAATGTAAATTAACACCAACAGGATAAAAGAACTTGGCTTCTAAAAACTGCTATTCCTTGGCCCCTGGGTAAGCCAGGAGCATACCTGCTTCACACAAAGCTTTCTGCCAGCGAGGCCTGTATTTGCTGTACACATCCACCCAGCTCTCGCTTGAGTTACTAACAAGTTACTAACACACACAGTAGTTTTCTACATCCTCCTCTACTTCTTAGTCAGCTCAACACACCTGCGCTTTGAGCTGGGCTCTCCCATGCCCTGGCCCACAACTTGAACTTCAGAAACACCCTTTCAGCTGGTGCTCTGCAACACTCTCGAGTTAAATTTCTCATTTCCACCACTTCAGGAGGGTGGCAGAAGCCAAACTAGGCATTAAAGATTTTTAAAGCCAGATACAGACTAACTAGCATTAGGTGTTTCCCCTGTAGTAACACCATTCACCTTGGATTGTCTCTGCACATCATACCTACCTCATCATAACACTTCAGGCATTTCCTTTGCTTCTGCTCTCCCGTGCAAAGTATCCAAAAAGCACCTGTAACCAATGTTGCCGGCTTTAATGACTTCAACACAGACAGGTAAAGAACATTTGAAGCCTGAAGGATGGAAAAATTTTGGTGCAAACACTCGGTCAGTAACACGCACTATGAATAATGCGGTTTCCAACGAGCAGCAGCCCTGGCTGCAGCAAGGCCTTTGAACTGGGCAGTTACTATTTCTTTTAAGGTGCCTTACACACAGCCTGCCACCACCAAGTTTTAGTGGAGCTGCTGCAGCTCGTTGGCAGCATGGAAAGTGCTCAGGAGTTGCCCAAGAACCCATTAGACTCGTGCGTTTCTCTGGTGTATCTACTGGGCGAGAGCAGCATTGCCCAGGGCTGCTGGGAGGCGGGCAGGGCTGCCCCGACCTCGGCACATCCCCTTGTACATCTTCCACTCTGTGCCGCGAGTTTTACGCTGAAAAGTGACTTGGTGCATGTAGTTCACCCACCACCCAGGGAAAAAGCCCGGGGTGGGTGTTAAATGGGCATGAAAAGGATGTGTTAACTCTTAAAAAGCCCCCCTAAAAGACAGCTTGCTAACTTAAGAGCTTAGAACCGTACACTTGGTTATCCTTACACAAGTGGAGCGGCAGGACACACGCACCATACGGGATCCTTTTCTCACCTTTTCTGTCCCAGGTAGCGCACCCACCTTCGCTCTTTTCCTTCCGCAGTCTGTGCTGAAAAACAAGGCTGAGCTCCCCCTCGCGTACCGGCACTGCGAGTGGCGCGCCCAGGAGCTGGGGCCCTTCATTCGCTTGTGTCTCATGGATCAGAATTTCCCGGCTTTTGTGGAAGAGGTGGAGAAGGAATTGAGAAAACTCACAGAAGGCTGAGAAACACCAACTTATTCCCACTGGGATCCACCCTCCAGGATACCCAGCGCTCGGGATACGTAAGCTTTTAAGCGCGAATAAATATTTGAAAAAAGTCTCAATGCCTTTTTTTTTGGTCAGTGTTTTATTTTTAAAAACAGGTGAATCCACTTTTTTTTTTTATACATCATTGCACTTCAACAAATACACAGAACACAAGTTCATGCATCTACAGTTACGCACATCATGATAACCCTGTTAGGTCTATTTCTACAATCTTTAAATCATGAGAAATTACAGTGTTCAACTAAAGAGGATAACTAGTTGCATAGAATATCACCATGCTGTAACATTTCATCATTTAAACAAACAAAAAAAAAGAAAATTATAAAAGTTTGCCTGAATTGAATGTACAAGAATATGTTGAACACATCAGTGCAAAAGGATTTGAGAATTTACATGAGTTAACAAAAAAAAAATTCACTTAAAAAGCAATCATATATATATATTTATAAACTGAAGTTCTGTTTTTGTTTCCAACTGCATTCCACCACGTCGAACCATTCCAGCTTGTGAAGTCTGATTATAGGACACCCACCTCTCTATAGGTTAAGCCCTTAAGATAATTTCCATTTATATTACTTCTCTTAAGTACCAGAACAATAGAATTCTCTCAGCCATACAGTAAGGAATGAATATCAGCAGCTTCAAAATGAAACACAATTACTGTCTTTTGGTTTTCCCCCTCCCTCCCCCAAAATATAAATATATACTGTATATATTTTTTTTTTTAAAGTTTCGCTGTACTTTACAAAAAAATCTCACTAGATGGCAGCGGTGCATTTGAGAGCTTTGCCAAATTTTTAACAGCTACAAGGAAGTAAAAAATGGCGCATGCGTGAACCGGCTTTACTACTTGTCATGTTTGAATAGATGTGAAGGAAAAAAAAAAATCAAACCAAAAAAGAAAAGAAAAAGAAAAAAGCAACATTCACAGCACATCAAGCCCAAAATAGTTTACACCTTCTACACTGAAGCATTATTAAAATTTATCTGGCTAGGTTCATCCTTACAGGAGAGGCTAAATAAGGCATGCTTTAGACAGTCATATTGTTGCTCACTTGAAAAGGAAAAAAAGAAAAAACAAAACAAAACCAAAAAAAAAGAAATCAGACAGAACTGGAGTTCTAGAACCAAGAGTTCCAACCCTTAAAATTTAGCAGGTCATATTGCCATCAGTCTCTCAGAAACTTAAAGCTCTACAAAAGAAAACGAGAAAAGGCGCTAGTCAATGCCTGGCAGCAGTGTGAACATCCCGTGCCGTAAGAGCGTGCAATCAAAGCGCTTAACGACCCTCTCGGTCTTAAATGGAAGAGAAAAGATTCCCAACTTTTCTCCTGGATTTAGGATTGGATTTAGCCTCTGGATTTAGGATTGAATGAGGAAAGGTTTGGGGTTTGGTTTATTTTTTAATTAGCAATAGTAGTGATTATGTGGAATTTGACAGCTATGGGATCATTAAACTACTCGCATGGTTTTTATCTCTGTTGATACCCCCCCAGCGCTCTTTGAAGCGTGGCAGGAAGGGCAGTGCCATCCTCTGAGCAGCTGGGGACTCTTTAGTGCATGGGCCGTGTTATGGGTACGCAGCCCAACCACCACAGCTCAGAGGAGGGCTTCAGCCTGCCCCGGTGCCCACGTGTGCGCGAGTCATACTTACATGATAAGCGTTTTTAATTTGTGTTTCTCTGGCGTAAGTTTTTATCTTTATGATTGTTTGTAGAATTGGTTTTCCTGGAGAAAGAAAGAATGAAAAAACCGCACCAAAATCAAGCACAAGCGTAAGAAAAAGAAGTCTTTGTACATACTAAAAGCGTTTCATTCTTCCTCCTAATTCACAGAATCACAGAAACAATCAGGTTGGAAGAGCCCTCTGGGATCATCGAGTCCAACCATTGCCCTGACACCACCCTGTCAACTAGACCATGGCACTAAGTGCCATGTCCAGTCTTTTCTTAAACCCCTCCAGAGATGGTGACTCCACCACCTCCCTGGGCAGCCCCTTCCAACAGCTAATGACCCTTGCTGAGAAGAAATGCTTCCTGATGTCCAACCTGAACCTCCCCTGGCAAAGCTTGAGGCTGTGTCCTCTTGTCCTATCGCCAGTTGCCTGGGAGAAGAGGCCGACTCCCACCTCACTACAACCTCCCTTCAGGTAGTTGTAGACTGCTATTCAAGTGGCTAAAGACAACACGACTCAGATTTTGGGTCCTGCCACCTCCTTGCCCAGGGTAATTCACCTCCTACATCTGTTGGTTTGCTGCCTGCTTTTACTGCTGCCGTTTTACAACCGAAGCAGCTTTTTTTTTTTTTTTTGCTTCTATTTGTAAAAACTCTTCTCAGTTCGGCTGCACCAGGCAGTCAGGGAGACCACACGTGGCTTCAGCACAAATACTTATTTCTAACTCCTTCAGCAACGTGTTTCTCTAGCGAGGACCCTGCAGATACCACTGGTCTTTAGTGCTAACAAACAACAAACCAAAGGGATCTGTTACCATTAGTAGTATCACACCCAACATCAACCCTACATACTGTGAACTCCCATAAACCCTCAGATTAAGCTCAGTAATTATTGTTTTTACTTACATTGGCCCAGCTGGTTCATCATCTGCGGCAAGAATTCCGAGGCAATCCAGGGAAAGACAGGGAAAGGAAAGAGAAAGCGAGTCAGTCTTGGCACCGTACCCTGAGCTGCCAACAGCAAACCCATCTATCTACAGCGTTAAAGGCCATTCCACTCGGGAGTGCAAAAAGATTCATGGAGTTATTTTTTTTTCGGGATTCGAGTTTTAATGGCAGGTATGTTGCTTCGATGGTTTTAGTTAACACTTGGAATGCTTGTCATGAAGAACTGCAACTGTAGCGGACAGATTGTTGTGATATGCTCAAGACTCATCTTGTCCCCAAGTTCCAGTGGTTCAATCTCATAAAAAATAGATGAGAAGACAAACCAACGGTTCAGTTGTAAAATCCTGCTGGTTGTTTTCTTGCGTTGATTTTTTTTTTTTAATACATATATATATTTTTAAGCCATTCTTCAACTGCTGATGGGTAATTACTGGTATATACACAACAGGGTATATACACCATACGCTCATCTTGCCCCACGGATGAGATCAACCTCTACGTATTTGATTTTTCTCGGTGTCTAATTAGAACGGACCAGGTTTAGGAGGAGGTTGAAGGTGCAACGCTTGATTCAAGTATCCAAACCGGCCCTTGGATAGCAGCAGGCGTTGCGCGTGCGTCCGCCAGAGCACAGGGCTCAAAACACCAGGCAAAGTTAGGGGGGTTGTAACACCTCCAGACGCAACAGACTTCAGCTACAGAAGACTGACAGCATTGTTCTGCCTGTGTCTCTTGGCAAAAATATTCTCTTTAAGAATTGGAAAAAGATCTGCCAATGGGTCGTGTTTTGCATTAGCTCTTTCATAACCAATTGAATATTTTTTTTTGAACTATAAACCACCCGATTTTGCTCCCAGGCTGCAGTACAGAAGACAGAAGTGCATTGCAACAGCAGTACAAAAATCAATCCGGAAAGTTAACGCTCCTGTAGAAGTTATTTTGGGGGGACCAATTCAGGACCTGCTGTTTTTGGCACTCAACAGTTGCCGTTCCCACCTTGTGCTAGAGGGATTTTTTTTTTCACTGAAGTCTTTCAGAAACTCTCAGCAGGATTCCACAAGGGTGCTTTAGTGCACATGAAGCAGTTATGGAAATTAACAGTCTTAACAGTGTAGGCATCCGCATGAGCGCACGCTAGGAGTAATGTCGGTCAACAAGGGACATTACTCCACCTGGACCTTCAAGGCAACGGATAGGCAAAGCCACCGCTAGCACAGACAGTGACCGGAACAAAAAAAATAAAAAAAAATATTTCAAAAAAAAAAAAAAAAATAAAGAACTAACCACAAACCAAGAGCTTTACAGCCAAAATAACACACTAGCGACACACCGGTGTCCACAGTAGTCCACTACCAGCAACAGTACACTATCGGACAGGATACAGAGAGAACTGGGACTGGTGAGGACGACCAGACATCAATGTGCTGTTGTATATACAGCGGAGATATACAGAGACACATCGGGTACTCGAACACAAAGCACAGTAGAGTAGATCTAACCCTTCCCTCCACAAACATCTTTTGATGCACCAAAAGATCTGCAAGCGTCTGCGCTACGGACTCGGCACGCGGGGAGGGGAGAGCCTGGGACAGACAGCGAGCCCTTCGTTCCCCCCTGCCCCCAGATGAGTGCTGCTACCGATGCCATGCGGCTTTAACACTCGCTTCTCTCAACTTTCTACCAAGCGTAAGCGACGTCTTTGAGAGTTTGTTTGGCCGGACTTCAGAAATATCCAACTGCACCGTTAAGATCGAAGCTCCCTCTCGCTAGAAAATAACCATTTTCCCTTCTCCCTTAAAATATTTAGGTGCCTGTTTCAGAGAAGTAGGTTTGTGTGTTTAAAAAATAAAAAGCTTCACATTTATCAAGTCTTTTCCTAACAGAGATCCAACGTTCCTATCAGAATACTTATTATAGGGTGGACTGCCACCACACGCCCCCTTTCCCATCTATAACCTAAAGGAAGACCGAGGAAAATTTCGCTGTGCGTTACTTATCCTGGTCAGCCATTTAACTGCTGGAAAAGCATCCCCAGTACGGTACAGACAAAGACCGAAACCTCAGCGAAATCAGGGGGCAACAGAACAACAGAAAAATAAGTACAAAATCAGACTAAATAAAGATTAAAAAAAAAAAAAGCAAACTGAAATCCAAATTAGTTGTGAACGTGAATGAAGAAGTTTTAAGAAAAAAGTGTTAACGTTATGACTTGTGCATTGTATAGACTGAAGCGGAGATTAAACAAACTCCAAAGCATGCAGAGCTCTCACTTACCACCATTTTTTTAAGGGTATGATGCAATTGAAGGGGGGGAAAAAAACAAACAAAAAAAAGAAGTCACAGTAACCGACAAAATATCAATATAACTCAAAACCTTTATGCCACAAGACCTGCTCTAGTAACCGATTGCCTCGAAACCCTCGCGAGAGCACCCTCCCAGTACGCTGCTCCGTCCTGCACCCGAACGGTGCTCCCGAGATGCTGCCAGGTGAGCTCTCATTTCATAACCGACCACACTAAACCCCCTCCTTTTGCAGGGGTTTCCTTTTGAATTCAGATCTGCAGACTCCAAAACCCCCATTCTTTATATAATACAAAATTAAAAAAAAAAACAACACCCCACCCCAACCAGCCAAGCCTTGCTTGTGGGCACAGCGATGACCTTGCTTGGGTTTGCCCTGAAACAGCACATTTCTGAATCGAAAAGGTTACAGTCGCTGCTGTCTTTAATGCATCGTGTAACACGTGTAATCAATCCTTCCCGGCAAAAATAGCTGGACATTAAAATTGCAAGATGATGACAAACAGATTCGCTTTAGCTCCTCCACTTGCATTAACTGTCTGGGAATGTCACTCATGCTGCGGCAGTCTGAGAAGGGGGATGTGCTTTTGTGCCCTCCACTTCACTTTCAGCCTTAATTTTTAAGGCATTTTAGATGTTACTCAGTTTCTTTTACCTCCTTTAGAAAGCTACAGGATTTATTTTTAATATCAAATTAATCTCGTGGAGCCTCTTACGACTGGTGGAAGTTAAAAATGAAACACTCACGGGTACTTCCAGCGCTAAGAATCAAATTTTTTGGCGTCCGAAGGGACTCTACGTTTCTGCTCACGCTTTAAAACCTGCAAAGGAACCTACTCGGAGAGGAGTCAGAACCAGCAGCCTCGCGACGGTTCTTACCCTCAGCCCTGCCTTTACGGACCAACAGGGAACTGGAGCGTTATTAAAATGAAATTTATGTTTAATTCCTGTTCAAAGGGCTTCCTTAACAGGACTATTTTGGAGGGAGAGAGGAAGAAGAGGTGAATGGAGCCGATAAAAATAAAACAGTTGCTCTGAAAGGGAACGAAGGCACAAGTGTATTGGCAGCGGAGACTCTCCGGACGAGATTACTTACGTTAACTGGAGGGATTCTGATCCTATAACGGCATCTAACACATCAGTAAATAAACGCCCAGCGGAGCCAGGCTGCTCGATTACCACTGTGATACAACGATGCTTGCTGTGCGCTGCAGTCTCACCGTGTGCCTGCCTGACCATTCTCTCCCCTTGATGAATTTTAAGCGTGGGAGAGAAAAGCGTGGAGAATAGGAAAAAAAACAACCCCAAAAATCAACTTGTGACAAGATAAACCGTTCCAGTGAAACCATTTTGTTCTTTAAATTACTTACAGTAATAGCAGGAACAGGGGAAAGTCAAGAGGAAAAAAAAAAATGAGTATTAGAAAGAATGTGGGGATATGGATGGAGCTTCTGCAGAGCCAGAGAGGAAAAACATTTACGGGAAGTGTTTGTATTAAGCTGAGAAATGAGAAAGGAAGAATGAAGAAGGAGATGTTATAACCCAGTCACCTCGTGGCTTTGAACTAAAGATCACGTAGAAGATGGATTTTAAAGTAAAAACTGTTTACATTCCTACGAGGGAATGTAGCCAAGAAGTTTTTACTTTCTACTTACCCCAGAATACACCCTTTAAACAGTGTCTTTGCTAATTTTAGGCTCTTTGAGCCACCAACAACAGGAAAAAAACACTTTCTTTAGGAATCTTTGATATCCTACATCCAGGTCACAATGGCTGATCGCTACATCTCTCAAAAATAAGCAGCTTAAGCTATACCAGAGAGGGAACAACAGCTATTTGCTTCCTTTTATCGTCAAGGGAAGTCCAAGCAGCTTGAAACACATCAGCGGTCCCCGGCTGAAACCGTTTCGCCATCGGACATGCAGTGACGTGCCAGCGTCTCTGGCCTCGACATGCCACGTTCATGCAGCTTTCATCACCAAAAGCCACTGGGAACTGCCCGTTCTTCACCCGCTCCTGATTTTTACACAACCCAGCCGCTCTCTGGAGGAGGTATGCGAGCCGTATATTGCTTTACCACGTGTAAAGCAAGTCAAAATTCTCATTTTGAAAGGATGCAGAAATTCAAGCGCAATCTGCCCTCCCTTCCTCCTCCCACACATCGTTTGGATCGCAGCTGCGGGTTAGTGGAGGTCCCCACTGCAGTCACCTCCCGTCCCAGGAATACGAGAATGCCCCTAAGCCATAGCAAGAATCCGCACTGGGCATCTGCTAATGCCATCCTTGCACAATTTCTGGTGGAAATACGGATTTAACGGGTGAAAGTTCCTTTTTCTGCTATACAGCAGCAGGAAAAAAGAAAACAATAATAAACTCCCAAATCTGAATTATGTGGAGGAGGAAATATTAGCAAAGGAGCTACTGAGCAGCCCTGTTCCATGGCAGAAAAAGCAAACAAAAAGACAAAAAAAAAAGCAAGGTCCATGCAAAAAAACAAAGCTGCTGTCAGGAAATGCCAAAGTTAAAGGAGTGCCCTCGCAGAGCTCCTACACGGAGGTACCACCGTCCGTAAGGGCAGCGAAGCCATTGGGAAAGCGTCTCGTAACGCACAGCCCGTTATCCCCCCACCCTCTGAAACCCAAGCGGCCTCGTTCTGCAGCTAAACAGTAAATTGAGAAGAACTGCTCCAAATTTAACCAGGTTCTCTGCCCCCCATCCGCCAAGAGATGAGGCAGCTGGCACGCTAAGCCAGGTAATTTTTAGCCTGTGGAACATGGAGATGAGAAAGAGGGAAAGGGAATTAATTCAGTTGGCTTTATTTTGGCTGCCCAGGTGCTCTGGAAAGCATCCCAGCCACCTTCCAGGACAGAGAGGTTTCTCTCCAACCAGTCACATCCCTCACTAGCAACTGGGTGCTTCTGGTCAGCATCAGTTATCAACAGTCCTTTTTCAGCACTTCTTTGTTTAGACTTGCCAAAAAAGTTACAGCCCTCAAGCCTTGCTTAGATTTTTGTTTTTAGGCTGACACAGCTGTAAGACCTCTCGCTTTTCTATGAAGTTCTTACAAATACCCTCGTGTGTGGATACAAATAAAATCAGTGAAATGAGCGATCTGGTTTGCCCAAGCAATCCTGCTCCAGCTTTCAGCTTGGGCTGGTTTCATCCGAGGGGGTGAACACAGCACACCCCAAAAGGGCTGCCTGGAACTTGTGTAGGCTTAACTAAGCCAGTCCTAGAAACGACGTCACCTGGGTACCGCCCGAGGTGAGAGCTCGGCATGGGCACCAGCACCTCCCAGCAAGAGCTGAAATAAATGCAGCTGAGCTGCGCTTCATCCTACACTGTTATCAGCCGGGCTCTGTGCGGGCTGCAGGGGTACTTCTAGACTGTCGATTGAACAGTTCCTTCAGCTCCAGAAAGGCTTTGGGGTTTCTGTACACAGGGGAAGTTGTCACATTTAGAATCACCGTTTTTCTCCAAAACTTTTAAAGAAGTGACCTGAATAAGTCAGCTTTGCACCAGGTCTCTGTAGAAATCCTCACTCCTGAGATCCTCTCACCACAACAGACATCAGCCAGTACCTCAGAGGAGGTAAAAAACCCTGACTGGATATGGGAGACATCCCCCCTCCCTAAGGTGGGACCCACAGCACCCCATGGGCCACCCCAAAGCATTGCAGAGGGGGGAGGCTACGGGTACAAGGCTGCACCCCAACATTTAGGCTGTTTACTGGTAGCAGACACCTTATCTGCAGGAACAGGGAGGACATGCCAAGCCAAATGATAACGATCCACTAGGCAGGGCTCCAAAGTAAGATGCAAAGTGGCCATCTGTCCTCAAACGCGGCTGGGTTTTTTTGGCTGCTCCTACCTGCTACTCCAGAGCAAAGGAAGAAATCTCATGACATCGAAAGGTCCAGAGTTATTCTGCCGTGGGAAGACAGGGAGGGGGGTGATGGTGGGGAGTATGAAGGAAGCTCAGCGTCTAAGGAAAAAATTTGGAGTGGTCCAAGGACAAAATTCACAGCCCAGCAAGAAGGGCCATCAGTGAGGTTACTCTGCTGACGAGGTTACCCCGTTTTTTTTTTTACCCCTGTTAGCAAGGAGGCACTAACAGCTCAATCATTGCAGCAGAAGCTTCACAGGAAGATCTGGCACAACCACAACCCTCATCCTTAACGCATCAAAATCTAAAAAAAGAAATTCAGAAAACCAGCTGATAGTTGAGAGAGATCACGGCTGTTGCCAAATAATATTTATATTAAGTAATGTGGTGTTTAGACTAATATCTGCCTGAGTTGCTGGCTCAGCTCTAGGCTTGCTGATGTTACCCACTACAGCTCACTGCAGCGTGCAAAGGCGGATGGATGATTTTGGAAGCAGAGAGTTTGAATTCCAAATGATAAGCACACCATTGCATTAAAACATTAACTTTGGCATTTCATAACGATGTATTTAAAATAATAAAATTAAGAATAACCTGAATAAAACATCCCAGTGTGGAAATCAGCAGACTATCAATGATTTCTCACGTATGCATCTGTAAAATGCCCCTGTAAAAACACCCTTACGGGGTGTTTCCCCATCATGCTATCATAGAAAGCTTCAAATGATGTTACAGAAAATGCAAGAGTATCCAAGGGAATGTAAGACTCAAGTTGGCCTTTAGTTGAGAAGATGTTATGCCAATTGCATCTCTTCATCCAGGCAAACCTAACACACAGATAGTGCCTGTGATATGGATTTTGTCCTCCAAGGAAGTGGACAGAGAAAACATCTGTCCACCACAGAGGTGCATCAGGACTCAAAGCTTAGCTGCCTTTAAAAGAATAGCAGACCGAGCAAGCAAATGTAGTAACCTCAGTTACTTGGCTCATCATCTTGGACACCTCCATCAGAGATGGTGAGCCTGGATCCCTCAGGCACCCAAAGAGCAGCCAGAGCAGCCAGGAAAACTTCAGCCTTTGAAACAAACAGGTGGTGAACTCTTCACCCAACGTGTGCTTAAATCGCACTAACGTGGTGGTTGCACTGCAATCTGGTCAAAGCCAATTTCTACTGGATTAAGTCCGTTTGAGGCTTCTCGCAATTAATATCTACATATCAAATTACAATCTGATATCTTGTTTTGGTCCTTGCGAAACTTCATCAAATGAAATTCTGCAACGCAGGGAACGATGAACAGCCACCAAAGAGGTGAAATTCTCCCTGCCCGTCCTGACATCAAATAGGTCAACGTGGCACAGCAACATGGGAGACATACAGAAAACATTTAAATTGCCTTTTTGGAAGTTTTCTGGGCTGGTTGAGAGCCGCTCTGAGGACAAACTGCTGGCAGTATAAACCCCTTAGCACTGCGAAGCTGTTAGTTATGCAGAGGAACATGCAGTACACAGTAAGTTGGGTTGGATACACGCCTAGACCGGTCTCAGTGCATGCTCGGTAAACAGTTAGTAAATGCTACTCAAGTGGGTAAAACCAAAGCTACTTTCCTCTAGGTATGCACTATTTAAGACAGTTTTAATCTGCTACAGAAGTGATCCAAGCCTCAGCCATTCTCAAAGTATTAACATTTATTATCTGGTTTGTAAGATTATTTTTTTCCCTTCTCTGAACCACAGCTCAGGCCCCGTGAAGTCGGTTTTGCCCAAACCTCACAAGCAGATCACCGTTTCAGCACCTCTATTTTCACCCCACAAGGCAAACGTCACGCTGCGTTGTTATCGATCCCTCGCGCAGCTCGACAACAACTCGTCGGTGCTGCACAAGCTGCAACACAGCTGCTTTTGGAAGTTATCTACCGTGCCAGAGGGCTCGTCCAACCCAGGCACACACTAATGGTTCGGTGCTTCCCGTACTGATCCAGCACGTTGCCCTCCACGTACTCTAAAGCACCTGCTCCATTACTGGGACGCATCATGTTCCTACAGCACGATGGCACACCAGCCGCTTCTCACGAGGACTCCTTGGATAGGTTTTCTTCATCAACACTGTAGTAAGCAGCTGAGTAAAGCCTGTTTCTCGATGCAGTTCTTTCAAATACCCATTTGAGCCTCAAACTGCCACTCTCCTTCTTTAAAAGAGGAAGGTATGCTCAAAGATGAAGGAGTTTCTACTTTTTTGTGTACCAAACACAGCATAACTAATTAGTGTTACCATCAAACCCAATAATAAATACCTAATCTTTAGAAGATATAACTCAGGGGCTATTACAATTAGATATTCCAGAGCATTCCTTAAATATAAATTCAGTTACACACCAAAATAAGTGCCCTGCCCTCACCCTTTTAACACTGAAAACATGATTTCTGAAGCATCTCTGCAGTCCCAATCATTTTAAGTGTAATGTCTCCTTACAAAACCTGCCCACTCTCCGTTCCAGATGCCACACGGAAGAGGGAGCACCACCAGGGATCAGCGTGTTTCCAGCTCTCCCCCTGTGCTGCCCTGTGCTCCTTAGGGCTGATGTGCAGGATTTCTCAGGGGTACTACAGCAGGAAAGAGACGGGAGCACCAGACCCACCCTGAGTAACAAAAAGCTTTAAAGGTAATGAAACAACTGCCCTCCCATGCCATAGTCTGAGATCTTGGGGAAATCCAGCGTTAGGACTTTGCACAGCACTTGGACCCTCCGCGCTTGCTGGGTTTAGTGTTTGGAGAGTGAACAGATGAGAAAGCAAAGAGCTGGGAGCAGAACAAACTGCGCTGCTGATCCTTCCTGCCAAAGCCCCACTCTGTGCTGCTGCCACAAGTTTGTTTTGCCTCTTTCTTTTTATCTCCTTACAAGTGGCTTTGAGCACACTTACCGTCTGGGACTTCATCCGGCCGCTTTCTTTTCTCATAAACAACTATGATGACAACGAGGATAACGATTTCTGCCAAGATCCCCAGAAAGGGCCAGAGGGGAGCCAAGTGGCTGCGGACACGGAGGATGGTTGTGACAGAGACGGAGCCGACCTGGTTGGTTGCGTTGCACTGGTACTCGCCAGGATCCTCGTTTATCTGTAGGTTTGTGATGCTGAGCTCAGTGTAGTTGTCTTTATTTGAAATAAAGAATCTTCCGGAGGAGTTGTTGATGTCCTGATAAAAGGCAGAAGGTGGAAGAGGAAAAGAGGAAGAGCTTTAGTAAGTTCTGGTGCCTTTTCATATCTATGTCATGGAAATTAGAAGAGATTTGAGGGATTCTTGCAAAGAGGCTGGTTCCTTAACAGAACAGAAAAACCCACTGCCAGTGTTTGTGTTTCTCTCACTAAAATGAACTGAGCTTCAAAATAAAAGTACACCAGCTTGACTAACAAGCTGTATTTTTATCCTACTTTAACAGTATCAGCCATGAAACACAGCAGTGGTTGTGATCATGTAAGCTCCCATGTCCTCAGCTGGTTTACAGCAGTAACAGGAGAGAGGACACATTGCCTAGCAGGGGACAACACGATTTCAATGTAGAGGGGAAAGAAAGACAAAGCAATACCAGTTAAGATTATTCCACACTGCATTAGACAGCGTTTTCTAACTATTTAAGGTATGACGGCCCTAAAAATTTTGCCTTTGCTGTGTTTTTAAGAGAAACACGCACTGCTCACAGCTTTGTGGGCAGGGCAGCCTAAGCCACTGACTGCTGGAATATTTAGAGAAGCTGGAATTCGAGGCACCATATTCTTTCTACATTTGAAAAAAAAAAACAAAAAAAACAAAAAAAGACTTCCAGAGTTGCTTACATTTAAAAACTAAAAAAAAAAATTCTTCCTGAATGCTAAACTTGGATGAATTTATGCAATAAGTTTACCAGAAAGACAGTGCGAAGGAAAATCTGCAGAACACCATGCAGGGCTCTGACGCCTCACAGCACTCGGTCACTCACTGATACATCACTGTCCCTTCAAAATTTAAGCTCGCACTTAACAGTGAACAATCAACCCATATTATTTGCTTAACATTTTTTCTTCATCTATCAATCAAATTACTACCTCTCTGGCAGATCATACAGCAACGGAAAAACGGGTGGGCTGAGGATTTAGCAACCTCCGGCTTCTCTTCTGCTATTCCAATTGCTGGTCGAGTTTTTTTGCTCACTGCATCAGCTGCCACATGGAAAAAATATGATCGCTTAAACACTAGTAAGTATCACTGCCACATCCTCCTCTTAGGTCTTGTGAGCTCAACCAGTAAAACTGGAAAACAGTTTGAGAAGTTTATAACCAAACGCATTTCTAAATCACATTTCATAACTCACACTTTGCAATTTATTGCAAATACCTTTTCTGGGCAGTTCATAACTTACGTCCAGCAGCAATATAATGAGCAACTGTTCACACAGCAACAATATAAATAACCATTTTATACTCACTGCTGCTGAAATGTTTCAGCTTCACTCACTGATGGATCAGGCTTTTGAGGAACTGCATTTTGAGAAGTTAGAAGTCGCCCTAAATAATATATCCCTAAACCAAAGGTGCTCGTTTCCTTCCTTACTGGGGTTTTTCGCAGGTTACTACATGCCTGACACCCCAGTTTTCTTACCTCAAATACTCCATTGACCTTCTTGCGCCACACCCACTCGGGATGGGGGAAGCCCACAGACTTGCAGTACATGAGTGCCTCCTGCCCCTCGTTTTTATTTTCACTTCGCTTGTGGCCAGTGATGTCAGGAGTAGCTACAAAACAAAACAAAACCTCTGCGTTTACAGGCTGCTCGTTAAAGCGAGAGTTATTTCAAGCTCTGAGAATTTGAACAGAAAATAAGTGACAAGTCCCCTGGAAGCTCTTGCCTTTCCCATGCTGAGCCCACCTTACAGAAGGAAAACTCTGATTCCCAAGTCTCTCCAAGCAGCATCTCAACTGAAGATGTGCAAGAATGTCCTTCAGGCTTGGTTTGCCAGACAAATCGAGGGACAAGGGAGAAATCTCAACATTAAACTGGAGTTATCTACCAAAACTGAGAAGCTGAGAAACATCCACGTCACCCTCCCCACCGCTCCGGAGGTCCCTGCAGCTCTGCAGTGCCTTCAGCTTTGAAACAGAGCTGTCAAGAGATTCTGGTTCCAACTTGCCCATCGTGTCAGGACTCTGAATCGATACCGTCTCAACATGAATTTCTGAAAGCTCAATCAAGGTGTTCTTCCTCGCAGCAAGACTTTTAGATTTTGTCCGCAGACGTGCTGTGACTTGTTAAACTTCATGCTTGTTATACCCTACAGCGACACTACTCCTGGGTACCGCTGGGCATCTGTAATGCAGCTGAAGGCCAAATCCCTCCAGCAAAGGTCGCTTCGTTCAGCCTATACACAAATACTTACTCTAAGGGGGGTTGCACGTGAAGCTGGGCAACTGCAAGCAGAACACAGCCCTGAATATCAGTCTTCTGAATTAATTTATCTATAAATAACATCACTGCTGTTTGCCACGTTGGTCACAGCAGCCCGTTGCAGCCTGATACCTCACGAGAGATTGCGATGGATCACTGGACTGCCTGGGCTGAACCTTCACTGAAGAAGGTGGCTTTGGTGCCGTAGTGACCACCTTTAAAGCCCAGTTGCTTTCTAGCCTGTTAATTATGTCACACATGGATCTGTTCGAGTCAAAGTGCTCCAGGAAAAGACTCCCAGGCACTGGAATTTATTACAAGGGTCTAGTGAAGGAGAGTTCCCTTCACCGCCAGCAACCTCGACATACAGGTACGGAGAGGAGGCAGAGCTTTGTGACAGCTTATCTGCAGCCGCCAGCTAAGAGAATTCAGCCAACTTCACAGCTGTCATCAGTCGCTGCAAACAAACCCAAGCAAAACATCTTGTGCAACCAAACGTCAGCTGAAGCTGCTCTTCCCCAGAATTACATCATAACTCTGCGGAAAAGTGTTCGGCACGTTTAAGTACGAAGGGAATTATCATATGGCAAAGGCAAGGGCTTTTCAAAGGCAGAAAGCCTTGCTCCTGTAAGATTCTTTTTGGACAGTAATGCAGCTGATTGATAACGTTGTTCTACCGGACGATTTGCTCCAACTCAGCTACAGCCAGAGCTGTCAGTGTGCACTGATGAGCTGAACAGATCCCTCCACGCTGGACGCTGCTGCAGAGGATGCAGAGGCCGGTTCCTCAGCAGAGAGATTGCCCACCAGAAATTAAAACTAACTCCAGCACTTCTGGTAGAACCCTTAAGGAAGTTAAGCCATTTTAAAATATTTTAATATGTTAAGCACGTTCTCTTTTTTTTCTGATTTTTTTTTTTTTTTTAAGTAAACGTCTTTTCAGCAGGGAGCTGAAGGAAAGGAAAATACTACCTACGGAAAATACTATGATTGTATCATCCCATAAGGAAGGTGGTGAAGGAAATACTTGATTGAAGTCTGTAAGTATCCACACAGGCACGTAATGGCTTTGCTAACAATATTCAATACATACAAATGCTGACTGGTTGCAAGATGATGCTAACCATAACCACGATATATAAGGAGAAGGAGCTAGGGGTTTTATTTATATTTTAAAATACTGATGCCTAAAATGTATCTTTACACATCAAACATGAAAATACTCCGAGAGACATGAAACATGAACTGAATGAAGACACCAGATCATAACAATTCTCTGGTGTAGTGCAAAAAGAAGCTGTCAGGTACAGAAACTGAAGCAAGCAGGAAAGGAAAGAACACTCTGTACTCGCTAAGAGATCACATACTACCTGTGCCTACACGGGGCAATAATACTTGGAGGAAATTAAGTTTTCAAGCTGAAGGTCTTGAAAGCAAATCAGCTTTAGGGTTGAGGACACTGCAGTCCATCTTCAGGATATGAAGCATCGCTACGCACCTGCAACATCCTTTCAAATCAATATCTGCAGCCTCAGAGAGGACTCTAACATTTATTCCAAAAGATGGTGGTTTAACAAGCAGGGAATTTCATCTCGTGAGCTACTGAAAGGCATCATTCCCCTCCTTGCTAGGCTGGGAAAGTGCTCTTTGAGGCAGGAGCTAGGTGAGCCCGATGACCTCCCTGTGGTTTCTGCGTACTCGAGGATGATACGCAGAGATCCCATCCAACCTAAGGAAAAGGAAAGGCCAGCAGCAGCAGAGCACAAGGGGCAGCCTTCAGGTGGCAAGGTGACGGTCCCAAAACTGGCACTGAAGGGCTGTCAAAAGCAATTGCAAACTACTCCCATTAGGAAAAGCAGCAATAGGATTCACCAGCTTCATGCTGAAGCCCCACACGGTCACCATCTGTCAGCACTTCGTGTTTCACCCCCATTTACCAGCAGACAGCCAGTCAGAGCAGAACCTTGCAGGGGAGAAGGGTACGGTGAGGCAGCACGCTGGGGCTGGCCCACTTTGTCTGTAAGGTTGCTGATAGAGAAAGAAAGAAGGAAAGCTTTCTAGGGCACAGCAACTTCTGCTGCAGGGTGACCTGGTGTCCTCCTACAGCCAAGAGATAATTATATTTCTTCAAGAAGAGGACATCTTTGCCGGGTTATCCCAGTGAGAGCACAAGGGACCAGAATACATTCTGCTCCTTCCTTGCTGGGCACGGTTATGCCGCAGCCATTTCCAGCTCTACTAGGGCAGGGGCTATTTTTGTACGCAGGCTGAGGGGAGCACGACAAGGAATATTAATATTTCTGATGCTAGCCAGTTCCAAGCTGTGGCCAAGATGTTAATCCAGAACTTACCCTACAAAACTGCTTGGCTAATTGTCTCCTCCTGTACAAACTACAATTAAAATATTGACCTCAATCACAGATTTAGCAACAGAGCGACATTTCCCTGTGAAGCTTTTCAAGTCAAGATTTTTCTCACACCATTCTGCTCCCGTGCCAGCAGCAGATAAAGCACAGAAGGCAGCAGGTTTTGTTCAGAAAGAATTTAGATTTCCCTTCAGCTTTTCAGCAGCAGAATCCACATCTCTGTCCAGATACAGTTGGCTGTGGAGACGTGGGCACAACATGCTACGTCAGCTCTTACAGCAACGAAACCAAGATAATGCCCTTGATAAAAGAAAGCCAGGTTTTAATTTTTACATTGTGAAGCAAGGAAACTAAATGCTGAGTGTTTGTTTGAAACAGCATATGGAAGAGCAAAAAGAGCCAGGGCTTGTTTAAATTAATTGCTACCAAAAAAAATCAAAGGGTAAACTTCTGATAAGCATCATTTTTTTCATAGTTTTAAACTGAAGCACAACAAAAAGGGTGTTTGTGCCAGAGTAAACCTTGGACGTCCGTGCTTCAAATACCCAACAGGCACAAAATATCCTGGGCAGCAACTTTCTGGATTGTGTGCTTTTAATATAGCCCTGAAAAGAGGGTTTTTTTTCTTGTTACAGGGCATGCAATGTCATTTCTTGACATATAGGAGGTATTCAGCCCTTCATTTCCAGGTGTTTCCAAGATATTTTACTAACACTACTAAAAAGGAAAGGAGAACTAACATGCATAACACCTCCGTACCATGTCCCAGTTAAAACCCGTCCAAGTTTTCCCATTAACAGACAAAATTAAAGCAAGGGCAAAAGCACCTAAAAATATTCTCGCATGTAAAAACTATTATGTCTCATGGGTGACCTAATAAAAGGGCTCTGGAAGATTTATTTTTCTGCATTATAATTCTAATCCATGTCTTAGCTCTCCGCCCAGGCTGTAAAGGTAAGACACCTTTTCTGTGTAATGCTTAGGATCACCCGAAGATGCGGTTGTGCTAAGAGAACGCCCCATTTCTTAATTAATTAATTAAGCGTTGTGAAACTGCTGCAGAGGTTTAAGACAGCCAGAATACCAAGATCTTCCAAGGCTGCTGAAATAACCGAGCATGCTGCTTGGGCTGCAGCCAGAGTGGAAGAGCAACATTCAGAGTGCAGGTATTGCACGTGAAACAAGAGCCTCTGGCTCAGCTGAAGTTAGGGGGTCTAATAAGCATTTTTGAGAAGAGGTAAGTTTTATGTCTCTCTGAAGAAAGAGACATAAAACTGTTTAGCCTGGAGAAGAGGAGGCTCAGAGGTGACCTTATTGCAGTCTACAACTACCTGAAGGGAGGTTGTAGTGGAGTGGGAGTCGGCCTCTTCTCACGGGCAACCAGCGATAGGACAAGAGGACACAGCCTCCAGCTTTGCCAGGGGAGGTTCAGGTTGGACATCAGGAAGAATTTTTTCTCAGAAAGGGTCATTAGCCATTGGAAGGGGCTGCCCAGGGAGGTGGTGGAGTCACCATCTCTGGAGGTGTTTAAGAAAGGACTGGACATGGCACTTAGTGCCATGGTCTAGTTGACAGGGTGGTGTCAGGGCAACGGTTGGACTCGATGATCCCAGAGGGCTCTTCCAACCTGGTTGATTCTGGGATTCTGTGAAGCAGCAAATGGGACTGGTCTGAGCACTTGCTATTGGAAAATCAATAGCAACCAGGGACAACAGATGAGGAAGGTGCAAAATGAGTGAGGGATGAGGAGGGAAGTCAGAAGAATCCCCTTGATGAGATAAGGGCAGACAGGCCTTATACGAAGAGGCATTAAAACGCTCTACCCGTCCGGGTGCACGAGGGAAGGGAGCCTTTGACGGGAAGGCAGGGCAGAGAGAACAGATGCCCTCCATCAGTCACGCTTCGTACAGTAGGATCTTTCTTGATGCTTGCGCTACTTCTGGGCAGCCAGAGGGAACTGGAAGCATGTTCTTCCCCATCTGGTTCTCACTGCTGCTGCTCTGCACCGGACAATGCTTTGGAGTGTCAGAAGGCAGAAGGATGAACTTGTTTCCTCCTCCTCCTCCCAAGAGCTTGATAAGAGCAGAAAGACTGCAGAGGCAGAATTCTTCAGGGGTTTTGTGTTTTTTTTTTTTCTTTTCTTTTAATCTTCACATTTTCAGAGCTCTAGCATCACAATAACACAGCAAAAGCACTGCAGGTATTTCCACAGAGCAATTAGAAATCTACTCCTAGATGGGGAGTACATATCACACTGCATCTTGGCTAGTGCCTGGCAGGATCATCATCACTGTTCCTACTGAAAATAACCACATCATTCACCCCGGCCTGCTTACCTGCAACACTCTCAGCCAGCTGACTTCAGTGCAAAAGCAAAGGGTGGGAGAGGATCCTTATTTCGAGGCAGAATCTTCCTAACACCAGTATTTACTCAGCCTGTTGTTTCAGGCTTAGAGCTGCACTCACACAATGCCCCTACCAGCTCTGAGATACTTTGAGCAAGAATACTCAGCCTTCACCAGACATTTCACCCAAAAGCTGACTGTATGAGGGAAGCCAGACTTAGGCCATTCCTGGGGATTCCTAAAGACTGACATTAAAACCCGACAGTGCTGCCCTAGGAACTTCTTTACCAAGAAAATCTGCTTTAAATGTGCAAGCACACCCAGCAGTTCTGACAGCAGTGCTCAGGTTTCTGCATTTTTATCTTCTCACACAGCACATGTAGAGATTCAGGAAGAAAAGAGGCAATATTATATAAAAGGCAAATGGCACTGGTATATCCCAGATTACATCTGCTGCGAGGCATTCATTCAAGTTGTTCACAAGTTGTCAGAAAGTCACTATTTTGGTCCACAAGCACTTTCATATTCAGAACCAGCTTTTCTATGTGCATCAGCAGTTGAAAACTGCAATACAATTAGAAATTAAATTTGTGTAAATTGCTTGTCCACTGTGAGATGCCACACATGCAGGTAAGCATTAAATTACAGCATCTGCATGGGCAAACAAGATTCATGCATCACCGATACATCATTTATTCCTATGAGGAATTCAAGGCCCATCAGCCACTCCTGCGATGCTCGAAGTTGGAGCTGGAGAACAGGGTTACCGAGTCCTGGAATTGCAACTGCTGAGCAAGCTGCAGGTGTAACACCTCCCAAAAGTGGTCCTGGAGTCATTAACTTTTAACTGATGACTACTTGTTTGTATTTATCTATAAATTACCTGTGAAAAGTTGTCAGTAGGACTAGTCATCACTCTCCCCCTGCCCTTCATGCCTTCACTTCCATCAGATATACTGGCTTTTCTTTCTGCTATGTTAAATCCTACGTCCCTCTAAACCTCTCTGCCAAGTTCTCTCGGTATCCCCGCCTGCCACCAGACAGCGGAGAACTCCTAATCCAAACGTTTCTAAAAAGTCTTTTGAGAGATTATACAAAGCTGAAAAAGGACTTAATCTATTACCAAAGTTAAATTTCCTGTCTCTGGAAGTGGTTTGTCACCCAAAGCAGCTTAGAGAAGGTGGAAAGTACTTAAGATCTTAATTACGATAATATTAGAAGATTTAGCAATTAGAGTATAAGAGCAGAATGCAATAAAATCCCCCCAAAAGAAAAAAAAAACGCTACACCTATGTACCTTGAACACCCAGAAGACAAGCTCACTCAGAAGTACAGCATAAGTTTGGATCCAACTTGCTGCAAACATGAGGCAATATTTTAGAGGTGCAGTCAGGTTTTTAATCAGTAACAGTCTGTTCCCCGTGTGTTCACACGCCGTACACCTCTTAGCTAAGGCCGACAGGAACTTGTAGTGCATCTGCACAAGCACATATTTTATATTTCCTTTTTCCTTGCAGAGATAGCTTTTGTGTCAGGTTTGCTTAAACACTGGGTATATTTTGATAGGTTGTTTTATGCAAGATCATTAAAAAAAAAAACCTTAAAATGAACACAGGAAATCAGCAAGCTTTTCTTGGTACAATATCAGTCAGAATGCTTATTTATATGGCAATATTTCTCTTCCCCAGGAAACTGTTTGTATGGTCCAAAAGATGCTGTTCTCTGGAGAGGAAAGCTGGCATTAAGAACAATACTGTGCATTTGTCATTTCACACACGCTGCTGAATCACTCCCACTTCCTCGCTTTGGATTCAGAGACCTGACCATGCAGCGAGGCACAAGAAATCCCCAGGAAAGAGGTGAGCTTTCAGTTTCCATTACAGCTCTGTGGTACCTAATTTAAAGAGCCATGATCACAATATAGATCAGGACAGGCTGCGTCACTGCTGCAGGGCTGCTGAGAAACAGTGTGAAGCATCCTCCTTCCCGGTTGCTATTTTCAACCAGCAGCAGAGGAAGCTCTACATTTAAGCTGGGGGTGTAAGGAAGATGGTAAGTAAATGGTAACTTAGATTTCAAACAAGTTTACAGTGCACCTTCATAAAAAAAAGCATCAGTGCAGTCCCAGGCACACATAGGCTGGTTGCAAGATTTTTTTAACATGTTTTTTGTGTGAACTCACAGTGGCTTTGTTAGTCAAAGACAGACAACACATCAATTACACCTCACTGCAGCACGTAAGGGGCAAACCGCAGAGCAGTGGGCCAGTAATTTCCACAGTTATTTAATGAACAAGTAACTGTATTGTGGCAGCAGTTTAAAACCATATAAAACATCATCATCTCCATGTTACCTCTACGTTGTACGTCTAACAGAAACACTGTTCCTCTGTTCCAACACCTACAGTAAAACTCGGTGCAAACCTTCGACGTTTTGCAGCTTCTGCCCATGATTTTAGGGTCCTAAAGATATAAGATGGCTACTAACATGCACAAGACAGGAAACAAAAGGGGCATGAAAGTAGAAAACCCCGATCTGGTGTACAGGGCATCTGCCCTAACCAGCACCCAGGCTTTCCCAGCAACTGAAGGAGTCTCTGCAGATAAAAACCAGTTCCAATGGGCCACACGTGAAATGCTGGTTCTTACTTTTTTCCTATTCAGACCACACGAATTCAAAGTACGTTGAATACATTCAGCTGGCCTTATTTACCATGAAACAGGGAGGAAACCACAGCTGTCTTTGCATGAGCACAGACATATTCTACAGCAATCTTTATCCTGCTGGCCAGGCATGCTCTCTCAGGATAGCCAGATTTACCAAAGGAAGGCAGAAGCACATGCTAGGAGGTGTTTTAGTACTCTCTGCATCGACCACAAGTGCAATGGTCACATTCCCATTATCTGCGAGATCTTTCCCCTAGGACTGCGTGCAAGACTTCCCCTGAAATTATAACCAAGGGCTTCACACAGGCTTGATTTCACGAGGAAAGGCCTCTTGAGTGAGCTCTCTTGTACAGACACGAGTGAGATGGCAAAGGCAGTGAAAGCACTTCACTTTCAGGGAGAGGAAACAAAACAAAACAAAAGAGTACCTCTCACTTCTATAGTGGCGTTGGCTATAGGAGAGTTTGAAAACACAAACACGCACAAGTATTCCCCTGACTCTTCTGCTCTGGGCTTCAAAATCCTGCAGACAGGGAGAGAACATATGAGCCAGGTTAAGTACTGCGTTAGCAACCAAAAACGAGCAGGCTAGGAATTTCATCCCCTCCCCCCCATTTTAATCTTTTAACTGAATTTCACAGCTTGATAATTGAAGGTATGTTGTACAGATGTACCTACTTGAAATAAAGGATGTTGTTCGCCTAGAAAAAGGGTAAGCTCTAGTCTGGAAAGTTAGTACCAATTGACCTGGAGAAGCTGCATTTAGTTTAAAAGCAAAGAAACAGCCCAACACCTGTTAATTAATTATGCACTACAGTTAGTTTGATGCAAGTCATCCTCAAGCCACCAGCCAGATATCATCTCCCACTGAGAGATAACGTGATTTATAGGTACTATCTACACTGAAAAAATCACCGCATGGCCCACTGGAAAGCAACAGACTACAAATACAACAAGGCTGACGCTGTCATCTCATAAGCTGTTTTCTTTTTTTCATAACAGACGACAGACTGGTCCATTAACAGTCTGCTCTGATTCAGACTGGATGCAGAAAAACAGCAAAAGCTGGTCAACTCATGAAGGAAGACACCACACAGGAATGTGCTGCCACTTAGAATTAGCAACACCGAATGCAATAACTCGAGGGAAAAACAGATGCAAGCCATACAGAGGAAAATCAGAGCTGCAACAAATGCAAAAAAAAAAAAATCAAGATGAATTTACACTCGAGATGGTGCTAACTTCAAGTCCACCAGCTTTTGCTGTCCTTTGAAGAGCTTTTGGATACAAATGACTTAAAAGCTCTACACGTATATTCTTCAGGTATTTACCTTCAAAAGACAGCTTAGACTAGAGAAGCATAGGACGATGTGACACAGAATTTACAGCTCCACACAGCACAGAATAAGGCAGACTTCTCCCTGTCCTTTTACTGAAAGGCTTCTTGCCTTTCTTTTTCTATTATTTTTTTAAAAAACACATTAAGTAAATAGCATGCAGATGAACAGAAACCCTGCAGAAGTGCACTGTAATACAATAATTTAATTACACGTGGAAAATGCTTAGACACATGGAAAAAGCCACTCAAGTTTAACACAATACTTTGACTCATGTCTTCACTGCGTTTACAGCACTTACTTCCCAGAGTCACCGGTGAAAGTCTAAAGTTAGTTATAAAGTTAATACATCTTTCAGGTAAGCAATAACATACCCATTCTTTACAGAGTTAAAGATTAGCTCACTGACAGAAAGAACAATCACTTAGTATCATCAAACAGAAGGCAGAGAATACCTGGCTTTCTGTAATTGCATTTAGGACCTTAATACCAAGTAATCATACTTTGACCACTGTTTTTTTAATCCATTATAAATGCTTAATAAGTGAAAAAAGTAAAATACTGTATTCTTTCAGTTCTACATAAGCTTCTTTTTAAAGTGTGAAACTACGACAGCCTCTACTAGAGAATTATTACCATAATTCATTGAAGCAAATGTAAACTGATACAGCTGCAAAGTTTTATAGACAGACAAGTACCTGAAACAGCTTTGTTCAGCCAACAACTTCTTTCAGTCCTGTGGTTTTAGGAAGAGCCTAGCTTTTTGGAGATGGAGACTTCCCAGCAGATGCAAAAAATCCCATTTTCTTCAATTCAGCTCAGTAACCTGCTATCCAACTCCGAATTAACTGATAAGGAATTCAGAAAGAAGTCACCACTTTTCTCCTCTAAACTATGAGCGTAGACTAGGGGCAAGTTACTAGAATCAAAGCAAAGGACTGCCAGAACCACTTCCAAGCACTTCCTGCTCATAAAAGAACAGACTACAAATAATCCTTGCCCATTTTTAATTAAAATGGTGAACTGAAAAGCTACGCTTAACTCTGAGCTTTCTGACTGTAACTGCCTTCCAGCAAGAGCAGCTACATCAAGTTTGAATGAAGAATTAGGAAAGATGTGTTTGATTTCTAATGTTATAAGGAAGCAGGTAAGGTAAGTAGTTTAACCTATAAATTCTGACGTTTTCTGGTGGTAAACAACACTGAACTTCGAATACTAACCACATTTTACAGCAAGCCAACACACCTTAACGACCGAAAAACCAAGAACCTGAAACTTTAAGGAAAATAAATAGAATACAAAAGATTAACCAATCATGTAAATAAATGCTGGCGTTAAATATCCTCTTTTAACCACAACTACGTTGACACTGTTTGCATGAAACCTCACTGACAGAATTTGGTTTTTCTAGATTTAAAAAGTAACCAAATCAAACAAAAAGTTAACGAACAGATCAAATGCAGCGTGATCATATGCAACAACAAAACGCCACAGAAAGCCTGAAACCACAACACGCAGCAAAGCAGTTTAGAAACGATCAAGAATTCAAGATCTACTTTGCAAATGCAAAGCTACTGATTTCTCAGGCTGTCCCTGTGATGGCAGCATGCTCTACCAACCCTGCCTTCGCTGGGAACAAAGTGACTGTCTTACAGTCTGCCCGCCTTACTCCTTCCTTCTCCACGAAGTTAAAACTGAAGCCAAGTTTAATTCTTCCTTTACAGAGGAATTTGGAAGGAGAAATCCAGCCTAGCTTGGAACAGGTTCTAGAGAAGTCAGCCTCAATACTTAGTCTCCTGAATAATAATGTGTGATTTTCAGTGACCAGCAACGTGCCTTTTGTACCACTCAAGCTGGTGCTTTTGGACAAGACTGCTCATCAAGTTAATTGCTAGATAAGAAAGCAAAGCCTTTAAAACTCAGACTGGGTGTTAAATGTTCTACAGAGAAAATAACAGGATGTAATTATGGAACTAAATGGGACTATTTCTTTAACTGCAAAATTGAACAGATGATGCAAAGTCAGCTAAAGTGGAAAACAAAAGGAAAAATTCAAACACATCTTTATCAGAATCAAACACAACTTCCATAATCCTGTGGATAAAAGGTTGCTTTGCTAAGGCAATGAAAACCTTGAGTATTTCTTAATCTGTGCCAGCAAGCAACATCAGTGTGGTAAAGAGCCCACAGTACTCTGCTAGCGACAGAAAAAAAGCCATTTGAGTGTGTAGGCATGTTTCCTTGCTTTAATGCAGAGACAAGGCACAATAAACCAGATGCAGTATAATATACCAGGCATAAGCACCTCTCTCTGGCCTAACAGCTGAGTAGGAAGGTCAGAAGTGGTCTAATGTCTCCAAAGAGTAAGTTACCACCAGTGGTTAAAACATGCCTTAAGTGCTCTTCATCTTAGCTTAAGACTGAGCAGCAAGTTGTATTTGCTATCCATGCTGGCATCAAGTGAAGAAAATGGAAGGAAAAAAATAAAAAGCAAGAAAATCACACCTACAAAAGAGCTCTCTGATGGCATCACTGAGCAAGCTTCACAGGCTCTAACCAACTCCACAGCAAGAAAGCCCATTTCAGCAACACAGAAACCCTCAAAGGATTTCTGCTCGATGGTGAAACAAAAGAGGTGGCTGGCTCTACGCCTTCCCTTCTCCTTCACACCCTTAGATGGAAGGTAGAGAAAGCCAGAGCATGTGCACATTGAACAGATTAGTGCTGAAAATGTGGATGTACTGACAAATAAGAAGCACAAGTGATTCAGCTGTACTGGTTTAATCAAGATTTGGTATCATTTCATAGTAGTGGTCTGAGAACTCATCAGTAACAACTCAGAGCATGCTGTCTTTCATCTCCCAAGGCCAGAAAAATGACTAAACCAGCTGATTTCAGCAGTGATTTATGTGCTGCATTTCCCTGCACAGTAAGAATGCACAGCTGCAGATCCGCCTTCATGTAGACATAAGCAAGCCAGAGACTGCACAATATATTCCGAGGAAAAGAAAACTAGACTGGGTCTGTGCCTATGCCCACACACATCATGTATACTCTAGAGAAAACTAAATGAGTTTAGACTGAAGAGAGAAGTTTACAGTATGTTTTTGTTGACATTATGTGCACATGAGCTAGTTGGGACAGTTGCACACAACAATTTTTCCAGGATCAGTCTTCTAACGCTAGTCAAAGACGTGCTTTTTGTAGAGCCTCTAATGCAGATCAACTCAGTTTGTCTGACCACTGTGAAGCTGAACCAGGGACCTTTAAGTCCCAACATCTCTTCACCTATTCCAAAGCCGCAGGTCTACCAGGCTTGTCATTCTCCAGTGTAACACGAATATTATTCTGAAGAGACTTACTTATATTCTGTAGTGTTTGAAGTTTTTCTAGTGGCAGGGATCTCTTCTCCATTCTTCATCCAGTAACTGGCAGAAAGGGGGCTGGGACTTGTGGTGAGGTTACACTGCAATGTGACAGCTGGACCATACAGATGAATGACTACATCCTCGCTGGCATTGATCCTGGGCTCTGAAACAAAGGACACGTTAAATAGCAACAAATCTTCACTGGCAGTTGTGCCGCACTAAGGCTAAAATTCAAAGGGGAATCGGGAAGGGAAGAAGACTACACAAGGAATGTCACTGCACTAATTTGGGAGACATCAAGAAAGCCACAATAAAACAGCTGACCACTGGTGAAGGCAACACCTTAGGGATCAGCACTCCTATATAGAAAAAAAAGAGAAGTATTTATTTTAGGCTGTTTATTTTAATATTTAACATCACTACAGCTTTCTATGTGACACCATTAATCATTTTTTACACACTACTGACCATAACATGGGAAAATGTGTGTCCTGTGACTATGCATGAGAGATCAACTAATCCTTTGGAAGCAACTTCCTTCTGGCTATGGCTTGGTTCATTTACTTTGAGGTTTAAAACAAACCCATTTTCTCTACAGAATAGCCCTCAAAGTTAATCAGTCTTCTGAATAATACTTCTGGGCTTCCCCCTGCAACGAGACTAATGTCTACCTAAAGAAAATACCCTGTGCACACAAGGTATTTCAAACAGCCCAACTCTTCTGATGTCTGAAATCAGAGCAAACATTCAGTGTGAATAAGGCACAAGTCTGATGGAGAACGGCTGAAACCCTTAACAATAAAAAGTAAGGACACAGACCATGTTAAAATTAGAGTTGGGAACTATTCTGTTTCTAAAGTAACCTTAAACATAAACATTTCTGAAGGGGAAAAAAAAAAAGTGAGCCTCATTGCATAAACAGCCCACAAGAGTGACACACTTTGCTGGTTGCATTAGCCACTGAACCCAGGCCCTTTCACGTTACAATCTTACCTGGTAACATCAAATTCACATTTTTTAAGGGAAAGCCTTTCAGAAGCGATAAGATTAGTACGAGGGCACTGCCCTTACATGTGATAACCACGTTTTCTTAAGACTGTGCAGGTGGCTGTTACTCTCTAACAAGTGAGGCTGATGAATTTTTAGAATAGTCAGAGACAAGTTTCTTCCCAAACTTTGAAAAAAGACCTTTCTATCGATGGCTCACAGCTGCTTTCAAGTATTCTGTAAAAAATCCTGAACACAGGATGACAGAGCTTAAAGGAAATTTAAAAATTCTTGCTATTAGTCTTCCAAAAATATCTAGATTTAGTATTGGCTCTAGTTTCAGTTGAACTAAAGGCCACTCCTGCCGCAGTCTCTGCCATGTAAATGCTGCTGTGTCCTCTGTCTTTGATATATTTCCTTATTTAAACGTGAAATGAATTCCAAAGAGGCAGCTGTCAGCAGCTGCTCATCTCACCCACGATGCTCCTGCAGCACCAACCTCTCTGAACACCTCCTCTGCGTTCTGGTGGGCAGCACAGTGCAGGAGGGTGAGGCTGTCGGTCAGTCATGAGCGTCTTCATGATTTTTGCAAGTCAGCAAAGGATATTTAATCGTGTAAATTTTGTTATGCCTTGTGGTGACTGACATATTTGGAATACAAATCAAGTCATATCCATGCAGGCTTTTGGATATTCATCTGCAAAGCACTTGGAAAATAAATTATGAAATAGAAGTAGGGGAAGTGGAAAATACCAGTACTGTCAGAAACGTTGCATTTTTCATCACAAAACATTCATCTATCCAATAGTGCAGTGCTCAGATTATTGCCCAGAGAGGCAGGGAGGAAAAAAAAACCATCTACCTACTAATAGCCATTCAACTCCTGTGTATCCCTTCCTCCTTTCTTCAGCAGGATGGCTACACAGCTTCTTTTCAAGCTGTTTAAAACCAGGACCATCATTTAACTGCAGAAAAATCAGCAGGTACTGCAGTAATGGAGTTAATTTTTTGACACTTCTCATAGATACTTTGCTATTATCACACATTTTCAACTGCCTCGTTGTTCCCACGCTGCGGATTTTATCCATGCAAGGATCTGTTTGGGTCCTGTGGGGCAGAAAATTGTTTTATTAAAGCCATACCATTACTGGACTGCCCTATAAGTTTTTCCATTCCCCACAAAAAGCTTGTGTGCATTCACAGAAAAATACTAACAGAGCTCTGGAAATATTTTTAGCAACGTGTTTGAAAGAGTAATTCAGTGTCAGAACATTTATTTAGAGAAAGAAACTTTTGCTTAGAATTCACTGATCATACTGGCTTTTGTCTTAAACGTTTTTCTTTGATGATGAAAGCAGCATCCTCAAGTTTATAGCCTGAGAAATAAATGCAGTGTTTTCCTTTTCGAAGGAAGAACGCTGGCAGGACAGGTCTGTAACGCACCTAGTGAGCACAGTAAAAAATTAAAGGCAACTGCAGTCTCATTTACATCTTTTACCTGCATTTACGTCACTTTAATTTGTTTATTTAGGGAGAAAAAAGGCAATCAGGCAGTCCTAGCGTGATTTAATTCTAGAAGACAAACTGCAAATGGAATACTACTGGGACAACGACATCCAAAGAAGGATGTCTACTTAAAAGAGCAAGATGCTGAAGAGTCTCTATTTACACATCACTTAAACTGTCCATTTTATGTAGGATCAGGTTTTTGAATTAAAAGAAAAAAAGATATATCCATAACTGAAGTTCTTTATCCACCTTCCAGGGACAGCTTGGAAACCTGCTTCACCCCCTATCTCCATGCAGCAGTTTGATGTCCAAGCGGCCCGTTTCCCAAGGAGTAGCTGGTCAGATCTCTTAACATACACAATATTACAGAGTAAAAGCATTATTCTCTTCAACATTTCCCCCCCTATGAATAAAACACAAAAGCAGAAGAATTATCCCAGGCACAAGGCACTTGGCTATGAAGTCACGATACACACTCCAGAATTAGTAGCACCAGATGCAACACGATGATGTTAAGTGGGGAGGAAGACAAAAGGTTAAACTTTAATCCCCTGAGCAGGTTAGTGTTAGTATCAGTGGCCTGAGAGGGGAAAAACCCACTTTCCATATGGAGACATCTTCACAGTAGTTCATTCCCAAATGG
This sequence comes from Nyctibius grandis, assembly GCF_013368605.1. Lineage (NCBI taxonomy): Eukaryota > Metazoa > Chordata > Aves > Nyctibiiformes > Nyctibiidae > Nyctibius > Nyctibius grandis. Next base: position 6,041,719 of record NC_090668.1, read on the forward strand.
TGACTTTTCATATGAAAAGGATTTTCTCCCTCAGTAGGTTACTAGAACTGACTAGGCACAAGGAGAGGAGCACAGGACCACCACAGACTTGGCACACTCAAGAAAAACTAAAGGTCTTAACAGAGGCAGTGGGGATTTCCAGGAGATATTACTTCCTACAAGACATTTTTTTTGTCTTAAGGTAGTATTATTTCCTAAAATTACATGGCTCTTGCTGTCGGAGGTCATGCACGCAATCTACCCATCCGAGTCCTTTGGGACCTCAAAGGACAAAGGAGGGATGAGGCAGTAGGACTGAAAGCTGAGCAGGTTTCAGCTGAACGACCCAATGCCACTAAAATTTCCAAGTCAATCCCCATCATTGGGTTCACCGTCTATTTTTCCACATGTATCAATGCTGTTTCCATTTTCCAGAGGGAAGGTCTCTGATCCAGCAGTGCCGACTGCAGCATCACACTTTAGGGACAGTTTTGAATTTTTTTTTTTTTTTTTAAGGTATCCAAAAACATAACTGAGATATAATTAGAGTTTGACATTTTTGTACCCAGACAGAACTCACAGTAGTACACAAAAGGTTTATTTATGCACAGAGCACAATAGCAAGACAACACCTGTGCTCTGCTCTTTGCCACGTTGAGAAATCACCGAGGAATCTCCTGCACCTCCATGCAGCAGGCTCACGTCGCAGATTTAATTCCCTCTACCTATAACTCATTAGACATATGCTTCGTCTTGTTAGCAAACGCAAGAGTTTTGCGTCTTACACAACATGAAACAGGGTTCTCCTCTACTGACTCTGATGATACAAATGTCCAAACTCATCTGGGACCGCTTCAAAAGCGAGCTGAACGCAGAAAAACCTTGTAACAATAGAGAACAAAAAGCAATTCTGGGTCAACCATATTTTCTGCTTTTGAAAACTTTTCTGCTGCCAAAAGTTGCATTCTCAGATGAAAGTCATTTAGCTTAAGTTATTAGTCCAATACTGGGGGGAGGACATTTCACTCCTCCTTTCATAGGCTGGATTAAGAATAGCTGCATCAGGTCAGTGCTGCTGCATCAGAGAGCTCGTTAGGAACACGCCGCTGTTCAGAAAGGAAAAGAAACACCACGACTTCATGGAAAAATCTAAATGTTAAAGGAAGGGAAGGATTCGTACAGAAGCATATACACAACCAAAACCATGTGAGAAGGCATTCAGAGAAATTCCAAGAGAACAGAAGACAAAAATAAAATGGTTAGACCTGTGAAGAACACAGAAATCAAATATAAAGGCACTCATGGAGAAGCCAGCATTAGGGTGGCTGGAAACCTACTACAAAACTAAAGGGGGTAGGGGAAGAAACATTCAACACTGGGCTTGTTTTCACATAGAAGCCATAAAATGGATCCACAGATTTTCCCAAGTCCTTTGAGCCTAAGGAGAAGAGACAGAGATGGCAGACAGATTCCACTACAGGTGGAGGAGCAGTCTCGGGTTCAAAACAACAGGATAAGGTAGCAAGGGGTTTTATCGGGGTGACGGGAGGGTAAGGGTCACTAGACTGCCTCTAGATACTACAGTACCACTACTGTAGGGTGCTGGACTCACTCTGAAGGACGCTTATAGTAGCCTGGGCTCGAATCCACGTTATGGAGGGATTTTGCCTCAAGTCATTCCTCCTGGGATCGTTGCTGGCCCTGCACTCGTAAGTCCCAGAGTCTTCCAAGGTAAGGCGGGTTATTCTCAGCACACTCACCCCATTCGCCCCGTAGGCAGTGTTAATGGTGACACGGCGCTTCCGAGCGCCATCCCACAGCTGTTTGAAAGACTCAGCCCGGTTGACTTCAGCATACCACCACTGGATCTCTGGAGTGGGGTTCCCAACCACATCACAGTACAGTTCAAAGGCGTCCCCCGTGAGTTTAGTTTCTGACATGGGCGACTTGACAAACCCAGCTAGAGGGAGGGGCAGCAGAAACGCAGTGACAGAGCAGCAGAAAACAAAAGATCTTATCAAGAACAAAGCAATGAGGTGCAGAAAACAGAGTTAGATAAGACATTAGCATGTACAATAACACCACTTTGATAGAAAAAGCACAACACGGAGCACCTGATGGAGGTCAATAGTTTGAGAGCAGCGTGCTCCCACTCAACAGGATTCGGGGGAGGCACGGCTTCACGGCATGAAGTGCTTATCCAACCCTGGCAGCTGTACTTGGGAAGCCACGGGCTGCAACACACACCAGCGAGGAGGTACCTCCAAGCCGCAGAGCAGACTGATGGGTTTTCAAGCCTTTTTCAGTTGCACGCACCTTGTAATTGGCAAGTGTTAAGTGTTCGTGGCCATATGTCTTTTCTCTGAAGAGTTTTCTTGCTTTATATGACCTATCTACACAGGGAAAAACAGGTAAAACCCTAACCTTCTGCCCTACGCAGCTTGCAATTGTGAACTCTGCTTTGACCTTTTCTTCCATCTATTTTGGACTTCCGAGGCAGGGAATTCCCCAGGATACAAGTGACCTACTTTCCTGAGGTAGCTGGATCACCACAGCTCCAGGAGCCTCACAGCCTTCTAAGGTAAAGGGACTTTCAGTGGTATATACACACACAGGCCAAAAGATCGTTCCGTTAATTAGGAAACGGACAGCATCAAAGGTACTTCAACAGACCACACTATTTTTGCCTTCTGAAACAAGATGCTGTGATCAGACCAAAATATCCTTATTATGTCATGAAATCCTTCAATACTTACCAGCTTCAGAGCTGTGTTAAGAGCACAGCCATAATAAGTTGTCCTTCAATCCTATTTTCAAAGGTATCTATTGAAAACAGCATTGCCTCAAAGCTAGTCTCTCCCCCCACAAACTAGAAGATTAGGATACAGCTGGCCAGACAGATTATGCAGCAAAACCTGTCATATTGCTGTGTTCCCTGGGCACCAGGACCTCTCAGCTGCAAGCCAAGTGAGAGTGCCACACAGCTGATAAAACTCAGATTGTTTCATCCCTCTCCTCAAATTCACAGCTTATTTTCAGGAAGAGGATTGCAAGACAATTCAACAGATTTTAGAAAAGGGAAAGGTAGACTTAAAGCGCTGGAAAAATTTCTGATGCACACTCATTAAACAGCATTTCCCCCCTCACTGTTTGACCACGCTCATGACACAGTGAAACAGTTGTACAGTGACAGACCATTACAGGGGAAGTTTGCACTATGGATGCAGCTCTAAAGAATCATTTGGGCAAGAAAACAAGAGCAAGAGTCTCTAGAGCACACGCAGAAGCTGTCCCTTACTGGCACAGTCCTGTTTGAAGAGCAAGCTGCAAATAACAGCTACAAGAACACTCAAAAATAAAAAATATTAACCTCAGAAACTGTTTCAATTACAAACTAATTTGACAAGGATGCTCCAGCCTTGTACTCCAGCTCTGCACTCAGTAGGAATACCACAGCAAAGAATCCATTGCTGCAGGAAGAGAGAGGAAAAGCTCTTGCAGTAGAAGTGCCCTAATTACCAGCAGTTATAAACCACACCTAGACCACTGCTGTCGTTTCTAGAGGTTAACAAGGATCGTACTGTTTTCACACCAGGTTATGAACTTGCTCTGCTGGACTGTCCACATTTCAAGGGATGCTGAACAAGGAAGACACTGTATTCCCGTAGAGGTACACAAACAGCGAGACTGGCATCTAACTCAAACGTGGTTTAAACCCTGTGTTTCCATCAGTTTCAAATCCTCCTGAAAAACAATGTCTCAGATTATGATACATCTCAGTGCAAGACTGTCTTGATCTGAGTAACCATGTCATCAGCACAGATAACTCCGTAACGGATTTGGTGGCCCTCCCTGCCCCACCAAGAGAAGAAAGTGCTCTTTAAAAAGGTATTCCAGGAAGGACATATATATATTCAGGTTGAATGAAGGTGGCAGGAAAGCCTCCACATGCAAATTAATAAAAACTTTGCATTACAAAGGACTGGCAGCGCTATTAAAAACCCTACCCAAGTGTCTTCAGTCGTTCAGAAACAGCAAAGGCGACACATCAAACAGCATCAGTAAGTTGAGGCGATGCTTCCAGCTACTGTACAGCTGCCAGAGGGCCATTTCCGATTAAGGTATCGAGCCAGAAGCTCCAAAGAGAGCTGAGATCTGCCAGTACCAAGCAGACACGTTAAAAAAGAAAAAGAAAAAAAAAAAGCTAAATATTACAGAGAATGCTCCCTGTAACACAACAGGAGTCTGGAAACTGAAGTGCTCCGGCTTTTTGGCAATTGTCAGCGATTTCCATAACTGTTCAAAACCAAACAGAAAATGACACTCTACAGATTTCGTTGCTTACATAAGAGGCTTTCGGAGCCCAACAGTTTCCTTACTTGGTCTTCTCCAAGCACAGTACTCGCTGCTTTGGTATTACCACGTTCTGCACAATTCTAGAGACAGGAGCATCAAAAGAACAAGTACGTATCAAAATACAAACAGATCAAGCCAGGAGGTCAAGGTTTTGTTAAAAGTGATTATATTATATCTGTTTAAAACTGAAAACCTGCCCTTATTTGTAGTTAATAGCTGTGTTATTTCCAAAGTGTAAACTGTAGGAAGCACTGGTTGCAAGAATGATTTTCAGCTTCCAAGTGTCAGACCCGTACAGAATAGCAGAGCAAAACTGCGGCCAGCACTCAACAGCTCGCAAAGGTGAGGGCTCCTGGGAGGGTGGAGGAAGGAGGCAATAATCCATAGATCATACCTTACGAGCATATAGACCCATGGGAAGCAGCAGAACAGCCCAAATCTTAAGTGAATCCTTAAGGTCAAGTACAATAGGAATAAGCACCTTCAAGTGCTTACAAGAAAATATTCTTATTAAGCTTTGACACTGTAAATTTATTATATTGACAACTATTTACTTCATTATAGTCATAAATGAGTTGTTCTGTTACACAGTGAGTTTTCCTCATTAAAAGAAAAAGGTGTTTGAGGGGGAGGGTTGTTTGGGGTTTGGATATTTTTAAAGCTAATTGCTATTGTGCATAAAAGAACAAGGGAAAATCTATTGTTAAATATCCCTCACAAGGTCTTCACAGATTTTCATGGTGTACCAGAATGCACCAAAAAGAACACACGATGGTCCAGAAGCTATTCAAGAACACTACTATGTTTCCAACCAATTTTTTCTTTGCTAATAATTGATGGTTATCTGCCTGAAGGACAGAATGAAGAACAAGTGGCAATAATAGTAAATCACTTCTGAAGTGATGCTTGCTTATTGATCTCATCCACCAGTGGTGAGGATAAAGGTGAGGAAAGCACTGGACTAATGCTCTAAAATTAGAGAAACAAATTAGTCTCTACATACAACTCTGCCAAAGCTGAATGAAATCCAGCACACAGCAAGGCCCTTCGCATTTGCAAAATCTGTATGTTAAAATTTGTACTGAAGAACCACTAAACCCAGATCTAAAAAAAAAAAAAATATGCATTTTGAAAGACAGGTGCACTTGAACTGGGGAAGGGGGAGAAGCTAAGAGCTATTCAAAAGGGCAGCCAAAAATCTCCATATGCAGTAAGAGAAACATGTACAGCAGCCTCGCAGAGCCAGAAAGCTGGAAAAGCTCCATATTAAACAAAAGTAGAGTTCAGAAGAGGAGAGTGGACAAGAAGCCTGAAGATGGAGAGTTTAAACAAGCAGAAAAGCTTAGCTTTACCGCTCCTGAGCAAACTGTTTTCATTAATGAGGCTTTATCAATGAAAGACATTTTTCAGATTAATTTTTCTTCTGCCAATATTTATGCGCTACCTGTTCGCCAAAAGCGAGTGAGGCCAAGCCAAGCTATGTTCCAGCTTTGGCATACAAATTAATCGCAGCTTTACCTACCAGCAATAGCCCTTCCAGCTTCACACAGCACAGCACCCTTTCCAACTGCAGCTATTGCCCTCCTCGACAGAAGCCAGAGAAGAGTCGGCAACCGCGTACCTCCAAAAGAGACGCAGGTGGGAGAAGGAACAAGGCTTATCCTCTTGCTGACGTGATCACGTAACTGTAAATTAAATACAGCATCTAGCTAGAAATTTATACCTACTAGGAATGCATGGAAATATTTAACTGGAATTTTGATCAGCTTCTGAAGCCTCTGGAGCAGCTTGGCTGGAGCCCAAATGAAAAAGCGACACAAAACACAACTCCTGAATAGCTTAAAACCAGTACGGCGATGACCAAAGAGCTTCCCAAACTGCTAGAATGAACCCAGTAAAAAGGATCTTGGATAGAGATATCAACAATTATTATAATAAGAATATACAGGAAGCAGTACCTGACAAAAATCATCCTTGAGTTGCAGAAATGATTGTGCTATTGATTTAAATATCCTTTTTTTTTTACTGAAATTTAACACAAGATGCACTAGGCTGCAGAAGAATCAATGCCAATGGCACTGAAGAGGCAAAGCAGGGGGAATATTGATCTTCCCGGGTTAAAGTCTGGTATAAAGAAAGGAGTTTAAAAAATAAAGGTAGGTTTTGCGTCAAGAAAATGTAGGTAAGTGCTAGCTGAGGAGAGGAAAGGTTAAACCAGCCCAAGAGCACAAGGGGCTGTCAGGAGAGGTTCAAAGCAGGACACAGGCACAAGAACACACAAAGGTGACCCAGATGAAGGAAATACATTGCATTTCCAAGGACGGTTCCAACCACAAGGAATATAGCTGTAACAAAGCAATTTTATAGTCAGGGGGTGAGCAGTGCACATCTCCATCAAGCAAGATGAGATATCCTATCCTGAGCTCCTATCCTGTCCTGATCCTATCTTTATCTTGTGGTGAACCCCACTGACGTGAAGAAAGAAAATAAGAGTTCAAAGCTCAAGAAAGAGCGTTTGCAAAGCTAGAGCAAAACCAAACCTGATTTTCAGTATGAACCCACAACACACAGCTAAAATAGAGACTGCTTAGGGACTGGATGCTTTAGAGATTGTCTACGCTTACAACAAAAACCATCATGTAAACAGTAAGAGGCTGATGTTTCCTATATTCTATAGACCAGTGTTACCCAAAATGCTCCAGACATCAAGATATCAATATGTTACTCTAGCAATTGCCATCACCCTTGGTATCAAAGTTCTGCCACCAAAAATAAGCATTAAGGATGAAGCTTTCAGTGAGGTCTCTTCATTAAACTGTTTTCACACATTTTTCCTAATTGGTATTCTGGATTATGCAGTCTGATTTTTTAATTATTAAAAAATAAATAAATAAACAAACTACTTCCAGCTTTTCCAAGTACCCTAGGCTCTGCACAGGTAAAAAGAAGCAAAGCTTTACCACCACTGGCACATCGTTCAGAGCGACCAGATAAATCGCTTCATTTTCTGTATTGGAATTAAGAAAAAAAACCCTGCAGTTATGAGGATTCACAAGGGGAGAATATAGTCCTGAAACACTGCATTTGTCACAGAGACAACCACCTCTTTCCACAGGCAGCCTGCTCCTGTCGCCAGGACTCAGGGCTTCAAAGTGTGGCTGGATGAATCCCACCAGGGGATGGATGAATGACGAGGCAGGCCGCAGGTTCAGGAAAGCGTTCATCATTTTCTTTAATGAAAAGATTTCATTAAAATATGAAGGCACTGATGATCTCGGGCAGTCCACAAAGAGCTTCTCAGTTGGCTTTGCTCTGCCCTCACTGTAGCTTATTTTCCCCTTTATTACATTGGCAACAGTTTCACATACAACTTGCATCAGAATAGCAAAGAAAACTACAATAAGAAGCTGTCCTCCTCCTCCTCTCCATTTTCCCACTGCACCCATCATCTGGGCTTCAGAAACCTGAGCACCAAGTGTCTGCTACTTAAACTGGTTCTCTGTCTAATTAACACCTTTTTCTTCTTCTCTGAAGGGTATTAATTAAGTGATAAATTTTTTGAGTGCAGTAAAAACTCCACCATCACTTTGTCAAAGTATTGCATTTTTATTTAGGATGGGAAAACGGCAGCCTAATTAACGTCGAGTTTCTTTCCAATGCTCACCTTTACTAAACCAAAGTATTTGAAATTAGTCAAACCTACAAAAGAGTGACAGCCAGCACGCCAGCTGGAGAAGGGTGAAGATCCAATGGAAATTCAATTCCATGGAAAGCACTAAAGCATCCTGCCTATTTTCACCTATCCTCTAGTAGGTTTGATGGTTTCCCATTCTTTTATCACTAGAGAGAATGGTTTTTAATCGTATTACTGATAAGAAATTGGTTTGGTCTTAATCGCTTCACTGATAAGAGATGGGTTTAAGTTTTAGAGGGCACTCAGGGTCCTCTTTGTTGAGTATTACAGCTGCTGTAGCACTGGTAACCAGCACATGCTAGTCTCCTAAATGCACTGCACCAGTTCCATAAAATAAAAAAATTTCCATTGATTTTCTTGGTCTGTTTTGCCCTATTCTTTAGCCAACTATGGAAGCAGCTTTAAAAGCAGCACTTGGATATGGATATCAGATATCCAGATGTGCCTATACCACCTATAAGCACACCGAGAACTGGAGCAATACATGAAATTAATTCCTGCAATCTCATCTTGCAGCTTTATCTCGCTGAAGGTAGGTTACCACTTGCTACGGAGGAAAACATTACCCAGAGAGCATCACATAAAATGCATGAGCCCGTGACGTAGCGTTTAGATTCATTTCACAGAGAGGGAAACCTGAGGATTACTTTCTCCAGGTCGAGAGACATGAGGATTAACATTTTCTGGATTCAGACCAACGTTCCTCATTTCTCTGTGCATTAGAAAACCTTGCTTAGTTTGACATGCAAAAAGATTCATGGACAAACTAATTTCATTTGTTTGCTGAAGCAAAATTCAGAGTCCTTAAGTAAATGGTTTCAGAGCCTTCGCTGTTGTGAGGCCGTCCTGGGAATACACCCCACGTAGCCAAGAGATGCTTCTCCGCACAGATGGATGGAGAAAGGACACACTGATCAGCTTCTAGGTTATAAATCAGAGGATTCAGATTTATAAATTCAGACTGGAAAGGGTTTCTGAAGATCCTCTGGTCCAACTGCCTCCCCCAAACGTAATACCCTTAGATCACAGAATCACAGAATATTAGGGATTGGAAGGGACCTCGATCAGGTTGAGGCCCTCAAGCTGCCCCTTCATCTTCTCCCACATACATCCACACCGCAGATGCTTTTCTCCAAGAGTTTCCTCAGAACAAAAAAGCAATGCTTAACCTCACGCCGCAATGACTTTCAAGTGCAACTATTATTTTATGGTCACTTTTATTGCACAAAAACTGATCTCAGTAACCATAATTCATTGAGAAAAGGCATGAAAGCACGGTTCATAGAAACACTACTGGCTAGAAAAGCCACTGGTGTATCCTAGCAATTAGAGCCACACACTTCCAATTTCAGGAAATTACTTTCACCCCAAATACATTCTCATAATATAAACTGTTTGGGTTCAGAAACCTTCTCTGGACATCTTCCTCATATTCGCACACATTTTCATCAGGTGCGAACAGTGTTTACAATTCTACTTTTGCCACAACCCCATCCCTGGATGGTTAATACCATAAGGTAGAAAATGAGAAAATAGGTTCAAATCCCGAATATCTGGCAAGAGAAGGATAGTCAGAACAAGAAATTAGCATCTACTCCCTCATTTTGGCTCCACATTGATGTCAGCCTGCTGGCTACAGTCACATGTTGAAGTGTAGGAGTTCACAGATCTTTTTTCCTAGTTCTTTAGCTGGAAAGAACAAAGATCCTCTAGTTCTCTGGTACTACAAAAGAGCGTAGTCTGAAGAAGGAACTGGAACACTGACTTAGGTCTTTTACAAACAACTGGGAAACTGGATAGTTCACTTAGTCACTGGAAAAACGATGGAACAAAACTGAAATACATTTTGCTTTAAAACAGTAAGCAAAGCCTGATATCAACATTTAATTTCTCACTTTAAGGATCTCTAACTCACCAATTCCTATATTTTTCCACAAAGGACTTAAAAGGGCTGAGAACTAAAGCAGTGGTTCACATGTACAAATTAACTACTCAGATGACACGAGGGGAAACAGTCAACAGTATCCAGATGAACAGCAAGTCCCTGCATTTGTTCAGCGCATTTCTTCAATATTTCAAAGAAAATATTAAAGGACATCAATCAAGAACTACTCCTAGCCCTCTCTGAAGTAGCCCACATACACCGTAAGTAGACAACACCTTAAACAGAATTATATTTAGCTACGTGGCATTTCAATCACATGCTTTAAAAAAGGCAAGTCTGGGTAACTTCATTCAGCAGGTCACGCAGACCAACAACTTACACAACAGCAATTAAACAAATGTGGATGACAAAGTCATTTGAGCGATTCCAGGAAAACTGGAAGTTGTTCCTCACAGAGGACACGCATCTCAATTCAGGGCAATGCCAGCAGAACACAAGCCAATCTTAATATTAAAATACCTTAAAATCCCAAAGAGGTTTGTCATCCTCACGTTCCTGAACGCTACACGCATGACAAGAAAATGCTCCCCCAGGCTGACCACAAACTGAAGGGCTCAGTGTTGGAGGATTGATGCAAGAGTCAAGTGACTTAAGGCAGTTTTCATTCTCTAGCCAACTGACGAGGGATTCAAAGCAGACACAGAAGCGGTAATCAGGTTCACTAAGTATCCACGCTCTCCCTCTAGTAAGACCTTGAGCTATAAACTATACAAATCTGAAGGCAAAAAATCACTTACAGAACAAACACTCAAAAACTGGCTGTTGGTATCAGACACCCAAGCCAATGACCTGAAGGAGCTGGGACTGTTGCTTGCCTGATGCTGGCATAAGCCCAGGATGCTACGCCAAGCCTTTTAAAAAAACAACCTACGTAATTGTGTAGCAAATGCTGCTTTTGCATGCCTGGATGTTCAAAAGAGCACACGCTGTCAGAAAACTGGTTTGAAGGCATCAAGAAGCATTTATCACAAGAGATTTCCTTCCGTGGAGAATCTGTAGACTAGTTTCTCAAAGGTTTTTCCAAAGATTAAGCTTGCGTCATCCTCAGACTAGGTAGGCATTATTCTCCTGTTCTTTCCGTTTATGCTTCTCCCTGGCACAACTTAGGGACAAAAGACTTATAATCATCCATGCAGGGAGGAAAAAAAAAAAGCAAGCCAGCATTTACTAGTTTTAATTCCTTTTTTTAGGTCACTACAGAAATATTATTGTTGTAGCTAAGGAATATACAGTAATTTCTCTAAAGCAAAGACATAGGAGCAGAAAAGCTCCTGTACATTGCCAAAAAAAAGTTGTTAACAACTAGGAACCCACTCCCTGGGAATAAGCGGGAAGGAATTCAGCTTCACAACACAGAAAAGCTGAGTGACAGTAGACAGCAATTTAAATTTGTCCAGTGTTAACATGCAAGGCAGCAAATGAAGCCTTCATGGTGAAGATCTCAAAAATTTTAGATTTGCATGCTAAAGCTATTGAAAACACTATAAAATGTTGCTGAGGGTAACAAAACATATCTTGTGTTCAGATTAGTTAGTTAAAATCCTCAGACTATGCCATTAGAGAGCTAAAGGTTTAAAGTACTCCTCAATTTTGCTGTGACCTTTCCTGATCCAGGCGGGTGTTTGAAAGGAGACTGATTACATTTCTCTTGAGCACGAAGGAAGCACACACTGATCGGCAAACCTCTTCTTTCCCTTTTATGCGTTCTGCAGAAGTACGAGCTGCTCCACCTCATCCGTGATAAAGACGCAGGACATTTTAATACACTGACCTTTTTAAAGAAATGCCCTTTGCAGAATTGTTGGATTTATGTAACAGGTCACACAATCTGAGGCACGGCTGAGAACAATTCATTCAGAAAAAAAAAAAATTCCCTCTATATGCACAAGAAATGCTATTAGCAGAAAGTACAATACAATTTAGGTACAACACATTTTAAAATGTAAATCAGAGTTCAACTTCTAACAGAGCAAGATCTGCCTAATAACAATACGTCAAACACCAGCCCCACTACAGGAGATGGGGTTAGAGGAGGGTTGCTCTATTTACTTCAAAAGTTTAGGTTCTCCGTAGCTGGAGAGAATTCCTGCCTACTAACCGCTAACTTCAGAGTAACACATCTCTGGCAGGTCAGGTCTTGATCTCCCTGCTCAGACAAGCTCTGCAGTGTATCCAAAAACCAGTGGACAGCCCAAAGACAGGCTATGCTCCAGGAGAGCACCACTATAGTATTCCAGTTACAGCGAAGAGGAAGGCAGGAAGGAAATGTATTAACAAGCAGCAGAGATGCCACAATTTGTTTGCCAGATTTACGCTCCTTTGCAAATTGAGAGATGCCTGTTCCAGGTTGCTGTTTTGAATCATTTTTATCCCCCAAACCATTTCTACAGCCCAGTTTAGCTTCTCCCTGTTTTGACATGTCTATTACTCTAAAAACATGCCTTTGACGACAGGAAAGGAGGGAGGTTCCCGCCAGGGGAGGTTCAGGTTGGACATTAGGAAGCATTTCTTCTCAGAAAGGGTCATTAGACGTTGGAAGGGGCTGCCCAGGGAGGTGGTGGAGTCACCATCTCTGGAGGGGTTTAAGAAAAGACTGGACATGGCACTTAGTGCCATGGTCTAGTTGACAGGGTGGTGTCAGGGCAATGGTTGGACTCGATGATCCCAGAGGGCTCTTCCAACCTGGCTGATTCTGTGATTCTGTGAAGGCTTTGCTAACTCAGACGTCCACATCAAGCCATCTACCAACACTTACCACTTGTAGTACACAGGACATGCCAATAGCAAGAGCCTTGCCCTTCCCACCGCTTTGTGCCACTACACGGAGCTGCATCAGGATTGCGTCATGAATCAGATCCTTCCCTGGACCGGGGGTTTGATTTTACATCACCGCTTAGGTTATTAGCACAAAATAGACTTTGGAGGGCAGCTCCTCTACAGCAAATATCCCTGTTTATGAGATGAAATTCAAGTTTGGCATCACCCAAGATTAATGTAGATTACTCACACCGCGCATCCATATCCACACGCAAAAATCACCCTCCTGCAGCCAAAGGCTCCTCTTCACGGGGAGCTGAGCCACCAAGATCTGACTTTGTCCTCACGCCTCACACAAATTACGTGCCGAAAGGCAACAATACCTCCAAAAACGCCAGTCATGGTTAAAGGGGTCCATTTTTGAGCTTCTGGGTTTTCTAGCTAAGAAAGTCAGCCTTACAGCTTTAAACACAACCTGGAGCCCTCTCGAGTAGGCTCCCCTACTCCTATTGCTTTTGCAGGAAAACCAGCAATCCGGATTTGGACTCTTCAAGTAGGCAGTGTAAAAGGGAGCTGACATAAAGTACTGACAGAAACCTGTTCCTTTGTTCAGTATAAAGAAGAAAATTTACAAGACAACAACACTGTGCTAACAATACTAATTATGGGGGAGGGCAGGAAACAAAACAAACCCCTGTATCTGCTGTAAGGCTTCTGCAAGAATGAAAAAGCAAAGCCCCCCAAGAGTTCACTAAACAGTCTTTAAATATTAATTCAGAAATTCTTCTTATTTTTTGAACTCAGTAGCAGTACCACATCCCTGACACAATGCATTTACACAGATAGCTTGATGGGAGTAAAAACCAGAAGCTTGAAAGGCAAGGGTTTGAGATGACTTCACTATAAAACTGATGAGATATGAAAGAAAAAGTACTACAGAAGTCAGTGGCAAGATCCAGCATGCCTGAACTATTAGGAGGACTCAAGTCCAGCCTACTCAAGGTATCAGGGGATTAAGACCCACAGCTCAGATACATTTAAGAGAGTGCTTAATTACATTTTAGAGATTTTGTTGTGTTTGAGAAATGGTGATATAAACAATTTGGTTAAAATTTGATCTGAAGCATCTCCTTAAACTCAAGTAAAAAAGGCACTTCATCTACTTTATGTCACAGCACTGTTAAAGAGCTGTCATACTTAACGTGATGACCACACGAAGAAGTCTTTCATATGCTCTTGAACCAAAGACTGCATTCAATTGTGCAGTCACTTTACAACGGCATTAAAAGATATTTTTAAATACCTTACTAGAGACGAGACAAAAGCACTGAAAGAATTTATCCTGCACCAGGCCTTTAACGGTGGTGGTCGTGGCAAGAATGTAAGAACAGGGCAAACACACAGTGATCTTCTGCCAGCCTTCAGGAGTTTGCTGCTGCGGGTTTTCCTAAACCAGAGGTGATGTTTCCACTGCCATCTCAGGGCAAGCCTGCATTTCCACAAAGAAACTGAAAAGCTTTATTTAGTAATTTTCCATCTTTGAGAGGCAAGAGCTCTAGTTCAGTTTGCAAAAAGAGGACGACAGTGTAATATTTGGAAAACCCTTCGGGAACCATAAATCCACTTTTTGTCACGCTGAGGCCCCAAAACACAACAGCAGCAATGCAGGAGGAGGCACGCTCATACTGGTACTGATCGGGCAGCCAATGCCAGGTTAACATTTGGTAGGTGCTGTTAAAAGGATAAATCATCTCTGCAGTTAATTTGCTACCTAGAAGAGGCATAAATAAAGGGGCAGCAAAAAAGAATGCAATAATGTGTTCTAAGAAAGGTGAATGTAGGCCACTGACAAACAACGATAACTCACAGACACTTACTGTGCACTAAAAACCCACATACTCTATTGTACCTACTTCAGATTTGAGAAGATGAAGGTGTACAGGGAAAGAGAATACTCCAAGCAGTACTTTATTCATCCTTGCCCTTCTACAGTCCCTGCCTTGGCCGTTATTTATACCTCCTTAAAAGCTATGTCTCTCTGTCCTGTCATTTTTGCTCCATTCTCCCAACTAATTCCCTTCCTAGAAACCAAACCCAACTTTTTTTTTCCCCTTACTCCTTATGGCTCAACATTGGGGTCACTAAATTGATCCTGGTGTTGCTAAAAATAGCAACTTCAGGAGTCTGAGACCTAAAACACGCAGTTCTGCTTAAAATGATCTTATACCCTTAAGTGAGGCCATAAGTTGCTACTGAGCACTACAGAACTTGCAGCAAAGCATTGAAAAACCTGTCAGTTAAAAATGTAACAAAGTAAGGCTGAAAGTAAACTATTGATACTGTATATTTAAGTCTCATATTAGGTTCAATACCCTCAAAACTGGGAGAGATGCAAACTGTCCTGTCTCCATCAAGCAGTTTGTTTCTGGAAGCAACCAGCCAGGAAGGGAACGCTGCATTACCACGTGCTGTCCTCCCTGCCAAAGTTACAGGGGAAAAAAGTGGGGAGAGTTGCACCATAATAAATCTAAACAGAAATAACACAACAGAAGGAAATGAAAACATTTATACTACCCTCATGTTTGACAACAAGCAGAAAAGCTCTCACAGTACCAGTCACAGCCAGGTACTCAAGCATCATTCCCAAGCATTTTGCATAAAGAAAGAATTGGCACAAATAGGATAAAGCTCAAATACTTCCAAAAATACAAGTGCCAGAGGTGATAGCACTGACACTGGAAGTGGAAATCCAAAGGTGAATGCCATCTAAAGCATTATATGATGAGTGCTACTCATCAACAGAAACACAAACCTAAATAGAGTAGAAGGGAGAGAAGACAATTTTGTGAAATATAACTTTTTTTTGGCGGTTCTAAAAACACTGGTGTCAGACCAGAGACGGATGGTCATCCCCAAGCCTGCGGAGAGGGGGGAAGCTTGTAAGAGCAAAAGGGCAAGTACCTCGAATAAAACAAGACAGACATAACTGGCAGTGTTAGTTTCTAGATTATGGGGACCAAAGAGGCACCAAATATACCACTTGTTAAATGAAGCACAAAGGGAGCAGCAACCCGAGTGTATTTTTCTCCTAGTGCAGATCTGGAGCAATTGTACAAAAGAAAAGCTCTCCAAGCCTAACTAAAGTGTCTATTTGTTCAAATAACTGCCGAAGACAATCCTTTCCCCTGCAAGTATGTGCACCAAGATGTCCAGTATGCCTGAGACATACTCTGATTTTACCCTTTGGTTAAATAAAAATCACTTGTTTCCAATGGGATGGATCATACAGAGGCAGACCAGGCAAGCCCCAGCTTCCCAACATACATGAATACAGAAGAGGAGTCCATCCAGAGATGACTTACAAAAAGACCATGTCCAGGCTGGCTCTGAGTCACAAAACCTCTACGTTGAGCTGCTTTGGGATTTGGAAAACACTTCCCCAGGGCAACTCTCTTCTAGTGAAGTGGGAAGCCTCAACGGCAACTGCTGAACTCCCTGGTTATGCAGCCTGGCAGTTGTAACAAGAGGAAGAAGTTAGCTGCAGAACTTACCATATGCAAACACTGACTAAAATGACATCTCCAAATAATGAGCTTCCTGTTTATTTCCTAGGGTCGTTAAGGTAATCTATCACAAGTGTCAACTAAGCTGCCTAATAGAGCCTGCACTGCAAGCCTTCAGCTACAAACTTTAAAAACAAGATAATGCCTCACACTCAGAATAAAAGTTTGCTTATTTGGTGACCATCTGGCTTAAAACCGCAATTTGTACATCCTGTTACCACTTACTATACTAAATCCAGCAGACTTGCTTTATATATATATTATTTTTTATATATATATTTCCTCCATGTCATTTATTCCTGGCTTTGTTTGATCTCAACCTCTTAACTCTCTCCTCAAACCTCACTGGAATACTTTTCAATCTTTTTCTGCCACACTCTCCCCTTCCTAAATAAAAATTACACAGGACTGCACTGAGTAAGAATCAGTGCAGAACTAAGAAACATTTCAAGTTATATATTGTGATATAAGTTTTTCCCATTTCAAACTAGCCCCCCAAAATGTGAATTAATGCCATCATGTTTCTATAAAAATCAGAGATATGTAATAGTATAAAACATGAGAGTGGGAGCCAGCTGCTTGCAACTTTGGATGCTTATAGCAAAAGAGAGAGGACAAAATAACATTAAGCTCCTGCGAAAGGCTGCTTTAGGTAAACTATTTGTATATGCAGGTTAGAATACCTCAAGCAGAAATTAACAACCAGACTGTACCAAACAGAAATTTGCTGCCCTTGCCTGAAAATATATAGAATACAAGATTAACAACAAACTGCAGAACTGTATGTTACGGATCTTCTGATTCTTTGCTCCATCAGCCTGCACTACCTTCTGGTAACTGATTCCAACCTGCTCAAAGAGGGAATGAAAATTGGTCTGTCTTCTGTAATACTATGGATTTTTAGCACCAGGCTACCCTCACTCCACCAATAATTCAGGGGAAAAATTAATCCTTGCACAACACAGTAGCTTGGCTAATCTTGCCAGTCTTGTGCCCAAGATAAGACCAGCTTTCACAGTGCCATGGAAAGCTATGTATCATGGATCAAAATAATCCCCACGTGGCATTTATTTTGTCCTTCTCAACTACTGTTCTATTAATCATCCTTTACTGTACTGAGAATTAAAAAAAAAAACAACCCCAAAACCCTCAAACCCCATATCCATTTCTCATGATGTCTTTCACAATCTCAGATCCTGTATCAAGGCACCCAAGCCAAGCAACCCTAACTTACACAACCATCTCTGGAATAATCTTCATTGCTCTTAAGCTCTGGACTGTAACACTAATTACAGATTTTCCTCAAGCAAGAAAGTATCACATAATATTTTGAACACTTACGTCAGTCATTACAGACTATGTTTAGCATCACGGAAAGACAAGAGCTTCTTAACGTTACAACACTCGCATGAATTTAACAAGACTAACAGAAACAGTGCAGCTGAACTCCAATTTCTAACTGCATTTAAACCAGTTTAGCATCACTTAATTCATTATTAGTAGTTTTGAATGACTATGACAGGAATTAAAATACTTCTACATTTAAAACTTGAACCTGGTAAGGTAGATTATCCTAGTTAACTACCACAAAGCTTTTCTAACAAACTAGGCCAACAAAAAAAACCCAAGAGCGATCAGTCAATATGGTATCTACTCGGTTTTTAAAAATGCACTCAAGCATCTGTTTTTTCAAGCTCCTGCTGTACGCCTTCACTGAATTATTTCGGTCTGCCTTTGGTCTGCCATGATGTCTGCTGGGAGCCGACCGCATTGCCAAAATCCTTGTCAAGCTCTTTTCTAAGTTCAATTTTCTCTTCTTTAATTTAAAATATATTCTTTGTCAGTTTTACCAATCTCCCAGAATTAAATCTTCTTCGCTCACTTTTACTGCTCTGGTTCTGGACTGATTGCATCTTTTCACACCTTCTCTTTTCTAGTCCATGATATTAGCCTTCCTCTTATTTCCTCATGTCTTCAATATGCCTGTTAGAAAATGCGTTTAGTTTAGGTTTCCAAACAAGTGCACAAGCTATAGGGAGAGCCACCATGATCCCTACGTGTACTCAAAGCTGGCAATAATTCACAAAATGTGGGAAGTAGTAAGTGGCTACACTAAGCAGCACTTTGGCTCGATAGATTCGTTACTGTGGCAGTTTAAAATGCATAATGTAAAACAAACCTATATGAATTAGAGCAATATAAGACCTTTTTTTTTCCTTTATTCAAACCAGAACAGGACATTATGATCTAATTTTCCTCTACAAAAAGGTTTCACAATGGAAATCCATTTAGCTAGTCACCTGTCTTGGGCACTTTACTCCTCCTCCTAGGGAAAATTTGTTCTTTCAGAATGTCCCTGGCCCTGCTTTTTCTTTGATATATCAAAGGCCTCCTATCTGATATCGAAATCTAACACAGTTGATATAAACATTGTGTCCCTGAGGCTCCATCTTACATACTGAAGCTCCAACTACACCTCCAAAGAGGGGAAGACGGACACGATGCCTCTTCCTCCCTCCTTCAAAAGCAGCTGCAAAGCAGAGATCTCTGCCATCCTACCCCGTTTCAACATCAAAGCCATTAAGAAAAGGGTAAAGACTCTCCCATCTTACGGCTCTTCAACAGTGTGCCATCTGGGGTCATATTTACTCAACATCTTCTTCCCAGGATCAGAGCCCACTGTTCACGCGTTCCCCCACGCATACACACCTTCCAGCAGCCGAAATACTACGCTGCTGTTTTCCACTGCATTCTGAACAGGCATGGTGGAACAAAACCCATCTTGCTCTCAAAAACCTTCTTATTCTTAATTATAGCAGAGATCTGCAGCTTCTGACAACGTATGATGAAGAACCCTTCTCAGCATCAAAAGTTATCGTCTTTTCTCTTGAATGAGTTTGTGTCAGTGCGTAAGTGGTGACTTCAGCCACACCAACGACCCAAATAAGCGTCAAGCTTATCAGCAGGGCATGAATTTTTAAAAGTCTACAGTAGTTATCTTATCAGGGGATAAATACTTTCAAGTTTTGACACAGATACATTCAAACCATGTTGAAATTACATTTAGTTTAGACTCAATCTCCTTCAACACCAAGAAAAGAGCATGTAGTACAAGACATCAAAAAAGCGTTTTACTTAGTGAAAATAAATCTAACATATCAAGTGAGATTTTTCAAAGGCATGCAAATAACATTTCAGATAATTATCACAATTTGAACAACTGGATATTACGTTTGATATGGAGCTTTGATAACTCCTGAGTTATGTTTTAACAGTCACTCTTCCTCCTCCAACTTTATACAAGTCAGGTCAACAAGCAGAAAATCCAATTTCAGTCTCTGGTTAGAACAGAAGAAATCTGCTTGGAAGCGCTCAAAAATGGAGAAGGACTTGGGGAAGGAAGAACAGAGCTGTATCACCTACCTGTGGTTCAATACAGCTCGCCCATGACAATGTGACCTCCTACTATGAAGTTAATAAAAACCAAAGGTGACTCCAGAGGAGAAAGAGCAGTTTCCCTCATTTTAGTAAAGCTTTTAATACTTGCCCTATAAAAGAGTCTCATAACCAAAAATAAAATCTCGTTAACATAGCTGGGTGTACCATGTGCATGTTTTTTTATGAGATACAGTATATGAACAAGCAGATGGAAAACAGAATGAAGTAAGACTGATGATGGGCTAGAGGGCCTCTTCAGCTGATAAAACCAAAGCAAGCTGAAGTAGGGGTGGGTGCTTGAGAAGATAAAATAGGACTTCTGACAACTGGAGGAAGACATCAGAAGTAAGTGAGATGCCAATTAATAAGATCATCTAAGAACTACTTCATTTAGGAAGTAAAGGAATGGAAAGCAGCATCCTGCAAGGTAAGACCTGACCACCATAAAGGGTCCCACTGGACACGAGTCAAAAATGTTTTACTGTAAGAAACCATTTGTCTTGTGATGCAAACAGGAATGCCATATGCAAGACACATTGAGTGATCCTTCCACTCCACTGAGCCTTGGTCTGGTCCCAACTGGAAGCGTGTCCAGTTTTACACATCACATTCCAGAAAATGTGACTTAAGAAAATCCAAAGAAAAGCACCAGGAGCAGCCAGGAAAATGCAACTTACCAAGAACAACCATGACAACCTGGAGAAGGACAGAAAGTAATTACTGATGAGAAGGTAACACCCTCCTCCCCGCTCTAAATTGCATGGATAAAAAGAATAAAAAGCCTAAAGCAACAGGAAAGCAGCTTTAGGTTAGATTTACAGAAGATCTTTCCAGCTAATAGATAAGCAGAAACAGTTTATCTAACTTTCAATCTTAACAGGTTCCTCAGTGGGAGCTGCAGCACCACCAGCACTTGAAGTTAAGAAGAGCTTGAATGCTCTGTCTTTACAATCCAAGGATGAATCACAGGCTAGCTTTGTCCTTTACAACGCATGTTTTTACAATTGCCTCCTCTAAAGTAGTACTTAGAGCAAAAGAAACAGCTCATTGTGAAGGAGAGAATGCACCTCATTCATGAATTTAACTAGAAGTAGTCTTCATACAGTAGCGTGTTGTAAGGACAGTTAATGCTCTCAGCGTATTTCACCATTGAAAAGGAATTCCACTGAGTCCATGGCTGTTTCTTGACATAATTAAAACTATTGTTTGAGAAGTCAGTACTAGTAGTTATCGCCTCTTCACCTGTTAGCTGGGATATGTCAGAATTCGGTGCAATTTTTGTGTGTATACACGTCAGTCATATTGCTCGTATTTCAGTTTCCTATGCGGGAGTTGTAGGAGGAAGGAGAATAGCAATGGTGGGAAAGAGAACAGAACTTTGAACGTTTTCCTCGATGCTCCACAAATGCTGTATGAAACAGTTTCTTAGTTTTACCTGGGGACCACTAAAACCATGTCAGAATACAATCAGTCCAAAATGGATAGGAATCAGCAGTCAGAAATAGCATCACAAGGATCAAAGAAAGGTTTTTCACTTGCTCTTTTAAGAAGAAACTCATTTGAAGAAGCTACTCTTTCCTGATTTTATGGTCATTTCTATACTGTTTCTGCCAACAGAAAAGCCATGTTCTGTTTTCAGCCAGCTAGTTAGTTCCTTCTCATTCATCCAAACAGAGGATGAACAGAGCAGAGCTAAACAAATACCATGTAGCTTAATTTATTTTTATTTCCACTTATGTCTAGTTTCGAATAACCCAAACAATTTCATGAAGTCAGCATTCAGAGTTTTAAAAATGTGATGTTTAAGAATTCCCTCCTCTACACAATACACGATAGTCTGGTTTTAAGCGCATTTTGCCAGACCAAAGCTCTGAAAAGGGAAGAACTGGAAAAATCGCTGGCAATTCAACTCACATGTTGGTGTGCTGAAGAAACACTGCAGATTTAACAGGGGCAGCCCAAGCACCTATTTCAGACAACAGTAAAAATACAGCCACGCTCCTTTAAATCCAAACACTCCAAGGTGAAAGTATTAGCACACCGAAGTCTTTATTTTTAAACAAGCAGCTGGAGAAACAGAGATATTGCAAAGGTTAAAAACCAGCAACTGGAAAAGGCATGTCCTTTGTCACCACACAGCAAGTCAAGCACCATTCCATAAGGAGGATGCTGTCTGTGTGGAAGGGCTAAAGTGATTTTCCAACAAATAGCAGTTGGAAACTGCAGGTTTAACCCACATCCTCCTTGACAGACTGGCTTTTTCCAGCTGTTCCTCCTCAGCTCTCTTCTAACCTTCCTTTCTGTCACTTCATCTAAACCATGCTCGGGATACAAGTGACGAGCTAGCACGCATCAGAAACGCAGCCTCGAAGAACCTGCCAAGTTTCTCAGAATACTCAGGAAAATTTAAATTTCTGACATGCAAATTCTTCTGTAATCTTTAGGCGTTTATGCAAGAGCTTTAAAAACAATCCATACAAGCACCAAAAACCTACTTCCAGTTTTAGCAGGCTTAACTCTATAGGTGAGTCTGATTCAAAATATTCCAAATTACATTAATTCTGGAAAAATCACAGTCATCTCCTGTCAGAGGCAGAAAAAAGGCTGCTTCCCACAGCCACTCACAATTCCACTGGCCATTTTCTGTGGCAGGTGAGTGGTGACCTGCCCTGCAATTTCAACAAGTACATTACCATTCCTTTATCATCATTAACTCACGTGGTGTTACTGTACGTTCAACAGCTCTTGGACTATCACCTTTGCATATACGCTTTGGGATCCTTCCGTATACCTTCAAAACACACATTTGTGTGTTAGATATGTTGTTTTTTTTTCTAAAGGAGTTGTCACTGACATACTTGCCATGCCTGTTCAAACCACACATCGTTTTTCTAATGATTTACAAGCAGTATACACAATTCAGAAAATGGCTGTACCTATTCTTCATGCCAAAGCAAAAGAGGAATTGTTCTGTTTCATTGTCTCATTGGCCATTATTTGCGGAAAGAAAACAGCTCCTCTGTGGCACGACCTATGATCTTTAAATTTGTTGCCCCCTGTTACAACATCATTCAAATTGGGGTAAAAATCCAACAGCAACGATGAACCTTATTCAGAAGGATGTCCACCTTTCACTTGGCTTGAAAGTGCTCTACTCCTTTCCAACATTATCACTCACCTGTGTAAACTCCTACAGCAGCACAGATACTCAGAGCCTCCCTTACCATTTAATTGCTTGGATGATCCTAGTTAACCAAATAAAAATTAATGAGGTTACAGGATACACCTGGGGTCTGCAGTCTTACCTCAAGCCAAGATCTGCTACAGCTTGGTTAGCTTCATGTCAGGAATGGAAGTCATGATTAAGACACAGAAAGGCTGAAAACTTCCATCTATCCCAAAAATTTATTTCCTTGTTGACCTCCAGACATATAACTACTGTCAAACACCAAATGTCTGCACTGCCTACCAGCTATTTGGAATTGTTACACCAGCTGCTTGCATTTGACACCTTGCTTGCTAATTCTGCGCTCAACAGCTTCAGGCACACGACCCATTTAACTTGCATGTCAGAAGACTGCTCACCTCACCTCGCTTCACCCAATACCAGAGAAACATAGCATGGGCAGATCAAGCCTGCCAAGACGATGCTCAGATGGCACAGCTATCACAGGAAGCAGAAAGCATCTCTGCAACAGAGAACCAGACTTTATCCACAGCTCAGCCCAACCAGCACGCTCCTGGGAGCTCATGGAAGCCAGGTCCCTAATTCCCACTGAACTCCAGTGGAATTTACCCAGACTCTTTTAGGTTCCTCTGTGGAATCTACAGTTTTCATTCATACAGGGTGGATGCCAAAGCTGCTTCTGTTTGGTTAACAGACAGGAGGCTCAGTTCTGATTTGAGACTGCAAAATCTGCACATACTAAGGCAATAATTCTGATCTGGGATGTTCAGGACATTATTTCTTTCATCTGCATCTCTCCTATCATTATCAAATATGCTGAAAGCCTCAACGTTTCTTCTAGAGCAAAGAGCCAACGAAGCTGAAGCAAAGCAAAATTCACCTCAATGGAAGAAAAACGCTAGGACTGAATAATATCTGCAGAGCAGAAAGGAAGGAGAGAGAAAGAAGGATGAAACGACGAAACCTTGCGTGGGATTGGTAGGATTAAACAATGAAACCTTGTGTGGTATATCAGTAAGGCATCTCTTCCTTCTAGGTAAATTTTCCCAACGCAAGAAAACCGGAGTCTCTCGTGAGCCAAGATCCCTTCGCAGCATTCACAGGCCAAAGCATCCCTGCCATTAGTTTCACCATGATGCTGCGTAAGAAGCTGCTCCAGAAAGCCTGTGCTCGGGCACTTCTGGAGCGAGTAAAGCCTGGCACGCCGAGACGTGCGCTCTTATAAGCGCTGCAGGACCTTCCTCGGAGCTGGAGGCTCGCTCTCGGCTAGGCCAGCCTCTTGGCCCCGCTTCTTTCTGCCACTAATTGTCACGCACTTGGCTGCGAACTCCTCCGGGAGGAGGCAGCCGCGCCAGATTTAGCTCATGGATCCTACAAGGAAGGGAGAAGGATTTTTTGGGGTTGTGCTTTTTTTTTTTTCCTCCTCCTTTTCCGCTCCTATCAGAGGCCCTCTTCAGTTGCTAAGGAACTACGGTTTTATTGCATTATAAATGATTTAAGGCAGCCCGGCAGATGCGGGTTTAGTAGGCGGGAGGAGATGTTCCATTTTACCGGCAGCACGAGACGCCTCAGGAGAAGCGGGGGGGGGGGGTCGCATAAACCACTGCGGCGCGGCCCTGTCAGCCCCCCCTTCCCCCCGAAAACACGGGGGGGGGGTTACCCCCTAAAACCGGGGTCGGGCCCCCCACCCCGGGCTCAGGGGGCGGCCGCAAAGCCCAGGGTCCCCCCCTCCATTTGACCCTCGTCCCCAGCCGTAGCCACCCCCGCAGCAACCAGCCGCCCCCACAGCAACGCCCCCCGCCGCCCTCCTCACCGTTCTGCGCCGCGGCGGGTCCCGGCAGGAGCGCGGCCGTCGCTAAAAGCAGCGAAAAGGCAGCGGGGAGAGGCCCGGAGCGCGGCATCCTCCTGTCCGCAGCCGGGGAGTAGGAAAAGGGGGCGGCGGGAGCGGGGAGAGGGGAGGGGGTGAGGCGGGCGGCGGCGGCGGGAGCGAAGCGGCTCCGGCTCCGTCCTTCTCCGCCGACCTCCTACCGCAGCGCAGCGCCCGCTCTCGCGAGATTTGACGAGGGCGGGAAGGAGGGCGGGGGGGCTGAGGGGCGGCCCGCCGCCCGCCCCCCGCCGCCGACATGTTGCCGCCGTTCTCTCCATGCCAGTGGCGGGAGGCCCCGCGCTCCAGCCCGCGGCTTCACCTCCTGAGGCGCCGAGCTCCCGGGCCTCGCACCCCGCCCGAGGCTTGCGGTGCCCTCGGGCGCTGCGGGCCCCGCTTGAGGCTGCGGTCGCCTCACGGGCGGCGTAGCGGAGCCCCTCCTGCTGCGGGCTGTGGAGAGCCACGCACCTCCTCGCTTTTGTTCTCGCAGATACAGTAGTTTGGCTCCGGTCTTAATTGCAGGGGTGATTTATGTGCCGTTCTGCAGGGGGCCATGGTTAGAGGAATGCAAAATTCATCCCAATAAACACCATTTTATCAATCACCGCTCACCAGGGTGTTTCCCCCCAGCAGGCTTGTGTTTGGGGTTTGCCTCAGTAAAACTGCACTTCATAAAAACCCAACACAGCCAAATGAAATTTTGCAGTAAGTAATGAAGACACGAAGTCACATTGTTAACAAACCTCCTCGGGACAAGGGCTGCTTCATCCTCTGTGTCAGCCTGATGGCTGGGACAAAGGGCCAGGCCATGGTTAGGACCCACAGGCTGCCAGTACCTGAGACTGCTAATTTATATGAAAAAAGAGAGTTATGTGTTTTTTCAAGTATAGAGTGGACTCTCTCCTTGTTGCACAGGTAGGAAACCAAGGCCACAAGAAGCAAAGGCATTTGCCCCAGGTTAGTGGCAGAAAGCACAGAAGCTCACTCCTGGTTCACCAGACCTGCCAAGCATCCCAAAAAAGTCACTGTGGTTCCACCTCGAAGCTTGATGAGCTTTGGGCAGGTTTTGTCTTTATTTCCTTGTCTCTACAATAGATGTTGGGTCAGACATGCTCCTTATGCTTTGGTTGCTTTGTACTGCACTGGTGATCTCAGCCGATGGTAAGCCCCATGTAGCTGTTTAAGGTAGATTTCTGACTGCTCTCCCTTCGTGGGATGGCACAAACAGCTGGAGCCTGCTGCTGAATGCGAGCTCGTTGTTCTAACACACACCTAAATTGGGCAGAGACAAGAGTTGCAGGAGACAGTGGGACAGACCAGCAGAGAAAGAAAAAAAGGAGGCAGAAAATCCCTCAAAAACAGATTTTCCACTCTCTGCCAAGTCCTTTGGTTCCAGTCTTCTGCAGGCATCGGTGAACCCACAACAGCGCAGACTGGGGAGTGCATGCAGTGCCTGCTCACCTGCCTGCACGGTGGTAACCTCCAGACCAGTCCTAATTCCTCGCACCGCTCTACCATGGCAGTGAGATCTTGTTTGACTAGGGCACAGCCCGCAGTGGCTGCCCAGATTGCACCCTTGCTCCCCCTCTTCCCTCAAAGCAGCCGCTTGACTTTGCGTCACTCATCCTTTACCCTGGCCTGGTTATTCTCAGCTGATCCTTAGCAAACAGACTCCGAATCCCTTTTTGTTGGTGTGGCTCAGAGACTGAAAAGGATAATCAGACACACCTTTTTCATGAAAACCCTGCTGCCTGCTTGAAGCCAGTGAAATCGCTGCTCAGGCACTTCAGGACTTCGATGATGATTGTGGGTTTAACAAGTGCAGCTTCACAGGGCTGAGGTCACACATGAGAAACATTTGGGCATGTTCTAGTGCTGTACATAATCCTGGCTGCCCCTAACTCTCCAAGGATGCCCTGGTACTAGATCTGATGTGCATCAGATATTCCACTGTGCCGTGTATCCTGCGCTGAAGGATTTCCATGGTGCATTTCCATGACTCACTATTCATGCCAGCTGAATCATCTGTGACATTACTATTTGTTTTCTTGCCATGGTGCAGAAACATCCTCTTTTTCCCCTCTGCGTGGAACAGTTCTGACACTAGCCCTCGCAAACCAGAAGGAATAGGCAAAAAGATGCAGAAATCAAGGTTTTGCACAGCGGTGTCCTTCTCTCTGCTCTTTGCATGCTGTTTTGCCTGCTGAATATTAGATCCAGAGGATTTTGCTATAACTCTCCTTTTTGCAAACACCCACTCGGCATCAGGCCTTACCTACGCTCGAGCGTTTTCCAAGTTTGGAGCTAGTTAGCGATGTACTTGCCTCTGAGCATGGTTTGTATCTGCACAGTAATACTTGTTTCGTAACCATGGCAGCTCACAGTGACTCATGCTGCCAGAGGCCTGGGCCAAAGTTAGCAGAAGGCTTCCCCCCCCTCCCTCTCTGTAACCAGCTCAGCACACTGTTGTTTTGCCAGATCTTCTCCCCACAATTGCATAACTCACCCATCACGTTCTCATTCCTCTGGCTCTGTCCTGGGGACAACCTGGGGACAGGCTGCCTTGCTTACCTCTTGTTTCACCCCAGTGCAGGCGTTCACCAGGAGCACGGAGCTGCAGCTTTCGGGGTTTCCCTCAAAGGCTCTGATCGGAGGTGGTTACCCAGAGCGGTTAACGAGGGTGCCACACAGACTGAGCTAACCTGTGGGTTTGTGGTTGACGCAGAGCTGCTGTGAACACAAGAAACCGAGGCAGAAGGTCACCGTAGCCAGAAGAGGACTGTGCTGATGGGCCTGATCTGAAGCTTGCTGTTGCCTTCAAGAGTCTTTTGGAGAACACAAACAGGGTTCCTATAGATCCCTAATATATACAGCAGGATCTATTCCTGCCATGGCTAGTAAAGGGTACAAACAGTTTGATCTGCCATGCAGGAGTATATCCTCTTACAACAGGTTGCTCTTGTAGTAGAGTTGGGGAGAGAAATAGGATTTGCCAGTGCTGGAATCAACACAGCAGCTTGATAGCGAGGAAAGAAGTTTCTTACAAAGGTAGATTGAGTCTTGTGTAGGGTGCTTGTATGGGGATGGCGATTTCTGACCTCGTGAGTGGCAGGGGGAACTCAGACACATCAAAGTTTCCAAACACAGTAACTCAAAATCCCTGCATTTCCCCTTCAATGAAGACCCATCTTCTTTTCAACTGGGATGTCTCAATTTTGATTATTCTCTGATTATTCCTTGGGACTTCAGCAAAAGCAGGACAGAAAATCTCAGATTCAAAACAAGCAAAGAGGAAGAAAAACAACATAATCAGCAGCAAAATTCAGGAAAGAATTTCAATTCTTCTCACATTGCAGAACAGCGAAGAGGCATGAATGGTAGAGGTGTGCAGCTCTACAGCGAGCAGTACTGCTGAAGGTAAAGCATCCCAAGAAGTAGCTCTGGCCTTTGGGTTATATATATATATATATGTGATTAACATATATTAATCTCCCCCAAAGGCACAAGAGCAGACAAGGAACACCATTAACCTAATCAGATAACAGAATGGAGCCATCAGACAGAGGTGACACCCATCCCAGTGAGTCACCATCAAGGCTCTCTGGCTCTTCTTACAGACAGGGGTGTGGCTGCATAGGGGAGTCCTTACAAGCTTTCATCCTACATAAGCTGAGAAAGATTGAACTGAAAGAGAAGCAGCGTTCCCAGGAATGAGAGGTAAAGGAAAAGCTCATAAAATAACAGATAAATTGCTTTTCTGAAAAAAAAAAAAGAGGAAAGACCCTAGGGTAGTGAGGAGAGAATATAGATGTGCTTTCTTATTTGCAGAAAGCTGGCTTTACGCATCTCAACCCCACTGGGTAATGGCAGTTTGGTTATTTCGAGCAATCTCCCATCCTCCTACGTGTCCAAATGTTCCTGTCAGAACTGGTCAAAATGTTTTAACTGATATTTTTTTTTTCCTAAGAAGAAATGTCTTTTCACACAAAACAAACATTGTGACAGAAAGGGTAATTTTGGTCAGAATGATTTGCAATGTAAACAAAGAGTCCAATGAGAGACAGCAGCATAGTTGGTTTCATCTTTGTTACAGCAAAAATCTGAAATTTGTCTAACCTTATTTTCTGCAGAAAAGGAACGAGGAGGACAAAAAGAAAGTGCTTTTCCCCCTCTCTCTGACCCAGCCCCAAAGTTATTTCTCCCAATTACAAATTTTTCATCCAGCTCAGCCATGCAGTAATGTTTTTCTCCACCCAGTTTTTCAGGGAACCAGGTCCAATAGCTTGGTTTCCAGTTACAGTCACACAAGAGCTATTCCTTAACCTCATTATCCTGAGGAAAGAGATAACATTATCCTCCTGCTCTCCTTGGGAGCAGCTCCATCAAGCCATGAGCAGAACAGATAGGGACAGGCATGCTGCATCCTAACTTGCTCTTGCAGACTGTGAGTCCCAGTGAGAGGCCTCTGAGAAGGCACTGGGGAAAACGTGAACATCTGGAGCATTTTGCATGATGCAAAGGTGATGTTGTGGGTGATGCCATCAGGAGTAGACGGCAGGTGGCACCCATGGATTAGTGCAGGGCTTGCTCGGGGTGAGCACAAGCCTGGCTGGGCAATGCCCTGAGCAAGGCTTTAGCTTCATCTCCTTGAAGAGGTAGAAGAGCAGGGAAATGGGCTCTTTTGATTGCAGACAGAGACATCTCTGTGTCCTGTGTGGGGTGGCCTGGGGCACTTTATCAGTCAGGCTAGTCCCAACACCTTTTGTTAGGCTGAGGACTAGGCTTGGCTTTGGTCAAGGGGTGCCCACAGCAAGCAGGGGTGTTGTGCCAGGAGCAGCAAGGGCACTGCTCCCTAAGGGATGGGGAAGCAAGGGGAACACCGTGGCTAGCAGGGCACAACCAGCCCGAAGGTACCTGAGTAAGGAGAGCAGGAGGCAGCCAGGATCAGCCAAGAATCCCCATCATCAGGCATGTTCACAGCAATAAGGTACGCTTGAGAGCAAACTAAGGAATCAATCCATGGGTCAGAATCAGTCCTAGTGAGGACAACCAGGGTAAGACACAGCCAGGTGATCCACAGGCAGGTCCAAGGTGACAAAACAGACCTGACTACAAGCTGGGAAATCAGTCTGGATCAGGATTCAGATCAACATGGCCCATAATTAGGTACAAGCATAGCTGGAACTAAACTAAAGACCAGTGGCACAGCTCAAACCAGGACTGAGGGCTCTGAGCTGAGCTTAAATAGGTTCCCAAGCCCATGGGCGGGTGTGGATGGAGTCCCAGGTGGGGCTGCTCAGGGCCGTTAGTGCCCCCAGGACTTGACAGGCATAGGTTGCTCAAGAGGTAGAAGGCTTGTACTATCCCCAAAGCTCTGCATACTGGTTTTGGCATCAAGGGACATCTCAGTGACCTCCTCCTCAAGGCTGTATTTGGCCATGTCACCGTGTCTCTCTGCTCTTCCCTCCTGGGCTTGTGTTTCCCAGTGCCAATTCCCCCATGACATGGGTCCATTCATAAAGCAGCACTCATGTGTGGGCGTTGCTGCAGGTGTGCTCAAGCCTGGTTTTGCGGGGCTGGAGGCAGCCCAGTGACCCGAATGTCGATGACAGATGTGCTATCATGGCTTCACATCGACCGCGGTCCTCTTGCTGCCTCCCCCTGGGTGCTGGCCACACGCAGCCAACGAGGCAGAAACAGATATGTTCGACTAAACACCAATGATTAAAATGAAATGAAGATGATCAGGCTTGGATCTTTGTGGGGATGACAGAGGGAACAGCCCAGCCAGCAGTTCATCACCGAGCTGACAGATTGCTCGTGATGGTGGGCAGTGGGGGACTGCATTTATTTTAGTCAGTGATGCAACGGTTTAATAAAAGTGATTCAATGAAACCTGAGGCTCCCTTCTCCCTTGAGACTATGACACCTAAAATAAATCCTGGTCATGAGAAAGAATTGGGTCTAGCCATGAGGGTGGTTTTAATGGCCTTGAGCAGCCTCACCTGGGGCCCCCACCCACCCTCTGCCCACTGCTCCAGGAGATCTATATAAGCTCAGAGCCAGATAGTTGCTCTTGGTTTGAGCTGGAGTGTGGGTGAGTCTGTCCTGGCTTGGGCTTCCAGACTGGTATTTCTGAGGTGGGATGTAGATGTCTCTTGTAGGTAGCCTTATTTTCTGTCTTGCTGCTCCTGGCTGGACCCCCAACACAAGTATCTTCCATGGGGCTGCTTCAATCCTGCACGATGTTCCTTATTGGTGAGGTCCCTGCATGTGCTGTGGTCACCTCTGTCTCTGGGTTCAATCCCACTGCTGTTGCTCCCTAGCACTTGGGGAAGGCAGTGGGTCTGTTATCAAAGACCAGCTCTTCTTCTGTGTGGGTACTCTTTGGTGTGAGGTCTGTTGGGGCTGTAGAAGCCTCAGCCCTTGTGTCTGAGATAGGAGCTATTCCCTGAACTTGACTTTTTGCTGGAGAAATGTGCTGGTGGTTGAAATGAGGGTTTGTGTGTCCCCTCTTAGCAGGCAGAGAGGACATGCCAGGTCTGTATCTTGGTCTGCCAGCTCTGCCCCCCAATACAACTGCCTTCCAGAAACTCATGTGTGGTGCATGATCCAGAACCCTCCTCTCAGATGACTGGGGATAGCCAAAGTCCCAAAGGGAAATGAAGTAAAATATCTGTTTATAACCCTCAAGAAGTGGATTCAGGACTGGGGCTGTGTTGGTCAGTGCCATGCCCTGCTAAAGCTTGGAAATGAGCTAAATAAGGAGAATCAGGAGTTTCTTATGGAGGTTTTAGGCTGTGTGTGTGTTGGGGATAATGTTTGGGCTTCAGACTTTTTTGCACCTTTGAGAGACAAAGGCTACTGAGGAAGCTGTGGCAGAGAGGGATGGAAAAAGCTTCTGGATGCAAATGTGAAAAGTCATTTCTGAGCAGAAGAATTTTTTTATCAATAGGAAAAAATGAACTATAGGGAATAGCAGCGAGTGACCATGGGCTTGGCTGAATATCTTCAGTATCTCACCTACAAAAGCTTGGAGGAGTGTCAATAGGGGAGATTTAATTGATGGCAAACACTATGGCTGAGCAGGGAGGACTTCTATAGTAGTGAACAGATGAGCGTTGTGAAAGATGACTGTGATTCTTTGGGCATTTCTGGGTTAGATTGCAGTAAAATTGCAGCAAAAAGCAATTTTACTTTAATCAACTATATAACAAAGCCCCCAAATAGTAAAGAGCAGGAGGCATCAGAAGATAGGAAATTGTCAGCGTTGCTGGAGCTGAAAGATAAGATTGTACTCCCTACAGCGACACTAAAAGGAGATAAATTATCCATAGGGGTGATTTGGAAAGAAAATAACGTACAATTAAAGTTGTTTGAATTACAGTTTTAGGGAAGCACAGGCAGAGGAAAAAGCCAGCTTCAGTGGAAAGTCTGCAGCCTCCTTCCCATGTGCTTTAAGAAAGCAGAACTGGTTTTGGAAAAAAAAAAAGATGATCAACGGGGCAGGGCAACCCCTAAAGAAGAGCAAAGGATGTGACCTTATAGAGAGGTGCTGAGCCTGGGGGATGTAGGTGTGGAAAGGGAACTGTTCCGAACTTGCCAGAGGCAAGAGGCAAGTCTGGGAAAGATGGAAGAGTGTCAGGAAGGCTGGAAATCTCCTCTCCGGAGGTCCTTGCCAGCAGTCCTGGCTGGTTGACCTCTCAAAGCCTGTGGTTGGGTGGGTGGTGGAGGACTGCTGTGCTCTGGCAAGGCTGGGGTGCAAGGAGCAGAGGTGGGTGCTCGTGCAGCTGTGACCAGGAACATCTCTTCACCCTCCATCCCCTCCCCGGGCTCCAGCATGTGGCATTGTACCCTGTGATGCTGGTGGGCTTTGGGAATGGTTCCCAAACTTCAGATAAATGTCGCTCCCGGGGCTGTGTGGTCTCCAGAAAAAGCAGATGAGGTGGGTGCAGAGGTCTGTGGTTATTCCAGGTTTCTGTTGACATCTGCCTTTTTTGGGGCTCGATTTGAGCACAGTGCAAACAAACCATGGGCTAAAGGTTAAAAAAAAAAAAACTGCTAGAGGAATGTGTTTGCAGGAGCTCAAATAACTGTCCTGAAGCTACTTGTATTCCTGATGGGGCTTTGCTTGGGTCAGGTAGGACCTATGGCTGCATCTTCAGGTGGGCCCTGCAAGTGGGACAAGATAATCCATGCTGCAAACCTCCCCCAAGGCTCCCTGGTCTGTCAAGCTGCTGCAAAAGCATGAGGTAATGAGCAGCTGATCTTCAGATTTTCATGACATAGTCTTTGTTTGGCTTTGTGAGTGGGAATGTCCTTGTGGGACTGTTCCTAAGCAGGCAGCAGGATATTTGGGAGAAAGCTGGTGTATCCCATGCTGCAAGATCCCCTAAAAAGCTGATGGTTCTTCTTGCCGTCCCACCAGCCACCTGTCAAGAGGGCCCAGCTCCAAACAGATGGTGGTGGAGAGGACTGTGATGGGGATAACGGTGTGAACGCAGCATCTCGTGCGTGATACATTGGACACGTTGCCGTGGGACAGCTGCAATTTATAAGCCTAAAGCATCAGCTGCAGACAAGCTTTGTGGTGACTTCTGCAGTTGCTATATTCCTTTTTCACTAGCAGCTGCCTCAGAGGAAGAGGAGAATGAGGAGGAGGATGATGGTGGTGCTGAGATGGAGGAGCTGCTTTGAGAAGGGTTTTTCTTGGAAAAAGCTCTGTTCTGTGCAGCACAGGGTGGGCTCCAAAAATGTGTGGGTGAGTCTGGAAATGTGGTGCACTAGCGCTCAGCTTCCTGAAATCAGCTGCTCCGGGAGCAGCAGCGTGGGGGTTATTCCCTCTCAAGGCTTCATTTTCCTTCAGATCATCCCTTTCCCACCACTCTAAGAACTCCTTCTCCCCCGTGACCTCTTGGGACAGCTATGGCACAGATGATGGCTAGGATGGAGCAGCTGATGGGCAGCCAGGACATGTGCTGCAACGCCAGCTGGCTGCCACCCTGGGCTGCGTGCGTTGCTCTGACTCCTTCTGCTGAATTTCTACCCCAGCTGGTAGCAACCAAACCACCCCTTAGGCTTCGACCTCCTTTTAGACTTAGGTAAAGTTCGCTAGTGCGTTCCTGGGGAGCAGAGGGACAGCCAGTGATGTGATCAGCACTTAGTTTCCTTAGGAAACTGGGCTTAAAAAAGGGATTTTTGTGTCTAAAAGCACGGACTTTAATGGCATTGTGGTCCCTTTCCTTTAGGGACGCTGCTGTGCTGTGGAGGCTTTTGCTGGAGCGGTGGGGATGCTGCACGGGAGAGGTCTGGGCTGTGTGTCCGTCTGCAGGCTGACAGCAGGCTCTGCCTTTTAGGAGCTCACGCAGCAGATGGTGAGCAACGATGGGGTGGTGGAGGCTGCCAAGCGAGCCCTGCCTGGTCCTGCGCCGTCTCTGGTGGGCATCTCCCAGGCAGGAGCCGAGGTCCAAGGAGTATTCTTAGATCAAATCAGCCCCATGGCTGATTAAGGTTGTATTTTGTGGGGGAATAGCATAAAGCTTTGCATTAGCTCAGTGACACCCTGCTATAAGGTTTGGCCACCTTCACATACCTTTAAAATGATAAATAGAAGTGTTGTATCAATGATTTTAAGGGTTTGCATTAAGTCTGTGCAGCTTTCAGGTAAACACACAAACTGTGAGCAGCACATATCCTTTGCAGAGTATCTTGTGTGTAAGTGGGTTGAGTACCCAAGGGCCCAGGTGTGGTTTGTTCCTCACCGGCATGAGATCTTTTGAAGTCCTGCCTGGCTGGACTGTCACCTCTTTCCCTGGGATGTGGCGATCCCATCCTGCGGTGCTGTGGCTCCGCTTCGGCACTGCCCAGGTATTTATTCTGCTTGATTTCCCTTGCGTGTCGGCTTGAGGTTGGCTGTGCTGTTGTGCTGCCTACGTGGAGTTTGCTTTTTGTTGCAATGTGGAGTTTTGTGTTTATTGAAGAAAACACATTAAGGAAAGGCTTTAGAGATAAAACTGACACTTTTTAATCATGAATTGATGAAAGCCATAGTGAAAGTAATCTTGCAGAGGTGTTACTGGGGAAAAGGGAAGCCTTGTGACTTTTCTCTGATAAGAAAATACCTGGCTAATATTTACAGACAGCTAGCCTGCTCTGAGCTGAATTAATTTCCTGGGAGATCAAAATGCAGCACATGCTTTGTAACAGAACCAGAAAACCCTGCGCTCCTCTCTGGTTTTCTGTGAACAGGCAATTTGGTGCGGTCAGGAGACAGAGCCCGTGATGCAGGGATGATTGGTATGGGGACACCAGGTAAATGTGCTTGCTGGGGATGATGGCAAGAAGGTAGGAGGTGGCCACGTGGCAGCATTTGGAAAGCTGCATCTGGTTGTTGTCATGGGAAAGCAGTGAAAGCTGTGTGGGTTAATGGGGGCATCCACCAGGTAAGGGGGGGAAATGCATGGATGTGACCTTTGAGACATCCCTGCTGTGAAATTCCTCCTGCCTCTGCAGTGTGAGATTTGGGAGGGAGCTGCCAGCGCTGTGGGACCTTCACCCCATACCAGAGCAGACTCTACAGCCCCTTATTTCTGTCCACCTGCTCTGTCTTAGTCCATATTAAAGAGGACACATGGCAGAACCTGAGCTGGGGTGTCCAGGGGTCCCAGTCACTTGCAGGACAGGGAGATGCCTTTTGCAAAGCTCTCGGGGCATTTATCTGACTTTGTGTTTTGCAGGTGCAATGTTCCTGCCTGCTCCCTTCCAGGCTGGCACCCACAGCCTGGCTGGAGGATAATGAGGGGGGACAGGCCCTGGCTATCCCACGATGAGGGTGGCTCTGGGATGGCAGAGGATGCTGCAGGGACAGATGAAGGCTCTGGCGATGCCTGGAGCTGAGCACAGAGGAGCGATGCCTTTGGGGATGCAGTTCTCATATTTCTCAGATTTGGGGGAAAAAGCCTTTTTTTCCTTCTTCATCCTGTCCTTTTTGGGTGTTTGGTGATGGTGAGTCCCAGCCTCCCTTAGTCCAGTGGGGCTGCTGGAGAGCAGAGGTGGTGGCTGCAGGAGAGGAGCTTCAAGCTGTAGATGCTGATGGTGGAAGGGCTGGGGGATGCCTGGGAGGGGTTTGGGAACAAAGGCGGAGGAAAGGCGGAAGGAAAAAAGCTTTATTTTCCATGTCTGGGGGAAGGGAAATCCTCTCCCGGGGCCTGGTGCGCAGCTCAGCCTAACAGCTCGCTCTTCGTTCCCATGTGCCTCAAAGGCAGCTGAAACAAAGAGGAGCCTTTTCACCCTGCAGTGTCTGCTCCAAGGCAGGCTGCAGAAAACCCTCTGCAAACAGGGCACCTTCATCTTCCTGCTCCTGAGAGGCCCTGGGTGAAGCGAGGAGGCAGGGAGTGATGTGGTTTTGGGGTGTTGATGGCAGGTAGATATCCCTGGAGTCCGGATCCAGGCAAAAACCCTTTCCAGGCTCCGGCTCTGCTCTGGGGAATGGCTGGTCTCACCTGAGCTGTGCCTGGCAGAGCAGAGGCAGGGTCTGGTGAAGGGATCCATTGCAAGGCTTCCTTCCACCACTGTTGCAAATTTAATACCATTTTAAGAAATAAATACCTTTGGGTCTGTGACTGGGAAGGCTGCGTGGGCTTGGCTGACCTGTGTTGGCAGGACTCTCCTGACGTGGGCTTTTGTAAGCATTTTCCTGGAGGTGCAGACCCCCATGTTGTGGGGTAACCCTGTGCTCACCCTCCCTCGTTACCCCTTGCAGACCCCTCAGGGTAATTTCACAACAGTTTGGCCAAAACTAAGTAAAGGTTATTGCAGTGCTGGCCTCTTCCTCGCTCCCCAGTGCGTGCTCCCACCCCTTCCCTTGCACTGGGCATCCCTGATGTGAATTTGGGGTGATAATCCCACTAAATTGCCAAGTTTTCAAATAAAAGTGGCTCCTGTTCCGCAAGATTGGTTCATCTGCAGTTGTGGGAGCACCAGCACTGGCAACCCAGACCTCTAGCACCTTTGGCTATTGCCATCTGGGTCCCATCTGGAGTTTAGGACAGATAAAGCCCCCCTGAATTTAGGGGGGAACCGTTTGAAGTAGCTGGTCTGAACTTGAAGGACAAACCAAGGCTCAAAGTCCCCATTTTGAGCATCTCCTGGTGGTGGGGACCGGCTTGGGAAGGAGAGGGGAAAGGGTTGGTGCATACGTGGGTGCCACCCAGGTGCAGGATCAGGGCTTGGCCAGATGTGCACCCACATCTGGGAGCTCATCCCAGTTTTGCTAGTGTACCACTGGGGTGGTTCTGCATCTGGACTCCATTGCTGGGCTCTCTGCTTATGAATGACCCTTGTGTGCTGCAGAAACACTGAGCTCCCTCCAAAGCAGCCTCCTGCCATGTGATCAGACCTAAACCATCTGCGCTTGGCCGGTGGTGAGTGACTCACCATCCCCAGCCCCGACCCTGCGTCTCGGGACGGCCACATCCAAAGCGTTTCAGCTCTGTTTCTCCTGAGTGAGCAGGATTGAGGTTATCCACACGCAGCCTCATCAAAA